>NW_020229322.1:0-272439 GCF_003227725.1 Camponotus floridanus
TATATATGCATGTAAAAAAATCAAGTGTTCTCTTACTTTTACAAAAAAAATCTTTTACAGAAAAATTTTCTATACAATCTTATTTTTAATCGGAATAAATAACAATATGACACTTAAAATATGCGTTTATTTATTAAAAAAAATGTAATCTAATAATATAATTAATGGTTCAATATTAGCCTCATTTTATTGTATATTAAAGACAATTTTACATCAGAAAAAGTTTAAGATTTTAAAAATAATTTGGAATTTTTAATAAATTACATTTAGAGACTATTGGCATTTACGTTATATTTGCAAAAAATCGAAATCTGTTGAGAAAACTTCATTATTATATGATTGAATTATTCATTATTCATCTATTATTGAATTGCCGTAAATAAATTTTCAATAAAAGCAGATGCAATATATAATTGTAGTTAAGTATAGCAACAGAAGATCGGACTTATCAACGCGAAACCTTCTCGAAGAACATTTTGGGTGGTCTGTATTGGTTAGGTCCGTTCGCATGTTGTAAGCAGTCGCTTAAAGGTCTTTTTCTGCCAATTTACATCCTAAATTTGGAGTCAACCATTTAATCGGCAATGCTCGATAGCCAACCCATTTACTCTCAGATGATAATGAGCCATATCGAAATGAAGTCTAAGAGAGATCGATTCGTGTCGGTTCGTCAAAGCGGAAGGAAATTCATCAATGATTAATTTATTTTCAACAAACTGAAAATATAAAGTATCTTTTCGCCTTTTTCTCAATAAAATTACGTAGTACTATAAATACATTTTCACAAATTAATTTAAATATTCGGTGAATATCTATGATAATTGCAAAATATTAATTTAATACAAATATCCACAAAATCCTTGAAAAAACAAATTCTTTTTTTTAATAAACGCTTTATTTATCTCTCGCAAAAAGATTTTGAAATCCTTAATAAAAGATTTTTGAATCCTTAATAACTTGCTGAATTACTTTACTAATTCAAACAATCGACCAATTAATTTTCGTGTCTCCAAATAACGCTTTGACTTTGCTTAATTTTTAAAATTTTTTAAATTTCTACTTTTAATTAGTTGTTTAGTCTTTTGATTCGTATAAACATTTTTACAGACTTTCCAATGAAACTTACTCAACTTTGGGCCGATTAACCCAAATAAGAGATGTTTCCCTTCAACTTGATTAAATCGTATGCTGATCAACTAATTATGAACAATCGTAGGAATTTAAAATGTTTCTCATCGACTATAAAGATTAGAATTATTTTTATATATTTTTTCTGCGTTTATATTTTTACTGCGTTTACTTTCTCTGCGAACTTTTCTATGAAATTGCCTAGTCTTGGTTCAAACTTTGCGCTGAAGATGACTTAAAAATAAGTCGAAACGTCCGCACATATCGTGTAAATATCTATATGTATTAAATCTATTTTTGAAACTTGTAATCATGAATTATTAATACATTAAATTTTAACAAATCTTTACATTTGACATTAGTCTTTAGCTCTCTATGCCTACTTAATCATACCTTTTACTAATTCAATTCATGATTAAATTGTCACAAGACCGAACATAGCTCAATGAATAATAGAAGCTCGTGCTATAATATACATGAATACTTTTAAGCATGGTTGACAATGTGTCTTCCGCAAATTTCCGCAAATTTCCGCAAATTTCTGAATTTCGTAGCAAGCCACACATACATACATAATACTTTGTCACTTCGTAACACTTCTGTAACAGTTTATGACGTGACATGACGAGTGTGAGGTTGAAAAATGCGTGACGATTCGAATGAAGGCGACGCAAGAAGTGAGGTGCAGACGACGACGTGGTCGAGTATGCTTAATGTAGCGGGTCCACTAACAAGATAATTAAGCCTACCGTTTACATTCCCAGTTTTTTTGCTAGTCGCGTGCTGATATCAACCAGAGAGTGAGACACATTTCTTTACGTTTCATTGCATTCCATCCGCTCGTCTCTACGGTGATGTAAGTTACGATATGTAATTAACTGCACAGAACAGGTATAAGAATAATCGTAGTTTACCACTAAATTGTAGTCAATTTAGTTCTCGAAAAAAATTATCGTCAAGTGGCAGTCGTTCTAATGCGATAATACTAAAGCTCGCACATTAACATAACAAAAATATCTTAGAATAAAAAAAACTGAAATGCATAATATACTCTCTAAAAGTGAGGGTGTTTACGATAATTAATCGGATCTTTTATCCGACTGAGCAGTGGTACTCAGCGATAGACTTTCTAAATTTCCCTAGACTAATCCGGATCAATGATGTGTCTCTTAAGTAATCGAATTAGATTAACAACTTATTCTTATTTTATAGAAAACATCTTATTCCAGTAAAATACATTTGTTTATTAATATATATTTGATAAATAAAGATAATTTAATTAAAAGAATAATAAAGTATCTTCTATAATTTCTTATGATGTTTTTTCACAATTTTTTCGATCAGCTCGACCGCAATTTCTTTCGATGACTGTTAATCTATTGTAATTAGTAAATAAATTGGTATATAATTCGGCTCTATGTATTTAAACAACATAATAATTAAGTAACGAGCACTGAGAGCCCAATAAACGCGGATGGCAATGCGTAAATTTTTACGAACATTAATTGTCTCAAACCAAGAGAATCTATAACTTGGCATATGTGCATATGTCTTAAAAAAATTTTTCGCGAACAATTAATGTTCGTAAAAATTTACGCATTGCCATCCGCGTTTATTGGGCTCTCAGTGCTCGTTACTTAATTATTATGTTGTTTAAATACATAGAGCCGAATTATATACCAATTTATTTAGAATTACACGTGGAGCTAACTATCGTGTTCTCATTATTTCCACCGATTAATAAAAACGTACAGGAGAAGTATCGGTGTGGGGCTGAATAGCTCAGTGGTAAGAGCAGTCGCCCGGCAAGCGAAAGACTCGGGTTCGATTCCCGATTCAGCGACTTCGCCCCGATATTTTTCCTGTTTACATCTCTCCAGGGGGGTAAAGGGGTTGTTATAGAAGTCTCAAACCAAGAGAATCTATAACTTGGCATATGTGCATATGTCTTAAAAAAATTTTTCGCGAACAATTAATGTTCGTAAAAATTTACGCATTGCCATCCGCGTTTATTGGGCTCTCAGTGCTCGTTACTTAATTATTATGTTGTTTCTATTGTAATTAGATTACTTCAGAGACACATCATTGATCCGGATTAGTCTAGGGAAATTTAGGAAGTCTATCGCTGACTACCACTGCTCAGTCCGATTAGAGATCCGATTAATTGTCGTAAACACCCTGAATCAGTGAAAATATCACTAATTTAAACAGTAAAATAAGATTTCACTGAGAATCAGTGAGTATTTTACCAATCTTCAGTGGAAACTATTTCTTTGTTATTTTATTTTATATCTCACTGATTATGGTCAGTTAAAATAAAATTCCCTATAAATCATTAAATTTCACTGTAAAATCAGTAATCGCTAGTTCATTCGTTTATCGCTACGATCGCTATCCTTCTCGTATTTAGTTTAGTCACAAGAATTATATAAAGTTTGCAAAGGGCGACAAATAAAATTAAAAATATTACTTCGATTTAATTTCAGATACTAAATCGATCTTATGAGAAGGGCAAATAAATGTCTGGCGACTTAATGAAAATTATTCGTTCGTTATCTTTTTAAAATGACAAGTTCAATATGGATGTAATATAAATAAAATAAAATTTTTAATATAATAAATATTTATTAAATATAAATAAAATTTTTAATTTTATATGAAATAGATAGATAGATGAATTGTAATTTAATATTACTGATAATAACGAAATATTACTGATATTGAGAAATATTACTGATTGAAACAGTCAAAATTATTAACTGAATCTTTCAATAAAATATCACTGATTTATAGTGCTGTGCTTATAACTGCTGTAATCAGTGACTATTTACTGTTTTTCAGTGATAATACACTGATTCACTTTTAGAGAGTATTTTACAAATTTGTTTAATGAAATTTAATTATATTTTTTGTAGGAACTTTTTTATAATATTAGAAAAATAACAGAAAAATTTAAAATAATTTATTATTCAATGATTATCAGAAGGAAAATCGTCCTGTCCAACAATTACAGCAATCTACAACCGAGGAGCGCCTATGAAGCGTGGTCCTTCTTCTTCAAAGAAGACGACCACTGCGTGTCTACCATCATCATCGTCGTTGTCGTCTAACTTTGCGTAACTTAGACTCGACGCGCAGAGTATAACTTTAATTACAAAAGTTGGCCGCATTGTCTAAGAACACGGTCGAGACGCAAGAAAGCTCGCGCAAGCTCGCTCTTTCACGCCAGCTAAAGTTTTCCGCGATGCGGAACTCGGTTGTTTGGTCGCTAGGCTCGGAAAACACAAGGGCGATGTCTCCAGGAACACGATATTAATGATACAATGCTGGGGGGAGAGAGAGAGAGAGAGAAGAAAACTGTGCTTTCTCCAAAAGTTAGAATCGCGAGAAACCCTTATATGAAAACTTGACACAAGGTTATGCCGTTGTGATGTTAATAAAAATGCGATAAAGAAGATAGTTTTCTGATCTTCAGCATGTTTTGATTGTCATTATAAGATTCCATAAAATATATATTGAAATTACAAACATTTAAAATTTTTTAAAAGATTTTTAAAAAGATACGATAAGTTACATGGTCTATTTTTTATAAACTGGCGCATATATTTTAGCAATTTTTAAACTGTATGCTTAGAAAATAATATTACAAGAAATTATTATCTTTATAACGTAATTTTTGACACTCTTCAATTTTTTTGTAGATACTGAAATTCTTTTCTTCATTATTTTTTATTATTATAATTAGAAATAATTATTTTTTTGGTTCCTAATTTATATGATCGGTAACTACTATACTAAATTAATAAGTCATATTTTCAGAGTAATTATTAGATATACAAAATCTGAACATTGAAAGAGAGAGAATCTATCTATCACAATTCATTCTCACATACACTGAGAAAATGTAATTGTACCAACAAGATGTATATAATTGAAGGCATTTTGGTTGAATCAAACAAGAATTTCTAGTTATCATGATAAGATTCGATTTTTTATAACTAGAACGTTTAATAGATTTTACTATAAGGATTTGATTAGTATTTTCTAGTTAGATCTATAAAATTTCTTGTTACATTAATTTCTTTGCTTGCCGCTAGTCAGCGAGCCACTCTTAACTTAACTCATATTCAATATTTGCCATGAAATATATATAAAGAACTAATATTAACATTAAATCCAAAGTATATATTTTTTTCTTACGAGCAGTAGTGCCAGAAAGAGAACGCTAGCTCTCTGATTGTGTATGTTTGAGCTGCATCCTCTTCTTGCATCACTGTTTGTCAGTTTGATTTCTAACAAACTGAATTTAAAATAATTTATTCAATAATCTGGATTGAATTTATCCAATAATCTTGTTGGAATTCAGAATATTAAACATACTTTTGAGATTAGATGGAAAAAATTGTAAACGACTTAGTGCTGGCGAGTTTAGTATTATTAATCAGAAAATTTGGTAAATTTAACAGGAAGAAATTAATCAGATTCATCAGGTAATTCCTATAAGAATTCTGGTCCATTTTCCAACAGACATACTGGTTGAATCTACCAGAATTCTAATTAATGCAACCACATTTTTTTCTCAGTGCACTGTTTGTCAGTTTGATTTCTAACAAACTGAATTTAAAATAATTTATCCAATAATCTTGTTGGAATTCAGAATATTAAACAGACTTTTGATTAAATGGAAAAAATTGTAGACAACTTGATGCTGGCGAGTTTAGTATTATTAATCAGAAAATTTGGTAAATTTAACAGGAAGAAATTAATCAGATTCATCAGATAATTCCTATAAGAATTCTGGTCCATTTTCCAACAGACATACTGGTTGAATCTACCAGAATTCTAATTAATGCAACCACATTTTTTTCTCAGTGCACTGTTTGTCAGTTTGATTTCTAACAAACTGAATTTAAAATAATTTATCCAATAATCTTGTTGGAATTCAGAATATTAAACAGACTTTTGAGATTAAATGGAAAAAATTATAGACAACTTGGTGCTGGCGAGTTTAATATTATTAATCAGAAAATTTGGTAAATTTAACAGGAAGAAATTAATCAGATTCATCTGGTAATTCCTACAAGAATTCTGGTTCGTCCATTTTCCAACAGATATACTGGTTGAATCTACCAGAATTCTAATTAATACAACCAGATTTTTTTCTCAGTGTACTTATTTAATTGTTTAGATTACTTACTTAAAACCACAATTTTAATTCGCAAATTCTATTTCGCAAAAGCGAAATAGAATTTGCAAAAAACCTTGACAGCAAGGTATTTTGAAATAAATGTGTCTCTGTAAGATCTTATATTTTTTACGTTATCGGATCATTCTGAATTTGATAGACGTCGCAAAAGCTGTACCTGTTAACGCTTGAGATTCCACTAAAGAATCACCCTACATATCCAGGGCTATCGCTCGTTTTTATGCTGATCAGTAATCCGAGGCGAATCTCGACGCACAGAGAAGACGGATGCTCAAAACGGGAGATAGAACTAGAAGGGGAAAACGAGAAGCAACGAGAAACAAGAAAGAAAAAAGATGGCCCTGGGATATTTTCAAGATAGTGAGGTGAAGGAGATAAGAAGGGCCCGCGCGTTGGAAGGTTGGCTTTCCCTCTGGGGAAAACTCGTCTTTTTCCCTTTTGAGAATCGGTAAGCGGACGTACACGCACCGCAGGTATTGTTCACCAACTATATTTAGAATAGCAAACGTGTTGCTTCTGTGGCGAGTACTAACTGAATATTTCACGCTGGCGCCTTTAAGGCACCGGATTCTCTTATGCATCGCCGACTTCCGCCTCCGCGATCTAATGTACGCATGTATGTGTGCGTTCTCTAAAAATATTTACTAACTAATTTATTAAATTATCAGATAATTCCCAATGTGCAACTAGCAATATTTAATCTCTTATTAATTTGAAGACGATAAGATATTAAATAGTAAAATAATAAAATTCTAATTAACGAAAGATATTAGGTAAAACGCGATAGTTTACGTCCCATCGAAATGTTATTATAGAATCCTAAAATGGCATAAAATATAATTTTTCCTTTAAAGCTACAAAATGATATTCAATTGGATTTTATTTTCAATTTTGAAATAAAAAAAATAAATTATAAGAAATATTATAATGAAACTAAAATATTTTGGCATGATTAACACATACTAATGAATGTAAGTATCGTGCTGTATAAAATAATACTTATTAATTTTAATGAATCCGTAATATCATCATCTTATAGACATATTAATATTTGATTAATATAATACCTTATGTCATTATAAAATATAATATTACATTATAGAGAACTAAAATTCACTGTTAAATCAATCTATTATATACAGATTCGATAGAACATAGTTTCGCTTCAGAGATGGATATTATATCGAGATCGGTTTTCTTAGAACATATAATTTATGTATTATATAACTCAATTAACACTTCCTGAATAAATCAATACAGCAAGTATTTCATTTTCACGATCAATTTAGGTACACTAAAAGTCGTTTCTCTTCCATACACCAAGTATCGAAATGTATCACAGTATCGTAGTATTCTGCGTTAAAATACCATGGTTTCTCGCACAAGAGAACATGGCAGAAAAGAGGACCTTTCGGGAGGACATGAAAAGAGACGAGATCCGTAACAATCGGACAGAGACAGAAGTAAAGTCTTAACGGCGTTGCAAGGCGGAGCATAAAAGGTGGCAAGGGCGGAGCTGAGTGAAGTTCCAAAGGCGTGATGTATCGACGGAATTCCAAAGTAAGAAGTTATACGGACTCGGAATCCGAGAGGAAACTCGTGCGTCTCTCTGGACTTTTTCCTTTCTTCCGCTTCCAACCTCTTTCTTCTCCACGGATGACCTTATTATATTTATGTTGGTATTTACAATATTTTGATTACTTTGTGTACGTACTCGCTAAAAATGAATCAGTGTATCATCACTGTAATCAGTGCTGTACTTACAACTGCTTGTAATCAGTGAGTATTTACTGTTTTTCAGTGATAATACACTGAGTCACTCTAGTGAAAGTAGTATAGTGCCTATCAAAAGATCCGAGACGGTCGAATATTTCATAAACTGTGCACTTTAGAAAGAAATGTTTCAGACAAAAGTTGTATGGCTTGAAGGGGGCCATACGATGGTGTCATTAATTTGATCTTGAAAAGTCGATTGAAGGTCACGTGAAGGTCACCTTCAATTTTTTAAATGGAGCCACTTATTTTTATTGTATATTCGTGTAGCTTATCTCGAGAGCTTTCCAAAACACTATAATAAAGTATTTCTTCATTGAATACTTTTCGAGTTATAAGGCTTGAAATAATTTCTTAATTTTACATACACTATGAAAAATCTAGTAAAATTTCATTTTTCGATTATCTTACCTTAATACTTTTATGTACAAAATAATAAGAGAAATAAATTGGTGTACAGAAAAAATAGTTGTTTTTAAGAAAAAATATGTAATTTACAATTAACAATTATATATTTTTTTTTCACTTTTTCACTTTTATTAGAGCGAATCAGTGTATTATCACTGAAAAACAGTAAATATTCACTGATTACAAGCAGTTATAAGTACAGCACTGATTACAGTGATAATACACTGATTCACTTTTAGAGAGTATAGATTAGTTAAAATAAATAATAATAATTTTTAATTATTTCGAATATTGTTAGATATATTATCAAATAAATTTTTTGATTTTTTTCTTCTCTCGCGAATGTCATCGTATGAGAAAAAACGCGAAGTCACTGGCCTGTTCCATCGCAAAGGACTGACGTTGAAGTAAACGCTTTCGATCGAATACGTTCTTTCGGGTTCGAACTCAAGTAATTCGGCGACCAACCCGGACGGCGTCGCTTTAGGTCGGCAATGTTTAAGGGCGGTTTTATAGTGTCCGGCGCAGAGGTCAACTTGGCCTCGGATACATCACCCCAGACCCCTTACGTCCCCTTGATGGATCGTGGCTCCCTCAGTCCCGTCGTATGCAGTATTCGACTTCGATTTCTCATCCCCGGCAACGGATTACGCACCAAATGGATCCATATCCATCGCGGTTGCGAACGCGCGGCATCGATCATTTTTCCAGAGTGTGATATGTTCAACATTAATCCTCGAGCTATTATAATATCCTGATAACGCTATGACTGGATCAAATGTAAATCGTAAAAGACAATTTAAAAAAATTTTTTATATTAATCATAAATATCACACACACATTAATATAAGACTTTTATAGCTTTAGAGAATATATAAAAAAAATGAAATTTTATAATATGTAATTTAACACATTAAAAATTTAACACATTAATATTTAAAACTCACAATCAGTTAACTCTTTAACATTTTAATAAACTTAATATTTAGCTCTTTGTATCATCCGGAATTCCAATGCATTTACGTCCGTTATTTTGTATATCCAATGATCCGTATATACGGTTTTTGTGATGCATACAAAAAAATATGTTATTTAAAATAATAATAATAAAAATATTTTTAATAGATTTTTTACCACTAGTTATATTAATGCAATGTTTTTTTTCATCGTTTTAATATTATCACTTTGAAAATCGGAGCGGGACCAAAATCGGACGAAATCCGAGGAAAACTTAATATTTAGCTCTTTGTATCATTCGGAATTCCACTCTATTCACGTCCGTTACTTTGTATATCCAATGATCCGTATATACGGTTTTTGTGATGCATACAAAAAAATATGTTACTTAAAATAATAATAATAAAAATATTTTTAATAGATTTTTTACCACTAGTTATATTAATGCAATGTTTTTTTTCATCATTTTAATATTATCACTTTGAAAATCGGAGCAGGACCAAAATCGGACAAAATCCGAGGAAAACTGAAGGGACGATATGCGTCTCTTTCAATAACGAGACATATTCCGTTTGCGACGCTACCGAGCTCTCTGCACTCTGGTGCATCAAATCGAAACGAGATTCCTCGACTTTGATGTGGCGTATTCTCGCACGCGGTCATGCTTCTTTCCCGTATCGTCGCAGACGTTTAATCATCGAAGATGCGAGCGGCGCCGTCGTATTTACACGGACGATTCATTTCGATCGACGTTTCGTTGTCATCGTACTTTTCGTTTGCTCTTGAGCTACCGTAATGACATCCCGCGCAAATTACTTTTCGAATTGATAGATCCGGATCTAGTTGATAGATCACAGATTTCCGAGGAATTTGCACAAATCTAAGCGCTAAAGAGAAGAACTAACAACTTGAACTAACAAGAAGAAGATTTGTAGAACTGATTATGCTGTCGATATCACGAGCTGTCACGCGAGTCGAGACTGAAGCTAAGAGCTGAACAATCAACAGAGTTTATAATAAATTTTATATAAAAAGCAACCTTTATTTGTATTCTCGTTGATTTTAAGCAGAAAAAATATATGTATTTATATAACGCTTTTTTACAATTCCTTTACCAATTTAATTCAATAAAATCATCGTCGTCATCGTCATCTTACGTAAATCCATAAAAATGATTCTGTTATGCACCCTCGAATGCATTGCACGCACGTAGGAACACATCGGAATATATCAGATGGCATTTCGCTGTACGTTCCGCGACGCGCCCCATTCAGAGCCGCCCTAATAGAAAAATGTCACGGAATGTCGGAAATTGGAAAGCTTATTCATATTTTTTTCGATACACGCGTAATGCGTGATATCGCGAATCGCGACCGTACTTTCATTTCGCATGCCTAACGCGAGGAGCGCAACCCTCTGCCTGCCTCTCCGCGCCATCCGAGGGATGAGGAAAGGTGGCGAATACCGCAAGGGTTCGTTCAGAGACGGTTTGGAGGAGGGGGAGCCGGAGAGGAGAATCGCGCGGCGGCGGATTGCGTTGGTAAATGCAAGCGGGGGATGATGCCGGTGAGAGAGCAACCCGCCATTCATGCGTTTCATTTCTGGAAAGCAACCGTCGCGCGTATATATTATTATATATATATATATATATATATATATATATATATATATATGTATGTACGCGAGTATACACATATTTCTCACAATGAGCTTTTTCAATTTCTTTGCCCCCCCTCCCCCCCGACGCTCTGGTACGCGATCGAAATGTCGAACGGTTACTTATCCCATCTCAGGATGAACGCAAATTGACAAAGATATTTTTCAAATTACTTTTTCTCGACATTTATCATCGTGGGTAAAAAAAATGTTCTCTGATAATTAAAGATAATAAGATACGATAAAAAATAAAGATAAAAAATAAGATAAAATATAATAATGATTAGAGTGAAAAAGAGTATGTTTATCTCTTTCTAACTTATTGTACTAGTGCAGCAGTGCAGCTAAAAAGAACAGACCCCAACTACATTTCCCTATACGGATGCTTAGAACGAATCTTATTGCTGAATCATTTTTGCTTCTTAGTTCCGCTCGCAGCCAAAAAGAGAACGTGTAGACGAAATAATATTGTTTTTCCGCTTTTTATTAATAGAATAAAGAATGATTATTATATGTTCTAAACCATCCTTGATTAATAAAAAAACTGATGTGCAAAAGATGACACCGAACTATGTTTTTCTATCGAAAATAGTGACCAAAACCGATCCGAATTCGGTGAAACGCATACTCTCTCCGTCTTTTGCCAACCGTAGGTTGGCAGCAGTCGGGAGTAAAAAATAAAAGGGACAATTTAGGATAGAGAGTCGTAGAGAATGGAAACAAAAATGTCACATTAAATGTAAAGACAATAAATTGTATAATTAACTTTATGTTGATTTTTTTCAAACTGCTATGTTGTTATATCTATAAATATATTTGTCATAATTACAAGAAAAAAATTAATATAGAATTATAAAAAAATAAAATTAAACGCTGCAGGCCAAAGAATAAAAAAAATATCTTCATATTTCGAGGTAATTATGTCAAATGTGACGAACACAATCTGTTAGCAAGAGGTGAAAAATGTTTGAGCGGAAAGATCGGCCCGTCGAATCGCGCGACCTAAAAATAAACATCGTTCTTTCGGCAATGCCCATGTCACTTCTGGCAGGACGAAGAACGCGAGGGGACGCGAGGGAACGAACGCGAGAAGCGGCACCAACGGGCGTTGGAAATTAGACACACGTTTCATTTCCTGGAGCGACTGCGATTTCCGTCGTGGCTTCAAATATTGGAAATATCGCGCAGTAGCGTTCAATTTACCGCGCGATCCGATCGAGTTTTATAAGCGCAGAAAAAGCGACCGCGTGAATGTACACGCTTACATCCGCCACGAGGACTATGACGATGACGATGATGTCGCCGAACGCTTATCCTTGAAATTTCTCTGCCGAAAGAGCGTTATTCTCTCCCTTCTCAGAACGACAAGTTAAAAAATTCTTCTCAGCGAATAGTTACCTTTGCATCATCATTTAAAAAATATATATACTGAACCGATAAATTACTTATTATTAATGAAATTTCTTATGCTCCAAAACTTAATTAAACTTGACATAAATTTAAATTTATAGTATCAGCTGTCGTGTCATAAATGGTTCTAATTTTGCTCATTTTTATCCTTCTTTCGATGAGAATTGAATAACTCAAGAAATATACAGGGTGAGGAAAAAGTATGGAAACCTTTAAATTTTTCGAAAACTATGCATTTTAGAAACAAATGTTTCAGACAAAAGTTGTAGAGTTTCAAGTAACGCATTATGTAGCAATATCAGTATGACCTTGAACAACACCGTCAAGGTCACATAAAAATCAGTTTGAATTTTTTAAATAGAACCCCCTATTTTTTATTACACATTCTTATAGCTTGTTTCAGAGCTTTCCAAAACACTATATTAAAGTGTTTTTTCATTGAGTACTTTTCGAGTTATGAGATTTGAAATCATTTCTTAATTTTACATAAACCATAAAATATTTAATAAAATATTCATTTTTTTATTATCTCACCTTCATACTTTTATACATAAGATAATGTGAAGAATCAATTGGTGTAAAGAAAAAACATAGTTTTGAAGAAAAAATATTTTATTGTTTATGGGTTATGTAAAATTAAGAAATTATTTCGAGCCTTATAACTTGAAAAGTACTCACTGAAAAAATACTTTATTATAGTGTTTTGAAAAGCTCTTGAAACAAGCTACAAGACTATATAATAAAAAGTAGGGGGTTCCATTTAAAAAATTCAAAGTGATTTTTATGTGACCTTGACGGTGCTATTCAAGGTTATATTGATATTGCTACGTAATGCATTACTTGAAACCTTACAACTTTTGTCTGAAACATTTGTTTCTAAAATGCATAGTTTTCGAAAAATTTAGGGGTTTCCATACTTTTTCCTCACCCTGTATATCGAAAATAGAGAATAAGAGAATCCGGAAGCGATCGAGGGTGCCGAACGTCAAATCCAGGTATTATAACACACGATGAAGATGGGAAACGACCGGCGCGAAATGGAAGAGCGTGCGAGAAAACGAGAGAGGTCGACAGTGCACTTTTATCGGCGCCATAAACACTAATATAATCCCGAGGCTGGAGAGAAAGAGAACGCGAAACGCAATAGACTGAGTGGTGGGTGTCGACGCGCGCGCGCGTACGCGCACGCACACACACACACACACACACGCCCACACCGCACACGGACGTGGGTCGGGGTGTTTTTTAGACGAAGTGGCTTTTTGCGGGCGACAGGGCATTTAAGGGAATTGCTCCCTAGCGCCTTAACTCGGGCTCTTGCTGCCCTTTGCGCCGAGGGCGGCCACTGGACGTCTACGTCGTTTTAGCGCCGAATGCGTAAAATCGCATGTATCGATTTTGCGCGCCATTAAACTGCCGACATTCTTGACGCAGGCTTCTGATTTTATGGAAATTTTTGAAAAAATTACGAAAGAGAAAAAATAATTAAAATTTTCGAAAATGGAGAAATTTGGATCTCTAGAATATATGATCCATATTGTATTTGAAATTTTGAGAGAATATGAAAATATTCTCTCAAAATAATATTATTAAAATTAATATTATTGAAACTAATATTATTAAATAATATTATTGAAATAAATAGAGATTGTCTAAAGAGTTATACACAATTAAAAGCATAATGCACAATATAATGCATAAATACTCGATATATAATATAATGCAATTAATTAGATGAAACTGTATGTATGTGAGATTCAATGTAAAGTTTTAAAGAGAAAAACGATATGTGCAGAAGTACATTGAAATATTTTTGTTCTTGTATAAGACTGTTATTTCTATATGCGAAAATATTATGTATTCCATTCAAAAAAAGGTTCCTTCAGCGCATATTCACATTTAATCGAGATGGAAAATTGTTTTATCGGGTATATATATTTATAAAATTCACGGTACGCGCAATTTTCCGTACACGCGACTCGACAAATCACTACCTAAAATCGTATCTTTTAACCTTGAATAATGGTATACACCCTTCCGCTCTTTCTGGATCGTTCTCTGCTACCTCGTCCCCCTTATCCTTAGTCTCTCCTTCGACACGGGAAGTTTATCCCCGTTGAGTTATTTATGCGATTTTAGAGCCCATGTGCGCCACCACAACCCCAACACTAACTGGATAATAATCCCGCCAAAGGGTCGCCGATCCACTTTAAAGTCCTATCCGTAAAAACCATCGCTCTTAAACATTTTAAACTTTCGCTGATAATGTTCCGCTTATTATATAGTACAACTTGTTGGAATACGTAAAGAGTTATCCATCTTATCCTCCAATGAAATTACTGTAGTACATTAGTTTATATATAACATCGTTTTTAAATTTCGATATTATGTACTCGTACTTTAGTGTATATCTCACAGAAAGGTTGTATTAGTGCGTTATATACATTATATTATAGTTCACTATATTTTTTAATTTTACAATATTTCGTTATTATTAACAGTTCCTCGTATTTCAAATTTGATATTTTTAATATCTGCAAAAATAATTAATAGATATTAACCCTTTGAGGCACACATTTTTGTAGTTGACGAATTCTCAAGAATTTTCGTATATAGGGATTTTTGGGGTCGCTGAATTCAAATGCGCTGTCAGAAAATTGAAATTCAAAATGGCAGATCCAATATGGCGGACGAAATTTCGAAAAATTATTGGATTTGTCTGAAAACTAATATATAAGGGTTTTCGAGGTCATTGATTACGAATCCGATGTCAGATTTTTAAAATTTAAAATGGCGGATTCAAGATAGCGGTCACCTGAATGTGAAACTGCGATAATAGCGGTGAAAATGTTTACTCGGGGTTTTTAGGATCACTGATCACGGACGCAAAATTAAAATTCGATCATTTGCAAAAGTACTTTCTTGGCACTACCCAGAGCTAACGACGAGGACGTGAAGATTTGTAGCTCCAATTTTTTATTTAAAAAAATTTTTTAAATTTATTTTTTTTTATTTTCAATTCCGTAAATTTGAAGTCGGAATTGTAATTAGCGACCCCAAAAATCATGTCATACCAAATTTCAAATGATTATCTCAAAAAACTTCGTCAATAATGAATTTTTTCGAAAAAATCATCGTTTTTTTATGTTTGTTTATGTATAGAACTTATATAATAAATATTTATGCCTGCTAAGCTGTTTTTACATGTTCTTTTATCACTAAAATAACAGAAAATAGCAAAAAAACCCGATCTTAATGCGTTGAAATTAAATAACCAAAACTCAGAGAAATAGAGGTGGTAACGTAGGTTACCACCATGCTTCAAAGGGTTAACAGAAATTATTGCATATATAAATTTTTAATCTTTTTCAACCCAATTTTTTATCTTAAGTGTCTCAGCGACTTGTGTTTTTAAGAAATGCTATTATTTTAATTTTGAAAAAAATAATAAATGAAATATTAATATATCTGTATTATTTCGATCTCTAAAAAATAATATAAGATTTATTTCTCAAATGCACCTGAAAGGGAAGATTCTATATCTGGTCAAAGCGGTGCAAACTGCTAAGACGGCGCAGAAGCTTCCGAACGTCTGGCTCGCTTTAAAACATGTTACTTTGATTGTAATGTCGCTTATTCTCCTCTATCGCAATCGTAAGACTCTCTGTTTCCTCCTTTACCTTTCTCATGCTATCAAGCCACCTTTTCCAGGCTTTTCCAACCTCGTCTTTTTCTCTCTTTATTTCTGTTCGTCGCCCTTTAACGATCACAGTCGCTTTTCTCGATCTTCCGCGAGGTTCACCCTCGCGTTCTTTCACTCTGAGAAATTTCTCCCTCTCGAATACGGCGCTCCCGAAGTCGCGAACAAACCCTTATCGCAAATGACTGTTTCCGTCGAGCACAAAGCCATTTAGAAACTCTAACGGCGTTACGTTTTGCCACGATACTATGGGACAAGTGTCTAACGCGGAGGATAATAAAACGAGAAGTAGGAAGCATCCAGACGGCGGAGCCGTATTCTCCGACGCTCGTTTCTTCTCACGAAGGGGTCATCGTCGTGCCTCCTTCGTATCGCATCGGTCTCTTCCCCTACGCTAACGATTATTACGATAGTCGTTCGATTAAACATCATGACGCGTCGCAATTCCCATAGCGGATCTTGCATCCGCGTCGACTGATCCGCGATGCTCGTGCCTAACAATTCGTCATGACTTAGAATGTGCATGATGACGCGGATTTATCTACCATAGAGTTTGTTATAACGACAGTCAAGCCTTCCCTTGATTAGAAACGTCTTATTATTCCGCTACTTGCGGTAGACGGATTTCGGCGATGACTTCGTGCTTTCTTGATTTACTAGAATGTTTCTACGTTTATATAATGTAAGAATATATAGTCAAGTTATCAAAAATTTTCTTATTCAAAAATAGAATCCTCTTATTGTTAAATTATAGATGAGATAGAAAAATTAAAAAAAAAATACTAAGAAGCATTTATATATTAAAGAGACTTCAATATACTTCGGTTTCTATATTCTCTCTATATTTATTCTGTACGTTTCAAATTAAATTAAAGATCGAAAAAATGATAAAATCATATTTTCAAATGAGCGAAATTTTGTTTCTATTATATATTTCGTATTTTTTCATAATTTAAAAATAATATATAAAGAAGCATAAAAATACAAGTTATTGCGAAAAAAAATTACTACCGCGGGTAGAGGGGCGCTCGTGTTGCATAACAAATATGGCTGTTGCAAAGGGCGATTTGACATTTAAGAATACTGTTTTAAAAATTGTTAAGAAAACGCAAATGTTGTCGCTGCGTTTAGATACTTTGTGTAGCTATACCCTCTTCAAGAAATATGATTGAAGGCCAGAATATAATAAATTCTGGCTGGTTTAATTATCATGTGCGGTAAAAAGTCGTGAAAAAATTTATTTATTTTCCTTGTGTCTTCATTTTTTTGTATATTCTAATACTTCTCAATGTATTATTCACTTTTATGTCATAGAAATACACTGATTGCCGTATCTAAACAATATTAAATCGCCCTTTGCGACGGCCATATTTTTTAGTTTGCGTTTCGTCCACTAGTGTCGCATGGTAAATTTATATTCCCAATAAAAAATAAAAAAAAATATTAAGGAATTTGAGCAAATACTAGATCCTAGACTCGCGTAGCATCGATTAAAATGCTAATCAATTTAAAAAAACAAGGATTAATGATTTCTATCATTAATATCTATATGAATGATTTTTTTTCCACGTTTTTGTTTCTTGTATATTGATGAACCAGGCCAACGTAATTTATCACATGCGGTGTGAGCATGCCGCATCCAACGGCTGGTATCAACAGACTCGCGTGCGCGTCTACTACAACGGTATCGCTTACAAGGCTTACACAGGAGTTCGCGCGTACGAGTTCGCTAGAGTGTATCCAGCGGGCACAACTGTCTACCCGTTACATCGACTCCACACTGGTACGTGCTAGGGTTGTCCTCTCTCTTGTCGTTTCTCTCTCTCTCTCTCTCTCTCTCTCTTTTTGCTAACCCCCGCAACCGCCAACGCAGCCGCTCGTCCAACCCTAACCAACAGCGTACAGCGCGACTCGATACCCGTAACTTCTGGTTTCAGATTCTGCAGCGATAATACAAAACAACTGGTTCCTATGACATCGAACTCGCGGACTACCGATTCACCGATACTCTTGTTAACAATATTCTCGCTACGGTGCTGATCGGACTCCGTCGATCGCTACCATCATTAGAACTTAGCGTAACGACGCACGAATATACCACGACAGACTAACGTATTACCGCAACTAGACCACTATCGCGGATTACAAACGAAACGTCAGCGAGAACGCGGGACTAATGAACCGGCGTCAAAAGCCTTTGCATAGCTGTACTATGATAGAAAGATGGGTGTTGTGTTAAAGTCGAGATATATTTAAGCGAGATATTTAAATAATCCTGACTCAGCACACACAATTCTGCTTTAAATTCTCTAAATATCTTTCTGTACCATATGCCTTGTTTCGTTTACAGCTGAAGATAATCATATTTTAAACTTTCACTTCATAAATATCTTTTTAATCCGACAAGCATAGCAATTGAGATTTTTTCCATGCAATTTTTAGTTTATTAAATTACATTATTGCCTAAGCAAAATTAATTCTCTTCTCTTCATGTAGGTCATATTCTAAAAAATTCTTGTTAGAGACCTTGTTTCTCGCGATTCAACTGGTCGTCGACCGACATTGCTCGCGACTTCGAGAAGGTTGATCGTCTTTTACCCCCTTAAAGCCGCGGCGCGGGCTGGCTCTGCCCACCAATTAGTCTAACCGCGGCGTGCAGCGAGTGGATCATCTCCGACACAGAGTTTCGTGTAGGTTCAAGCGACAGTCCCGCGCGCTCTCTCTGTGATTTATGTTTGCCATACATTACCCGGTCGAATAATCCCACGAAAGGGTGTACCAGGCAACCCCACGCGCTCTCATTCTACCCTCTATCGCCACTCTCGCTTCGTTCGCGATGGCCTACAACCCCTCTGCTCTCCGTTCTGTCGTACTACCATTCGCTGATCACTCTATTTGTTTCAATTAAAAGCGTACGGGTGATACGCCGATGTTCGTCGAATCGCCAATTCTCGCTCGGTAATTCAAATACTTTTTACATCCGTGAATATCTTTTACATTTCGATCCGCCTGTCGGAAAAACATACACTCGATATCGATCAAAGGTACTGTCACTGTATTAGGAACCATTTAAAGCGATGATAAATGCGTTGTCTAAGAAATTTTAACCCCTGCAATATGCTCAAAGATTACATTATGCCATTCTATCATCGAATTTTTACAGACATCAAATTTAGATATATAGGATGATAAAAAGATGTGACTTGCTTTGAAAAGACTTTGAAAATATATTTTCTCAAAAATTATTATAAAACTTTGTTACACAAAAATATGCATTTGTAATATTTCTCTCCCGACAGATAGTCTTTATTATTAGCAAAAAATATTATTAATTTACTATATAATATAATTAATTTATTATGAGTAAGAAAAATAAAATTCTTATTGGCGAATTTTTCAAATTTAAATATATAAATATATGCAAAGTATATTATATTGTTCTGAAATATTTGTGCCAGAAAAATTGCCAAAGAAAAGATTTTCAATTCTTAAATATATCTCACGAAAAATATATTCATACATTAAAATGGTTAAGGATGTTTTATATGTAAAAAAAGTAGCTAAAAATTAATATTGACGAATATATCCACTTTTGATGTATTTTGAATATTGTGTGGAATATTTGATGTTAGTTCAAGTGCAGAGATGTATTTTTTAATATTTGTTTTTTTATTGAATATTTTTTTGCGTTTTTACTGAAATATTCCGAATTTTCGAAATAATTAACTTTTGGCAAAGAATTTCGCCTTGTGACAGATACATGGTTAACTTCATTGAATTATACTTTATTATATTTTATTATATTAATTATATTCATTGAATTATAATATCTTTTTAACCAGTTAATACTTGTATAATATTATTTGACCAAATATTTCATATGTATCTAAACTTTTGCAAATTTTAAACAAATTCTGAATATTATTTCCATGTGTTTTTGGTCTTTTGAATCGACGTGGTTATACGTTTCCCATAAGAACACATGTTAATTCGGTGCAAATTAAAATCCTTATAACTTGTGAACGCTTTAGTGAATCGATTTAAAAATTGTACTGAAGATTCTAAACATATGTAAGGATATTCTGTACAATTTTCATTAAATTTTCAATATTTTGAAAATAGGTACAAAACATCCTTAAATGATTTCCATTGATCAAGAAATTTGAAACAACTTTCTTACAAACGGTGATATCTCCCACGCCTTAGAGAGATAATATTTTAGAAAAGGTAGTTCCGTCTTTCTTCTCGTGAAACAGCTGTAATTAATTAATACTCCGAAATATGCGAATGGGCACGCTTCCGTTTAGTCCAGTAAAGTGGAAAATGCACGTGGATGATCTATCACGACGTGGCGGTAGCTCGGTGAAGCGGAAAGGCTAATTCTAATTATGTGAGGTATCCTATTGCAGATTTATGAGACTGCTCGTGCAAGTGTACGAACGACTCCCTCTCCCCCTTCTGTCTCTCTCTTTCTTTCTCTCGCGTGTACTCTCTTCGCATATATGTCCTGCCACCTTGCCTACCGCGGGGTTCAGCATAGCATTTACATATGAATTAAACTATTACATGCAACTCCCGATGGACTGCGTGGCAGCGTGAACCTCGCGAGATGCCCATTGAATAACGAGAGAATGATCCGCGATAAATTGTCTAACGGGGAAAACGATTTAAATCATGCAGAACACCCTCCTTCTTCTCCTCCCCCTTGTCCTCCTCTTCCTTCTTGCCGGGTTATGGATAGGTCAATTTTTGACGTACCATATTATTGATGTCTCATGTCGAATCGCTTTGAAAGTTAAATCAACTCGCGTGAGGTGAGCATTTGCTTAACGGCTAGCCAGCCGCTTGTACGCTATAAAATTATGGCATTCGTTCAAATGCACGATGATTCCAAGCGCGAGTAACGGCTACTGAAGACTTCGTGACTTCATGATACAAATAGCTGACATGTGTACTGTTGCCAGTAGATATAATTACTGGTAGTGTATAAACGATATAAACATTCTAGATAATGAGAAAGGGAAAAAATTCACCTAGAAAATGTTTGTAGAAAATTAGAGATGATATTTTTCTTTTCTTCTATTTATTTCTTTTGTAACGAAATCATTGCGATTACAAGCACGAATTCTAGAGTTAATAATTTACGAATTTAATTATTTACGTCTTACATCATGAAATCTTTAAAAAAATAATTTGAAAATCTCTCATCATAAGAAACTTCATTTCTCTTTTATTTCATACAATTTATAATTCTCTCCACCAACTATCGCTCTATTCGTATGATTAACAAATTAATTCCAAAATTTTTACTAGTTATTTTTCATACCTTTTTTTCTTTTTATGTAAATCAGGTAAACAAATAAAAAATGTTATTTATAATCGGAGGATCAAACGAAAAACTCAGAGCATAGCGCGAAAAGGCAGTTACCCTTTATTTCCTATTCGAGACGTGACTTTGCAGAAGACCCCTTTGACTTTATCCCTGATAAGTATAAACCGGTACGCTAATGGAAAGTGTTTAAATATTTAATCCAGCAACCCGCGGGGACCTGACCGAGTGCGTTCTACGTTCGACACGGAGAAAATTTCATACTTTTGACCACAGAGAAAGTTTTGACATTTAATACAGCATACAATATGTGCTTCATCGCATTGTAATATATAAAATTTATATATTTTATTGTAATTATATTTTATTTGTTTCATAAAAATTTCATAAATTGTCTGCAAAAAAAATTAAAAGTTTAATATTATTAATTTTTCTTGACCTATTTATAATATTTTCATAATTTTTATTATCTAGATTATATCAAGTGACTCTTACTATCCGAAAAGAAAGAAAAATATATGTAACATCAAATATTATTTAAATATTTAAACTTCCGATGACAAAATTGTACAAAGAATTCGCGTAATTTTTATCTTTTTTCTGCAAAATTGTAATTTATTAAAAAATTCTTGCATCCCTTTCAATCGCAAATATCACAGATAGTTTTAAAATCAAAAGTCGATTCTACAATATTTCGTTCCAGTTGAAGATACTTCTCGCGTTCGAAAGGAGATAATTTCACGTTGAGTGTTTGCGTACGTACATATCGGCGACTGCGTGTCGACTTGGCGAGAGCTAATGCGTGGTCGCATAGAAAGTAATGAGCAACCAAAGCAAACGAGACAGCCGGCCTCTCGTAGTCGTAGTCATCGTCGTCGTCGTCGTCGTCGTCCGTGTACCCGTAACTAGGGTGCAATCAATAACCAAGATGGCTGTGCGAGCGCCTGCTGTAAAACGCTCGCGCCGTATTTAATGTTGCACGAGACGAACTAATGCACGCTCTCTCCCGATCACGAAGCCCGATGTTTAAATAACAACATCGCGTCGTACGTTAATCGACCGGATTCATATTCGGCATTAACGACGAGGCAAATTTCACGAGTGTTATGTGAAATAAAAATTTTCCACGCATTACCTCGTCAGAATAAATTCAAGTAGATCCTTTTTAAAACAACGTTAAGAAGAAACTAAGCTCTGCAAATATAAGAGGCTTAAATTTGAGATAAAATCGTAGGTTAAAATTAAAATTAACAGTATATTAGTTTAATAATACTGCTATAAAAATACTGCTTAGCCTTCTTTCAATGATATTTAAATAATGATAATGCTTAGGTACATGTTGCAATAAATTAATTATTTAAGGTTCGCTATCCCTTCTTTTTATTTGTTTCATACTTTTTTATTGTATAATAAATAAATAAATGTGTTATAACATCGACGCTCGATTTATATTGCTATTGAAACTAATTTGTTAATTATTTAATTCAATTGCTTATTGTGATACTTTAAAAGGAACTTTGTAACTTTTATCTAAAATTTATAATTGTAATTGTAACGATTATAGACTAATCTTCTGGCACGAATTAAGCTACTTTTTGAATTTTAAGCTAGAATATATCGTCAGTAAATTTTGGTGTTATAGTATATCACACCAAAATTTACTGACGCGCATGTGTTATTTTAATCATAATAATCCGAAAGCTATTATCGAACAAATTTATTGAAAATTTCCAGTAAATAAAAATGCACTTACGAAATAAAGAAATTTAATTAAATACTTTTGTCCGGTTAACCGCGGTAAATGCAGCTTTTACGACATCTGTCGACACAGTGGGACCAAAATTACGAGATTACGCTATTACGTCCTCGGAATTGGCGTTACACAAGCAAATTGTTGAGAGACTCCTCGCGAGGAGAGCGCATTATAGCTGCGGCATTATCAATAGTTGCCGATCGATATTAACATAGATTAGCGCAATTTCGCTAGTGGCGTACGCGTCGCTCGGGCGCCACTTAAGGACGGTTAACCGTTCGTTAGTCGCGACGATCAAAACGGGGTTTGGAGACCCTCCGTAACCACTCCATGCAGTATCGTACTAATTGCGACCGCGGATGGCGGTTACTGCTCCTCGGGGTTAATTCCCAATGGCGTAGCCGCGGGAATAGCGCGACGCGGCGAGCCGTCCGCGGATCCATTTTCCATCGTCCCTGCGTCTCTGGCGTCAAAGGGTTAGACCGAAATCGCGCGAGGAAACACTCACCGGCCAAACGGCAGCACCGTTACAAGACGCTCAGTAATTATGCGTGATTAATGCCGGCAATTAAAGAAACGCGGTGAAACGATATGAGAGTCGCTCGCGCGTAATCGAGAGACTACTGTTCAAAAGTTTGTCTTGCTTTTCTCCTTTCTGTGTTTTAGAACAGCAGGAACAATTTTAACTGAATATTTTTGGATGTCAACACTGAGAAAAAATCTGCTTGCATTAATTAGAATTCTGATAGATTCAACCAGTATGTCTGTTGGAAAATGGACGAAGAATTCTTGTAGGAATTACCAGATAAATTTCATTACCAGATAAATCTCATTAATTTCTTCCTATTAAATTTACTAAATTTTCTGGTTAATAATACTAAACTCTCCAGCACCAAGTCGTCTAAAATTTTTTCCATTTAATCTCAAAAGTCTGTTTAATATTCTGAATTCCAACACGATTATTGGATAAATTCAATTCAGATTACTGAATAAATTATTTGAAGTTCAGTTTGTTAGAAATTAAACTGATAAACAGTGCATTGAGAAAAAAAACCTGGTTGCATTAATTAGGATTCTGATAGATTCAATCAGTATGTCTGTTGGAAAATGGACGAAACAAAATTCTTGTAGAAATTACCAGATGAATCTAATTAATTTCTTCTTGTTAAATTTACCAAATTTTCTGGTTAATCATATTAAACTCTCCAGCACCAAGTCGTCTAAAATTTTTTCCATTTAATCTCAAAAGTCTGTTTAATATTTTGAATTCTAACACGATTATTGGATAAATTCAATTCAGATTATTGAATAAATTATTTTAAGTTCAGTTTGTTAGAAATTAAACTGATAAACAGTGATGCAAGAAGAGGATGCAACTCAAACAGACACAATCAGAGATCTAGCGTCCTCTTTTTGGCACTACTGCTCGTAAGAGAAAAAAAATGTACTTTGGATTTTATGTTAATACTAGTTCTTTATATACATTTCATGGCAAATATTGAATACGAGTTAAGTTAAGAAGCAAGCAAAGAAATTAATGTAACAAGAAATTTTACAGAAAATATTCCCACCAAATCCTTATAAAATCTATTAAACGTTCTAGTTATAAAAAATCGAGTTTTATCATGATAACTAGAAATTCTTGTTTGATTTAACCAAAATGCCTTCTATCATATACGTCTTGTTGGTGCAATCGAACGATTTTTCTCAGTGAACCGAATATATGGGTATATATTATATGAAAAAAATATAGAAAATGCTTCTCTACATTAAAAAAAAAAATAATTAAAAAAGCTTTGAAATTTTTAATTAAATTTTAAATGTTAATTTCGCTTGCTGCCTGCTTAAAATTACTTTTAATGATCGGTGTTCTTTCGAAATCTATAATAATTTCTGACCGCTCACATGACATACTAAATATAAATATTACCTAATACTTTTTAAAGGAGAGTTCTTGCATCCTTCTCGGCATTTCTTCGCGGGATCCGAACCCACGTGTATTCGACAATTTATGTACGCTTAAGGGAGACGAAGAAAAAGAGAAAAATAGAGAGAGAGAGAGAGAGAGAGAGAGAGAGAGAGAGAGAGAGAGAGAGAGAGAGAGAGAGAGAGAGAGAGAAAGAGGATGGGAGGATGAGAGGGAAGCGAAAAGGGCGAAACGCCCCACGCGTGTCTGCGTATCGTTTACCCGTTATTTATTTCCTAAAATTTGAAAATTATACCGCATTTAATACGCCGCTCGCCGCTGCTCCTCCTCCGTGTTTTATTCATGTCGCAATAAATAAGGAACAAAAGACTGTTTTCTGCAAAGTGACGCATCGATGCCTACAAGAGGGAGACTATATACGTTCCTCCTCCTTCGTGCTCTTCCACCCACAAATCAAATTGCACCATCAAGCTTGACACGCTTGTACACATCGATAATTATAACAAATGCTTCCCTTATACAGAAATGCTTTCCATTTTTTCATTTGCGATAAATAAATATTCTTATATTTCAATATCATATATTTGAGTGAAAAGATATTAATTAAATATGTAAACTCTCTTATGTGTCTCATATTTCTGTTAAATCTAAAAGTAAATTTTTATTTATGCAATTTATGTTGTTATGCATTTTATATTTATATATTTAATTAAATTATAATTAAATTATCATTTATTCGATATAATATATTATAATTAAATTATAATATATTCGATCATGCATAAATTTTTCTTTACGGATTTACACTTTTCATTTTTTTGAAGAGTAAAATATAATTAAAAAAATTTAATACACACACACACACACACACACATACACACACACACATATATGTATATTTATACATGTATTTTTATATCAGAGATGCGTGTATTACATATCTTGCGGAATAAAAGAGATTAATGCGATTTCAAAATTTTACGACCGGGAAACATCATCAACGTGACCATTGCCGTTACTATTCCATAAGAACAATGGAAAGTTGTCCCAAATTTCCAGCAGTCTGTTCGCCCTCGTCCTCTTTTTCTCTTCCTCTATATCTCGCACATTGGCGCATATTGTAAATGTGGACGCGCGTATACACAGAGGTATTTCGTCCGTAGTCTACCGCTTTTAGATGCAATCTTCTTGGCCCTGGCTCGGTAGCCGCTTAAATAATAGATTTTACGACGTCGTGACCAAAATGGCCACGTAATATAACTTGGAGGGTTGCTGTAAATTGTGCGCGAGTACGCGTTGCTGAAGTTCACGTAATTTCGGCCCGTGCTTCACATTCTCTCGCAAGTATCGTGTATAAGTCATTACATGGGAGCACGTAATTGGAATAACGTAAGTGACGTTATCAGCGCCGATCAAGGCCTACAAGTGTCGGGATACTACATTATATACTATTATCACTTCCGTTATTAAAGTGAATTAAGATACTTTTAAAGCAAATGAACTTTTTATCTGTTTCCTGGCGTAACAAAGGCGCGATCCGCTATCTCTTTAAAATTTAATAATATTCTATTCATTCCCTATCCATTTTTTTTTATTTAATAATTTAAAAACCTGTATTAAGTGATTTCTATACGATAATCCACTTACACTATTAAATTCTCTATTTAGCTTACATTGGATCATATCTATGTCCCAATAAAATCCCGTTACATAATTGACACTAATAAAACTCTTATATCATAATAAAACTCGAAAAATGAAATAAAATTGATACCTAATATTGGAAAATACTAAAATGTTGATATTAAAGATTCACAAAATGTTGAATCACTTTTCGTCCTCCAATTGATTCGAATAAAATAATGAAAGGATTATAAATAACAATAAAATATATATATATATATATATATAACATATATATATATATATATATATATATATATATAACAAATTTTAAAATTTCGAATGATTAAATATAGAATAATATCAAGACATGAAAATATTAAAACGTTTTTTCGCAATTAGTGTTGCGCTTAGATAACTTAAAATAATCTATAGATACAGATTAAATAAATCATATACTCATGTATCTCAGATAAGATAAAGATAATTCGGTTAGTGTATCTAGATAAAAGATGAATCAGTTAAATATTTTATCTAAATACTTTTAAGATAATATTTAAAACAATTTAGGATATATAAAAATAATACATACACGAGACAACAAATTACAGAAAATAAGCATGTATTTATTTGACAACAATAACGAGTATAGGCCGTGTCCACAATGTCAACGTCAATCGACTAATGTGATGGTTGGATGTTATGGCTGCGTTCCACTTAACAGCTGCAACGCTGGAAGAATCATATTCTCCTTGTTGTTCGCTAAAAGTTAAACAAAAAAACATCATGTTTACGCGATCATTAAGAGAAACCCTTTTAAATCTATATTACACTATAGGTTGCGAGCTCGATTACAGTGTTGAAATTAATCGATTAGAGTAACCAGCCGATAAATTGCTATAGTTTGGAAAAATTGCACTCAGTGCACACTGATTACATTATCTTAGCTGTTTTAATAAAAGATATCACTTTTCTTATATCTGAGATACAGATAAAGATACCACAAACTTGAATTATATAGATAAAAGATAAAATAAACAATAATTGCATCTAGATGAAAATCTAGATAATTTTATCCAGATAACGGAAAACACTGTTCGCGATTAATGCAGAGATGCTGCGATCATGCAATCATCAAGCGCGAGCAGAGCTGAAAGTTAAGCGTGCCTTAATGATGCAGCCATAAGAGACCGTGGATTATTAATTTTTCGAGAGAGGACCGCGCAACCCAGCCTCTCCCATCGGAGCAAGCGACACTATGGAGATAGAAGGAACGGCTCTTGGCAGATGGTACCCGAGGGGATATCCTTGTCCGGGATATCAAGGGTTACCCGCTGCTACCACGGGGACAGTGGCAACGCGCGCGCACAAGTAAAGGGTAACTGATTCTAATCACACGCCCTCGGTGTGCCGTAACCTACTACGCTATGATGAATGGCCGGAGTGCAGCATGACTACCGAATGCGCGGCCAATGTGGACCCGCGATATTAATATCTGCATGATTGATCTGCATCGTACAACTTCAGAAGCGCCAAACGAGTCCATGATAATCACGATGGAAACTTGCAATTTGGCACATGATCTTTTTATTTTTTTTTTCCTCTTTGTGCGAGGAGCGTTTTAATTATTCGAAAATTTCAGCATATTGATTAAAAAATAGCAGAATAATCGTAATTAAATAAATAATAGATAACAAATTTCCAGCATATCGATTAAGATTATTAAACTGTTAAAATGTAATCATGTAGATGAGTTACATATATTGTTTTGTCTGTAACTAGATTTTTTATTTTTATCCTTATTTTATTTTATTCATAACTTTTATTTTTTATAATTTTTAACTCATCACAAATAAAAATTTCAATTATTAAAACATGTTGAATATTTAAAAAAATTTTTATAGATGACATATACTTGACATATACTCTTTCTCAAAATTTGTCTTAAGGAGTAAATAAATACATAATTCATAAATATATCTAATTCAAAATCGAAGATGAAGAATAATCTAAAGATTTCAATGCCTAATTTTATCATTCGTGTTAAATCCACAAAAAAATAGCATGTATTAAAATTTTTATAAAAAAAACAAACTTTTCAAATGACAAAAACACAAGGAAATAATATTCAGAATTTATTTAAAATTTGCAAAAGTTTAAATACAGAGCAAATATTTGGTCAAATAATATTATACAAGTACTAACTGGTTAAAAAGATATTAAATATAATTCAATAAAGTTAGCCATGTATTTGTCAGAAGGCGAAATTTTCTGCCAAAAGTTAATTATTTCGATTAACAAAATTCGGAATATTTCAGTAAAAATGCAATAAATATTAAAAAATAATCTCTGCACTGTAGCTAAGATCAAATTGTAATAATCCACACAATACTCAAAATACACCAAAAGTGGATATATTCGTCAATATTGATTTTTAGCTACTTTTTGCTAGAATTGTACAAAACATCCTTAAAAAAATGATAGAGTAATCATAATTAAACAAAAAAAAATAGAAATTACATAAAAAGAATAAAAGGAAGAAGGAAAAAATAATGAAGAGAGAATATAACGAAAATTTAATTATTACTTCCATTTAATATAGCTTGGCGAAAGAAGCTATAGTTTAATAGTCTATATTAGACATAAAATAAAAAATATTTCGATAAACTTGCGATCAACTACGTCTATTTTCTGCGCTAGCAGTTTCGATCATAATATCGCAAGTTTTCAGCGATTTTCATAGAAAGCAGCTTAAAAAATCGCGGTATGTCTGGTTTACGCCCGTGTTTATAGAAGCGGCATGCCAGAACTCCAGTATCCGATTCAATTTAGATAACAATCTCGATCGCCGCACGCGCAATAAAAATACACGGTTCGACCGTGAATTATGGAGGCGCCGTATTAAAATCGTTTGCAATTTTGTATCTGATTGTGGCGCGCGACACGCTGTATAAGCCGTTCGCGTTTCGTTCTGTACTCATAATAAATTCTTTTGCAGGAAGATTATCATTCGATCCAGTCATTGGTGAAACGCACACAATAATTGGTTGAAAAAAAGAATGGAAATTTCGTATATGCGCCGCAAAATTTCAAATAACGATAACATATCGTGCTATAATCGTCCCATTGTAACAATGTAAAACTAATAAAAAATTTGTATTTAATAAAAATAAGTTCAAAGAATATTATCAAAATAAAAATATGTTATATTGCATAACAATGAAATAAAATATCTCATTGCTTATTATTATTTAGAAAAACGATGTTTATATAAAGACCAACAAATTTCTCGCGCTCTTGCATTTTTTACAAAAAAATGAAAAATTCGTTGCTTAAATGCGTTGCTTAAACTTGAATAAACTCAAACTTTTGAATATATTTTCTGCGATATACATTGTTTTTCAAGGAAAAGGAAAAATTCCTAGAATAAAGTACACTACAGTTCCTTCAGTAAGCATTTCATATGTATGTATATAAGACATATGTCATTTTGAAAAATGCAGAATCTCGCAGAAACATCCAGATCGTATGCCAACAGGAAATCGCTAACCGCTGAGAAATCGCTATCGACCTGGAGATCGTACACATGGTAAAAGGCTAACGCGATTCTACTTTTTATAAAGGAGGACAACAAGAGAATGTCTATTTCTCTTTTCAACGCGCGAGACAATTTTGCCCTAGATAAGATCAAGGCGAAATCCTCCCAGGACCACGCCGCCGACGTGATCGAGGAAGAAGGGAAGATGATTCCGAGATATCACCGACATAAAACCTTTAAGGTTCAAATTTGCATGTTACAACCTGTACCCCACCTTTCTTGATCCTGTCTCCTCGACGTAGAGTCTCGCGACCGCCCGTACGCCCTCGCCACAGTGACTGCCAAATCCGAAAGCTTCAACTTTATCCCTGCTATTTTGAATGTAAGATTCTTTCTCTCGCGCGCTCTTTCCCTCCTTCTCGTCCGTTCTTCGCACACACGTGTAATTTTACCCCATCCGAGGCTAAGGATTTTACCAGCCAACCCCGCGATCTCGGGCAAGTTTCTCGAACAGTCACTGCTTCCCTTTGTGAGAACAGCCTTTGGTCATTTCGAGGATTTCGCGCTTAAGCCTTCTTGTTTATAGGCAAGATTTCTCGGTATTGATATCGAGCGACATCGTTTCGGTGACTTTTTAAACGATTGGAATGATCTTGATCTACAAAGAAGTAGTAAATGTCAAGTAGAGGAAAATATTTCACGATTATCACAATGTAATATGTATGTTTCAATTATTATAATAAAATGACAAGTTTTTGTTTAAGGATGTTTTCTACCTATTTTCAAAATATTGAGAATTTAATGAAAATTGTACAGAATATCCTTACATATGTTTAGAATCTTCAGTACAATTTTTAAATCGATTCACTAAAGCGTTCACAAGTTATAAAGATTTTAATTTGCACCGAATTAACATGTGTTCTTATGGGAAAACGTATAACCACGTCGATTCAAATGACAAAATGGAAATAATATTCAGAATTTGTTTAAAATTTGCAAAAGTTTAGAGACATAGGAAATATTTGATCAAATAATATTATACAAGTATTAACTGATTAAAAAGATATTAAATATAATTCAATGAAGTTAGCCATGTATCTGTCATAAGGCGAAATTCTCTGCCAAAAGTTAATTATTTCGATTAACAAAATTCGGAATATTTCAGTAAAAAACGCAATAAATATTAAAAAATACATCTCTGCACTGTAGCTAAGATCAAATTATAATATTCCACACAATACTCAAAATACATCAAAAGTGGATATATTCGTCAATATTGATTTTTAGCTACTTTTTGCTGGAATTGTATAAAACATCCTTAATCATTTTAATGTATGAATATATTTTTCGTGAGATATATAATATTTAAGAAATGAAAATCTTTTCTTTGGCAATTTTTCTGGCACAAATACTTCAGAACAACATAATATACTTTGCATATATATATATATAAAATAAAATTCGCCAAGAATTTTATTTTTCTTATCATAATAAATTAATTATATTATATAGTAAATCAATAATATTGATTTTCAGCTATTTTTTCTGGAATTATATATACAAAACATCCTTAATCCTATGTAAATATTTTAATAAGTCTGCAAGAAGACTCGTTAATATGTGTAAATATATCTAATCTAATTAAAACAAAAATTTCCATTTGTTAAATTAAATCTTTTTGATATACAGTGTTATTAATTTTTATGTACACATGCATACACATGCATACGTATATATCGTAAATCATTATTTTTTTTTAAATATAATATTCCCTAACAAAATTATATTTGCTTTATAAATGCAACTCAAGTATACGACTGATATAAATCTAGAATTAAGAAAATGTCAGTCCTTTTCAAAAAGTTGAAGAAAAAAACTAGAAAATGCCTCGGAGAGAGAGAAAGAGAAAGAAATCCTTCTAAGGCGCGGGAGAACAAGTGTTTAATTAATTGAATGCCGGATGTCGGAGTCGCGTCGACGACGGCTGATCGCGTTAAGTGAGTGCCGTACTAATTGAGATCTCTGCGTCGATACTGGTTCACAGGCGTGCATAAGCGCCTGTGCCAAACAATAACTGTTTGCACGAGGCCACCCCATCTGTTTGCGCAGGCTGCGTGCAAGCACAGCGAGATGGTTGAAAATGAAGCACGCCCCGACGATGATACCGAGAGCGTACCAAAGCCGGGGTAGGTAGGTAGGTAGATAGGTAGGTAGGTAGCTCACATCGCCCGATATCGAAGGAGGACTTTAAATTAAAGGACGTCGCGTCGTTGGCTCTACTCCGAGCAAACTCAGAGAGAACGTTATTTGCTTATAGCTCGACAAATTAAACCCCTACAGCCACGCACATTCACAATTGCGCGCGCGCGTATACGACGAACGTCTACTCCGGTCTTTTGCTTTTTCGTCCGTGTCTGTTGAGTTTGTCGTCTCGCAAACGGCGATCAACGTTGATTCTAAGAAATCGAAGAAATCGGCTTCTAAATGGTTGATAAGAGCAAACAGCTAAACTAAAGTATTCCTTATTGCAAAAGCTAAAGTGGCTCGTTCTTTATTCAACGTCTCTAGTGTCTCATCTATAAACTGAGAAATAGTACATCTCGAATATTAATTTTTATATAAAGTTTTTAAAAAATATTTATCTCTGCCAAAGGTAGTATAACAATTTAAAAAAATTAAAGGTCATATACATATGTATGCTTATTAATGTTGTATCGTATTTCTATTTCTTGTTGTTTTAGAAATGCAATCCGTGATTTGAAAGTTGCGTTGGACAAACACATCTTGCGATTAACTTATAATTCTAGTCATCATGTGCATTCTATATTTTCTATTCGGTTTATTTATTAATAAAACTATAAATTGATTACACACTTTCAGGTCGATGTTGCGGCGTCAAGAAAATTTACCCCGTCATGATTGACATAAGAGAAAATCGAAAGATCAGCATTTTCTCAATCGTATACGCACATTAATATTCATATAATATATATATTCTTGTATAAGAGATTTTTCATCTCAATCAATTCTACTCCGAGAGTTCCAAGAGCTATCCATACTTTTCCTTGGCCAAGTAACTGTTTGGCTTGCTTTAAGAAAAAAAGATCGTGAGAGAGCGCATATCACAGATGCTATATATTACAGAAAATTCTAAAAGATTTTTAGTGACATTTATAACTGACAATGAATAATAAACTAACATTTATTTGATCGTTTGCCGCTTTCGCAAATTATCATTGCGTGTCGCATAATATTAACCTATCCTATGATTGAATATATTATGCATTATATTAGAAAGTACAAGGAAAACAAATCCCGCAAAGAAACGTATTGCTGTAAAATAGATGTAATTACGAATGAAATAATTGAAGTCGTATATAAAGTCAAGTATAACTTATATCATTAATATATTATAATAAAAAATCTTTCTATATTTATAATCTTTTTCCTGCTTTACACAATGACTACTTTAAAAATATTAGGAAGAGCGAGAGAATATTTTTTTTTAAATCAAAGGATCATTGGAAATAATGTAATCGAGTAAAACTAGCCAAAATTTTATTTATTTATTACTTTGTTATTTATTATTTTATTTATGTATTGTAATAAATAAATAAAATTTTGGCTAGTTTTGGTCGATTACATTATTTCCAATGATCCTTTGATTATTTGATTAGCGATATTAGATAATTTATGAATTTTTTTAAATTGTTAAAATATAATTACTTAAATTAATTAAATAATCATACATGTATATACATATAATGATGTAACAAAATTCCTTTAATTTCCTTTAATTTAATCGATAATTTGCACACTAAGCATGTTGTGAATCCAGATACTTGTGCATCAAAGACAAGGGGAGAAAGCTTTACAGCGCGTTCTCAGCGATAAATATCCTTTAGTGGCTTTATCGATTTCACGAGAGCCGGGAATGACGGATGACCTGGCGCGACTCCCGGGGACAAATATTTTATGTTTTCTGCGCGCGCGATATCTGTCGCACGTTATTTATCTCGAGTGTGTATTATTGTTGTTTATTATCTACCGCTCGGTACATTTAACCTGCATCATTTCCTACCACGATACACAATACCGTAACGGTAGCGAGATCTCGGAGACGAATAATGCCGCGGAATTTCCGGCCACTGAAATTTCAACTTACGATGGACTAAAGTTGCCCTCTGTGTTTCCCAACCTCCCGCGGTCCCCGCGTCGTTTGTCATTGAGATCGTAGAAAAAAGTTCCATCGCAGGAAAAAAATATCTCGACAGATAACGTTCGAAGTTGACGCGCACAAAGGGGTAGAAGAAACTGTTGCTCTCATCTCGATTATGTAAAAAAAATATAGAATGTATAAATACTTCAATAAATAAATAAAAATTTGCAATAAATGCAAAAATATATTCGCAATTCCTTATTAATGTATATAAAAAAAATTAACTTCTTGGTTCTTCTTTATAAAGTTCATCTATTTTTACAAATTCAATTTATTATAAAATGTTTCATTGTTCATAGTGATAAACCAAGATATTACGTAATTAGTAATAATTTCTACATTAATTAAGATAATTAATAACTTTAGAATTTTTCACGACAATTTATTATCAATCAACAATAATAATTTGACATGTAGGGTTATGTCAATTATTATTGCCGCCACTACTTCGAGATGTCTCCAACTATATTTCTCTATACGGATGCTTAGAACGAATTTTATTGATGAATCATTTTTGCTTCTTAGTTCCGTTTCCAGCCAATGAGAGAACGTATAGACGAAATAATATTGTTTTTTCGATTTTTATTAATAGAATAAAGAATGATAATTATACGTTCTAAACCATCCTCTTATTGTATATTATTGATATATTATTGTATTTTGTTGTATATTATTGTATTTTATTGTATATTATTATATTTTATTGTATTTTAAGTTTATTAAATAAGTAAGCTAAATTTAAGCTCTTAGGTTCATACCCTAAAAATAGATTTATTATCTCTTATTTATTATTTTCTTTAAATATTTTTTACTTACATTTATATATATATATATATATATATATATATATATATAAAATATAATATAATATATCAAATAAATATAATAAATTATAATATCAAATAAAAATAATAAATTATTTTAATATTAATAAAATAAGTAATAAATATAATTAAATAATTTTAATTATAATAATAAATTTAGTAAATTAATAGGTTAATAAAAAACTGATGTGCAAAAGATGACACCGAACCTTGTTATTGTTATCGAGAAAAATGATAAATACCGATCCGAGTTGAAAGGCATACTCCTTCCGTCTTTTTCTTCCAATCGTAGATTGGCAGCAGTCGGGACTAAAAACTCGATATAAATTAAATATGTATGCATTTTGGAATTTATTTTTCGTGAATCGGATTTTAGTCCACAGAATGCTGTATTTCACAACACAACGCATGCGATCAAACGATAATTTTTTTTATACTATTGTTATATGTACCGATCATACAACGTCAGACCAGCAATCCGAACGCATATTAATTCATGGGGCGACTACGTATGCATTGTGAGGTGGTAGAGCTGGGGCAGGAATAAAAGGGAGGGAAAAAGGGAGGCAACACTTTCCCTAATTTCGAGCGTGACACATTTCGTACGATAACTTCTTCATTAACGTTCCCACGCGATCGACATCGCGGAGCGGATGTATCGGGAAACAAAAGAGCCAACGAGAACACATGATTCTTTGCCCGATATTTCCGGAAACACCAACGATTGTTCGCGCGACAACAAATTGAACGAGCGTTTTCAAAACGAGCGACGAGCAGGTGTAAAATCACGATGCAACTCGTCCAGCAGATGGTCAAAAATCACGATGCGTGATTACGCCGATTACCTGACTTCGCCAGTTTGATCGTCAAGGGGTGGACTGGTATTCATCTAATATAAGGGGACCGAGATTCGACTGACATATGTAAGGCACATGCGAGGAGTTCACGCATGAGAAACAATACAGTTGCTCCGCAAAGTTCCTACTAATGAGCAATTTCCATTGAATTCAATCTAGTTAGATTCCTTCCGTTATGCTAACTGCCATTTTTATTTATTATTTTTTTTTTCATATTTATGCCGTTATTATTTATAGTAGATTATAAAAAAAAATCTTCTTTGTTTTATCAATTATACATATAATACATGTTATGTTAAAAAAAAATAAATATAATAATATTAAATTCATTTAAAAATTCAAGAATGTAATCTCTAAAAGAAAATAATATACTTAAACATTACAATATAAGAGATAATATTAATAAACATAATTTTTTAAATGAAATTAGTTTTCATTAAATCGTTTTCGTAATCATGATATAATTAAAGGTATATAGATATGCAAGGGAGATCTTTTAAAAAATCAGTAAATTGAGAAAATATTTTTTCTGGTACGTATAAATATCTTTACTTTACAATACTTTATAATTTTTCTGGAAAAATTATTAAATATTATTATATAAAAAAACTTTAAGCAACAAAGTCCCATTAAAATCTCTCCTTCATATTTTTAATTATAATAAAGCATATATTTAAAATCCTCCTTATCGTTTCTCACGGAATATAATTTTTGGAAATCGCGCAATTTTGTTCGTGATACGATTTATTTCAGCGACGCGGAATATTATCGGACGAATAATCAAGCGGTCGCTCGTCGAGGTGAACGTCGCGAAAGAAGCATGGCAGGTGTCTACAGTTGCCCATCCAATCGGACGAATCTCGAATGGCATCTGCGGGGACCACAAATTCCCAACGTGACAATCGTCGCGTCCGTCAACGAGTGGGGAATAAAAAGAATCGCACAGAGCGCACACAGAAGGGTCTGGAACGCGAGCGGAGATGGGCGACCACCAACCACCTAACGCACTACCAGTGGGACGAGCGGCAAATCGACACTGGGTGTTTTAAAACGAGTGCTATCGATAATCGAAATCGCTCGGGGGTTGCGGTTGCCCGGGGTTTTAGGGTAAATCTCGCGCCACATTCGCTCCCCCGGCCCTCTTTCTCCCTCTTTCAGTCCTTCTTCCTTTCCATCCCTCTCTCTCTCTCTCTCTTTCTCTTTTTTCCATCCTGCTATTCTTCACCCTTTTCCCCTCGTCATTTTTTCTCTTGCTTCCTCTCGTGTCACACTTCGTCTTCCTTGTCCATCTCGTACACAAATCGCATCATACATACACACACACACATATGCAGACACTCTCGCCACCCCCGCTTGCTCCAGATCACTCTCTCAGTCTCTGATTCCAGTCTCGAGGGTGACCAACCGCGAACATTCTGATACCTAAGCCACCGCGATCCTTGTGGTCTACCCCTAACTCGAATCCGAAACTCGCTCTGTACATTTCTCTCTTTCTCTCTCCCTCTTTCTCTTGATTCTCTTCGCGGGAAACGAGATTAACGACCGCGGTGGCTGGCTCCGTAAGCACCGTTTAGAACGGGACTATCGGCGCGTTACGTGCGTCCAAATCCCTTTAACTTTCATTTCCTTCTTTTTCATCTCAAACATGCGACACAATCGTGAATATAAAAGAATCGTTCGAATAGAGAGCATATTTAACTCTTGGAGTCGAATCTCATTTATTGTTAACCTATCATTAACACGGCAGAAAGTCTTATTAACGAAAAATTATAGCAAAAATAAATACATATAATTAAATGACGTATAAATTCTCGTAACTTTTTCTTCGTTACGTCATCTTTTGTTACATTTAATAGATATGAAGAAATTATTTAATAATGATGTATGTTAAGCAAGAATAAAGATTCATCTTTTATAATATAAAATTAACCAACATACAAAAACATTATAAATGAGATATAATTTATCTTCTTCCGCTTCTCTTTAAACAAAGACAGAAACTAGAAAAACACAGAGAGACAATCTCAATTAAAAGTATACCGTTACAGACTAATCTTCTTGAAAGTAGCATTATAATAACAATTTATGGACCCCTCCATAAATTAACTTTTTTCCCAGGACTTTGAAAAAGAAAATGGGAATGTGTTATTTCTCTGACCAGAAACGATCAATTATATTCTTCGACGTGTTGCTTAATCGACTCTCGACGCGCGTTTTTACGAGCTCGCACGCGCGATCGTTGGACGAAACGCGTGTTGTGTAGGAATGCGCGCGCGTGAACCGACGACGCATAAATAATTTCACGGGCCCCTCTTAAGCGGCGAACCTCCACAGCCACGACGATAATAACAACACGGCCGTGACAGCGCCGGCGATTATTTCATAATTCCGGTTTACGCACGGTCGCGCGCTTTAATAAAGTTAGCTCCGGGAAGACCGAGCTGGAGAGCCATACATGCCAGTGATTCTTTTGAGATTGTCACAGAGAGCGAACGCGTGAAAGACACACTACGTCACGCAACATTTCCATGGAATCCCGACGCGCCTCGCGACGTAATCGATGCTATTCCCTTCGGCGCGAGAGGTGAATTCACCAACGACAGCGTGATTCTTCAATGATGGAACCCCTCGTACAAATCCGGACACGTATATCCGTATGTACGTAATCATCGCGGACAGAATATGCTGAAAATTTTATCAAACTCCCATCATGTAAAAAAATAATCTCAATGTTTCTTCTATGTGTATGATATATAATTATTTTTATATATAATTAATTTTGGTGAGAATTTTTTATTTTATTTTTTTACAAAAAAGAAAGTTTTAAGGATGTTTTGTATGTACAATCCCAGCAAAAAGTAGCTGAAAATCGATATTGACGAATATATCCACTTTTGATGTATTTTGAATATGAGAAATTGTGTTGAATATTACAATTTGATCTTAGCTACAGTGCACAGATGTATTTTTTTAATATTTATTGCGTTTTTACTGAAATATTCCGAATTTTGTTAATCGAAATGATTAATTTTTGGCACAGAATTTTGCCTTGTGACAGATACATGGCTAACTTCATTGAATTATATTTAATATCTTTTTAACCAATTAATACTTGTCTAATATTATTTGACCAAATATTTCCTCTGTATCTAAACTTTTGCAAATTTTAAACAAATTCTGAATATTATTTTCATGTGTTTTTGTCATTTGAATCGACGCATAGTTATGATTATACGTTTCCCATAAGAACACATGTTAATTCGGTGCAAATTAAAATCCTTATAACTTATAAACGCTTTAATGAATCAATTTAAAAATTGTACTGAAGATATGTAAGGACATTCTGTATAATTTTCATTAAATTCTCAATATTTTGAAAATAGGTACAAAACATCCTTAAAACAAACTTCCCTCTAGAGGAAATAAAAAAGTTTATTTCTTTTATAAACTTTTTTCATCATCGGATCATTGGAAATAATGTAATCGACCAAAACCAGTCAAAATTTTATTTATTTATTACGACGTTTCGACCATATGGTTGTGGTCTTTTTCAAGTATATACTGAAATATAAAATTGATAATTAGATTTTCAACGATTTGAATAGACAGTACACACACATTAAATGTGAACAATTTGAGTACATACAGATCAAATAATAGATATAAGTCATAGTTTGGTAAAACTTCATAAGTTACAGTTGCAAGATCGTTACATCTTACTAAATTTGAAAAATAAAAATTTTATTACAAAAATTATTACAAAAACTTTTTTATAAAAATTTTATTACATGTTATTTTTTATGGAACTAATATTTTATGGAAATAATATTTATCACGAACGATAAAATTAAGCATTGAAATCTTTAGATTATTCTATCTTCGATTTTGAATTATATATATTTATGAATTATGTATTTATTTACTCCTTAGGACAAATTTTGAGAAACAGTATATGTCAAGTATATGTCATCTATAAAATTTTTTTTTAATATTTAACATGTTTCAATAATTGAAATTTTTATCTGTGATAAGTTAAAAATTATAAAAAATAAAAATTATGAATAAAATAAAAAAAGAATAAAAATAAAAAATCTAGTTACAGACAAAACAATATATGTAACTCATCTACATAATTACATTTTAAAAGTTTAATCAAAAACATTGGTTTTAATCGTTTAATTCAAAGATCATTATAATTTTAATAACATTTTAATTAAACGAAATTTTAATAACATTTTAATTAAACGAAAATTCAAAAATGGATTTCTTCATTTGATTAAATAGTCCACAATTGAATTAAATTGGAGTAAACTAATGTGTCATGGTCTCTACAATAGTCCATGTCGCAATATGATGACGCGATCGACATCACGCCAAAAGCATGCAATCGCGAGGCAATCGAAACTTGGACATCGACGCGGTCACTCTTCGAGCATGTCATTCCACAACGGCTTAACGTAAGGACTCGACGTTCCGTTATATCGGGCGACAGGCCCGTCGAGAGATAAGGCGAGTGACGAGTCTCCGGTATATGGGGTGGCGCGACGACGAGATCAGACTCCGGTGTCTCCGGGGGTCGATCGCTCATCTCGGAATAGCGGTTGTTCGCCGCGGCACAGCGCGGCCCAACCCCCTTATAATCTTCGCTATTCTCCACCGACTATCTTACATCGATCATCCAGCGGGTTCTATTAAATTTTTCATTGGCCTCGCAATATACCGCGCGACCTCGAGAAGGCGGGCTACGATCGTCCCCTATGTGTCACCCTGAACGATCAGACGCGACGCAAATAGATCCGAATGGGAGAATACGTAAAGAGAGATATATATGGGATATTTGGTCAGAAAAAATCTGGCATCGATGATAAAAGCGAACTGTCAAAAGAATTCGAGATATCGTATTTTACAGCAAAGAATTTAATCCGAATTTTTTTTTCTTTTTCTTTCTATTTGTCATAATTTTAAAAAAGAGAAAAACCTGTAAAATAAATCTAAGATATATACAGCAAAAATTAGGGAAATAATAATTGTTAGTTTTGTTCAATATTCTGGCACTATCCAATCAATCGATCTAGAAACGAGTAATCCTCATTGGTTCATTAGATCGATTTTTGCGGTATTAGATTATAAGTTAATTTTGACATATTATACTCTCATGCCGTTCGATCTCATGATCTTGTACATACATATATAACTAACTATTATACATGCATATATTATGCAAGCTATTCAGAGTTAAATACGCAAATGTACTAACTTTTGAGTACATGGTCTTACAACTTTCAGAAATTGAAACATAGCACCTAATAAGTCATAACTTCAGATTATCTAACTAATCTATGTTTAATTAAGATACTGAGTATTATGAATATTATAATCAGTTCGATTTTGAGCATTAATTACATTTATACGATATCCACGTGTATCTCTGATTAATTCGGGATTAAAAACTTATATTTTTCATTTAAATGATTTTTAGGTAGAACATCTTTTTTTATTATTTCCAAGAAAAAATTTATTATTTTCAAGAATTCAATGACTTTTTCTTTAATACTGGCAACATGTATATGTACTTCCGATATAATCATGTAAAAAAAATTCATATATTCGCGATACGGAAAAAGTTTAGAAAATAAGAACGAAAATTGAAGGGCTAAAAGGCAAAAGTGACGGAATTATCAAGTAGAATCAAATCTTAAGAAGAGTCGTCGAGGAAAGGAGAGTTTGAGGGGATAGCGGAAGAGGAGTTCGAGCGAGTAAGAAGCATTTTATGAAAATTACCTTCAAATAAAAAAGTAAAACAGATAAAAACTAATGTATGCGGGTGGCAGTGGCAGGGATGGTTCTCTCGTGATTTACATAGCGGAGCGTCGGCGATGTATAGCGAAGAGAAAAAGAGAAAGGGAGAGAAAGAGAGGCACTTCTTAGAATATATCGACACGCCTTTATGTAGAGTACATAAAATTGCTTTTACCTTCTATTAACAATTCATATTTCTTGCGCAAGAGTCGCTCGCTCAATAAAAAGTTATTGGCGTGGAGATTTCTGCGGCTCTCTCTCTTTCTCCCTCTTTGTACTAAGTTGCCACACCGACGCGACGCTATATGAGAGACATCAGCACAACTACGGCCGTTAAACCACAACCAGTTCGAGAGTTCCTCCAGGCGCGCGTAGCTGCCATGGTCGCGATAATGTCGGGAATCTTCTTAATTGAAGAATTCTTCGCGAAAACCGTTAAGCCCGCTTCTCTTGCGGCTGCGTATTCTTACCGATATTCGTTGTCGTACACATTATATCTCAAAATTTGACTCCGAGAGAGCAGTTAAGGATGTTTTGTACCCATTTTCAAAATATTGAGAATTTAATGAAAATTGTACAGAATGTCCTTATATGTTTAGAACCTTCAGTACAATTTTTAAATCGATTCACTAAAGCATTTACAAGTTATAAGGATTTTAATTTGCACCGAATTAACATGTGTTCTTATGAGAAACGTTTAACCACGTTGATTCAAATCACAAAAACACATGGAATATTCAGAATTTGTTTAAAATTTGCAAAAGTTTAGATACAGAAAAAATATTTGGTCAAATAATATTATACAAGTACTAACTGGTTAAAAAGATATTAAATATAATTCAATGAAGTTAGCCATGTATCTGTCACAAGGCGAAATTCTCTGCCAAATATTAATCATTTCGATTAACAAAATTCAGAATATTTCAGTAAAAACGCAATAAATATTAAAACATACATTTTTGCTCTGTAGTTAAGATCAAATTGTAATATTCCACACAATTTCTCATATTCAAAATACACCAAAAGTGGATGTTCGTCAATTTTGATTTTCAGCTACTTTTTGAAATAGAATTATATATGATTATATACAAAACATCCCTAAAATTCAGAAAGAATTTTTCGATTCATAAATAAATCTGATGTACAATGATGATATAAATTATTTTTATTCTAGTGGTATGACTCATCTTAAATTATATTTTGAAGGAAAAAAATTAAATTCTCTGGCTCTTTCCTAATATATATCATCAATATAGAATATATAAAATTTTTTTCTTATATTCACGAAAAATTTAAACAATAATTTTAATGACTAAAATTCTAGATAGAAAATTCTAGAAAATATATAGAAATATAAGAAAAAATATTTTACATAATTTTTTTGAGATTTCTAATATTTTTATATTTTCGAAAATTTAAATTTAAAATAATGTTTTTATCGTGATTCCCAAAATGATTCTCTGCATTCGAAAAATGCAAAAAACGAGCATCAGACAGGCAGTCACGGTCAATTGCGATACGACTTTTCACGCGCGATGATTTAACCGAATCACAGCACGAAATCAGGAAGCGTCTCGTACTTTCTCCCTTGTTTCCCTTTGTCGTCCGATGCTTCCGGGGTGAGTTTTAAAAGCGGTAATTACTTCCGTCCGCTTTGTTCACCGCGCTTAATATCCGGGGGTTTCGCGCAACCAGGTCCAGGTGGTCGCCACGAAAGTCACTATTGTTTCCACCCGTTGGTTTACCGTGTTGTTTCGATTCCGCGCAGGTGTGGCGCCGATATACGATAATAAGTATCAAAGAACACGTGTATGCATATTTGCGGTGGAACATCAGCAAACTTCGTGACAGATTTTATCAATTTTATCGTATATTACGATTACAAAAAAACGTGAGAAGCAAACGGTTTAAATAATTTTAGTAAAAATTTGTGTACTTTATATACATATATCAAAATAAAAATAATTTTATTTTGAATCTATGCAAATTTAATTAATACGTACTTCTAGAAAAGAAAAGAAATTTTTAAATTACTCATCGAAAGTAAATAAGAATGGGGGGAGGGGGAGAGAAGGGAGGGAGGGCGGGGGGAGAGAGAGAGAGAGAGAGAGAGAGAGAGAGAGAGAGAGAGAGAGAGAGAGAGAGAGAGAGAGAGAGAGAGAGAATGAATAACTCGACCATCATATAGGATCGATACTAACGCGAGAGTATCGGTCAAAGGGCACGCCGAGTATCGATTGCAACCCCCGCCTTGAAGGAGACCAGGATTCTGACCGAAGTTACCTTCGTAGACTTTAGGAGCGAGTTTGATATCGCGTGCATGAAATCGTGGATCGCGCAAATTGTGCACTCTTTTAACCGCACGAACCAGACGATTGATCGACTCTTTGCAATTATTTATTCAAGATTATTTAATCAATAGCGCCAGTATCGTCGGATGCGTGCAAAAAAATTTGATGTAACTTCAAACTATAAAATTCCTAAAGTAAAATTATCTCAGGTTTTTCAAAGAATTATTGATTTAATTTGCATTATATATATATGATAAAAAACTATAAACATATATATATATATATATGTATATATATATATATATATATATATATATATATAATATATATATATTTGTTTTATATTAATTTTAAAATTTATATATATATACATACATACATATATATATATATATATATATATATATATATATATATATTATATATTATATATCATAGCAAAGAAAATATTTTCACACATGGAATTTATTATTTAATCTTTTATTTTTAAAATATCTTCTGGACGATGAATTGACAACTAAATTGAAAAAACAAAGCATATAATTATAAATTTATTATAATATGAAAGTAGATTTTGTTACATAAAAAACCAGAATTGCTTTTCGAAGATTTTGAATTAATGATAATCTTCCTTTCTTATATATTATAAATGTATTATATTAATAATATATTATATATTATATTATATTATATTATATCATATCATATTAATAATATATTAATAATATATTATATATTAAAAAATATATTAATTTTCACGTAATATTAGCTATAGGTGTTATTATCTTGATCTCATAAAATAGTAATATTTAAAATATTTAAAATAAATCAACTCTACAATAAAGATTGTGTATTTAATTTTTTCTAGATGCTTGTATAATAATTAACAATTATCATCATTCTATAAAAGCCATTTAAAAAGTCCTTACTAACGTATAATTTTATGATTCCTACAATTATATACGAAACAGAAAATACGATCGGATATTTATGCTATTAGCTAAGAATTAACTTGATCGCAGAATCTGATAGCCAGCAACTGGCAGCAGTTGGGCTGCGCTCGTAATCCGTTGGGCATCGATAAATATTGCTGGGAAAAATAGTGGCATTTGTGTGTATACCGGTAGATACACGGTGAATGCCCGGGATGAATATTCGCGCGATGCGACCGCGCACGATGGTAACGGTAGCTGTAACTTATCCACTGAATAGAAAATGCAGTAAACATTACGTACGTCTGTAAAGTACGTGACGTTATTGCGCGAATAAATCGCCAGCCGCGAGCAAGCGAACCTTGCAGACGATATTTCCAGATCGTAGCTCGCGTCACTGCGAAGTCTAATTATATTTTACATTTACGCGTGAGGTTAACGTTAACAGGCATTTCTGTCTGCCGGATACTATTCCGGTAGCGAATAAAACTCTGCGCAAAGTTGAAGTTCTGTATTATGTCCGTTGTGGCGAAGAGAGAGAAAATAATCTCTCGCAAACCTCTTTGCGAAGTGCACGTAAAATGCGGAAAAAATTTTTGCAAGAAGACTTCTCTTACATAATTATTAATTGATAGAACAAGATGACAAAATTGATATATTTGTAATTCTTTCTTCTTCATTTCGAGCATTATAATGTTAACGGTATATCAATAAAATGCATAAATTGGAAAATGATATTAAGTTGTCAATAAATGTGTAGCGACGTGCGAAGTAGAGTGTAAGCTGCGATTTTTCAATCTTATTCCACATCGTCGTCATTGCAAACTCAGTGAAATGAGATCGCTGTTGAGTACGCACCATCGTATACAAGAGATAGATGGGATGGGAGTGGGTGAAGGGTAGAACGATGGTTAGGGATGCTTTGAGCTTGCCGCGGCTTTGTGGATGCCCTTTGTGGGTTCCGCGCGTCTGCGTTTAATATTGCCAAAGTGCTCAGGCAAAAACCGACTGAATTATGAATTACCCCAGAAACGAATCTCAAGGTGTCGTATACGCGGTTGTCCAGTTAATTACAAATTCGCATCAAATCGGCCATTTCATAATTATGCATAAATAATACTTTTTGTGTAAATTGTGTGTGAGATAATAGAAAATGGTATATTTACTAAAATTGCGTTGTATGTATAAAGTAAAATTGTATTACCAATTACCAATATTATTAAAAAAGAATTTTTGATTTGAAAAGAGAAAAATTTTGTATCACTCTAGTTTTAAGTTTCATCAATTAATTGTAATTTGACAAGATATTGATAGCTTTGTTACGTGTAGTCTTTCGCAAGATGTCAATTTTTATTTTTCTTTTTCATATTTCTTTAATTTTATATTATTTTAAAATCTTGTAATTACAATCATAAAATTATCCGCGGTTTTTTATAGAGTTTTGACATTTAAAGTTATATAAAATTTGTTTATCATATTATACTATAATTGCAATATGATATATCATTTTAAATGGAGCAAAAATCGAGTTCGCATTACTCATCGCATAATTTCATCGAAATGCTCTTTGAACTTCCTCGCGCTGTATTCTTGACCTATAAAAATAATAATATCTAGCTCATAACATATCACCATACAGAATAAAAGATAACATTTTTTTTAATGGATAACGAAGTCAAATGAGAAGAATATCGCATCTTGGAAAAAATACGATTTAAAAAAGTCGAATTTTTTTTCTTATAAATGCTTTACGTTATATATCTTGAATAAATGCATCGCAATGCATGATTAAAGCAATAATTTTATTGCATCTTAATCAAACTTTTGTGTGTATATGTAATTCATGTATATATATATATATATATATATATATATATATATATATATACATATATATTATCTTTATTTTTACATTCAAAAAATTATATGTACGTAATTTGTAAAACACACTCAATGAATGATTGTAATATAACAAGAATATGAAAATATATGCAAGAGAAAATAATGTTACATATTTTATATATTTCTCACACACATATAATAATCTCTCTCGTTTTATGATATACATATTATACTATTTTTCATATTCTCTCTCAAACTTTTAAAACCTGTTAAAAAATTTTGAGTTGCAGCATTCTTTTTCCCAAAGTGCAACATGTAATCTAAAACGTTTTGTTCTAGTCTGGTCCGACACACGTCGCGCCATTAAAAAAAAAAGAGTACCGTTCTTCATTTCCTAAGTGGATGGTGTTATAGACATCAGTCTCTCGTCAAAAACACCAATAGCATTACAGCGTTTCTCTGTCGCATGCAATGCTTGCGCATTTTATCTCTGTTTTGAAGAAACACCATTGAATTATCACCGAGAATGAAGACGTTAAGATCGACGCACTACTTGTTCATCATATGTTATTGCTTTATAAATGTCGAAGAAATCTAAAAGAATCCATCTAATGTCAGGAAAGGTTCGGTTTAGTTCTGTCGAGGCGCGGAGGAAATGTCAAGACCTTTTCTTCTCTTCGATCGCTCGCATAACTCGCGCTGGTCGACTCGGCCTACGTAGTCTTCAATGCGCGCCCAGTCATCGATCGACGTACGCGTTCTCTTAGCTTCAAGTTGACAGAACAGCATTTAATATCCGGTGATGATAAATAAGCGTAGCGAACCGAGCCTTAAACGAAATGTCCAAGAGACGATATGCGTTATATCCGAGTGAAGAAAATAATAATGTGAATAATTTCGAGAGATCATCTTCACGCATACATAATTGTATATTCTAAAATAAGTTTAACTTATTAAGGCATTTAAATGTAAGTTTATAAATGTAAAAAACTGCTAAAAAACTACAAAAATCACTCCCTTTTTTCTTTCTTATATTGTATGAATTCCTTATTAAATAATCTAAATAGCACACAGAAATTATAGTTTTAAAAATAATCTGTAAATTCTCGCATACACAATACATACCTCGAGCAAAAATTTGAATCTCTTCAAGATGCACTGTTTTAATTATACAGGATTTTCGAAAAATCCGGAAACGGTCGAATATCTAAAAAATAAAGCATTTTAGAGAAAAATGTTTCAAATAAAAGTTGTTTGGTGTAAAGAGAGCTATAAAATGGTGGCAATGGTTTGACCTTGAATAGTTGCTGGAAGGTCACATGAAGGTCACCTTGAATTTTTTAAATGGAACACCCTATATATTTTTGCACATTCTTGTAGCTTATTTCAAGAGCTTTCCAAAATACTATAATTAAGTTAGTTTTCATTAAGTACTTTCCGAGTTATGAGACTTGAAATCATTTCTTAATTTTACATAAACCGTAAAATATCTTGTAAAATATTCATTTTTCGATTATCTTACCTTAACACTTTTATGTACAAAGTAATGAAAGGAATTAATTGGTGTAAAAAAAACACATAAATGTTTCGAAAAAAAAAATGTAATTGTTAATTGCAAATTACATTTTTTTTTCGAAACAATTATGTGTTTTCTTAAATTGTAAATATTAATTAAATTTTAACCATGTAGATGAATTAATGATAAGCGTTATTTCATTTATCGTAACATAAAAAAAGCGATGCCGGTAATAGCACTTCGCCTCGTTTAACAGCAACATTATCCATCCTTCACATTTTTATATGCTCTCGCGAAACGACAAGCTGATGGGGCAATCCGGTCGAACGCTATCTCTTTCATTCGCGCTCTCGTATCTACGCGTATGCATCTATCTGTCCACACAATCGCGCGAGTGCTTGCACATTCTGTTCATCGAATAGAGAGAAATGAAGGAGAGGAACGAACGAGAGCGAAAGGAAGCGAACGGGCCACACGTCCATTTTTCACGGGCATATAAATGCGAGTTATTAATACGCTAGTATTGTGTGGTACAGAGAAGGTAATTAGTGGCCAGTTCATCAGTCACTCGGCCAGATCCTCGACAGTCAAGGGAAAGAAGATCTTCTGCAGACCTAAGCGAGAGAGCTCTAAGTTCCCATCCTCTCCTTCCAAGGTTACAAGAAAGATTAGACAGCTAATGAAATCACGATTGGGAAGGACGGAGTCGAGCATGATGAAAAGAGACAAAATGACGTGAGAATGATGGAAAATGGAAGAGAGGAACAAGGAAAGAGAGAAACCGCTCTCTTGGTCCCGATTAACGCAAGTTATATTTTGTACCTTGATCGACCGACGTTCAAAATTTTTAATTAGGCGTATCAGCGATTGATCTCTCAGATCGGAGAGAAGATGACAAGATGAAGTATGGACAAGTTAAAGAAATATGATATACATGAAGCGATTGGAAGAGGATAATAATAATTCAAATTAAGCTAATAAAAATGAAGAGAAAAAAGTTGGAAATAAATTTGCTTTCAGAAAAAATTGATTTCATCGATCAATCTGTACATCCACAATAAACTATATATTTATCCATTTTTCAATTGTGTTACTATTATATCTCAATAATATAATTATTATAACTTTTAATAAAAATCTTATTCTTTCATTCATATCTTTATATAGCCAAACGATGAAACCGAAAATTAACTATTCCAGGTTAAAGCTAATAAATATTGCAAGTAATAATCTTCAAACTTAAAAAAAAATCGTCTTTGTATTCCTCGGAGACTATAAGACTGATTAACGTTATAATAGATCTGGACACTCTGGATAAGCAACGTCATGATAAGGAACGTCTCCTCATCTTGATAAGCGACACATATCTACCTCGCGCAAGGGAGATATTAATGGCAGTCGCGCCGGGAGCAGTTCTCATCAGTAACTACCACGGGAAGTCCAGGTCCAGGTCGACGAATTAGCTAATGTGTCGTCGCGATTACCGCACCTGGAGTTAGTTGGCCCGACCGCGCAATTGGCGGCATGTCGCATCCGCACGCGTGTCGTCCGCGCGCACGCGTTGATACCCGCATGCACGTATCGCCCCCGAAGACAGGAAGCGTAGAGCGTTGATTGGCTGTCCGGAGGTGGTTGCAGCCGACTGCGTGACCTCTGACCCCACCCCCGTGGGGCGCGCGCACGTCTCCAACCCCAAGGAAGTAATTACCTTGCCACCCGCGCTCGATAACCGACGCTATCGGACGCCCCGTCCTGACGCGACTACCGGGTCGCGCGCGTGTTCACGAGCACACGCCCTCGACGATACGTGTATCAAGACCGAACGCGTCTTGGAGCAATTGATAATTATTCTATTATAATATATAATTATATTATTGTATATATATTTGACTTGTATGTATATTAATAGTGACTTCTTAATTTCCTTTTATATATTGTATTTATACCGTTTTTATTCCTTTTTTGTACATTTGCAGTATTTCACTGAAGAAGGCTCGAAAAGAGTCCGAAACGTATGATTGATCAAGTCATGAAGATCAATAGTTTTTTATTGCTTTACGCCTTACATCTGCGTGGCTCGATATCGCCTAATTAAGTAGTTAAATTTATATATTTTATACCTGAGCCGTCAAGTTAGTTAATTTATTTTATAATTATATTATTTTAATTTAATTATATCATTGTTAAAAATTATAAAATAGAAAATGAGTGAATATAAGAGAAAAAGATTAATCGCGCATCCCTCTTTTTACACCTCGAAATCAATATTTTTTGAAAACAATATTTTTCAATTTTTCCTTAGCTTAAATTACTGTTTTTTCTCCCAATTTTTTCACATATACTGATCAAAAAATAGGACAATGTAAAATAAAATAGTAATAACATTTGCAAGAAGGAAATTGAGATTGACTGTCATAAATTCAATTTGATATGTTCTAACAAATATAAATTAAGTTGTTTTAGAAGTATATTGCGGAAGAAAATTTTTAATTTAGCTGGATACAAATTATTTTTCTAGATATTAAATTAAGCCACAAGTTTCGATATGACGCAAAGTTACTTCTACTAATGCACAATATAACCTTCTTACAGTTTGTAATGGACAAAATTAACGATGTTTCTACCTTGACAGAGGCACAGGGATAATGGCACGGTGGCAGAATATCCTTTGATGTGTGTAAATAAATACACGGTCGTTAATATGTAAATAATCGCGAGTCTCGTATAATCGATCCTTTCATCTCCGCGTTAATATTATTATAGCCTGCCACAACATTCATCTAAAATAAGCTCTTCGTTACTTAACATTGATTACATAGGTTTATTTTGAAAGTACAAAAAAACGAAATATATAAAACTTAATATAGAAGATATTAAAAAGATGATTATTTCTATTCACATTAATTTTACAATTTTTACAACGTTGATTAATTTATCATGCTATTAATAAATAATTTTTTTCTATTTTATTAAAATGATTTAACTATGTTAAACAATTGGTATATTATTGGTATAACATTATCAACTGAATCACTCGTTTTATAAGCAATCAATTAAATAAACATGGTAATATAAATAGTATTGTCGAATATATACCGGGCTGTATGTGACTCATTCGAGATCGCGCTGTATATATTTCCGATTGTTTGACCGAAACGAGCAGTGAGTCTACATACGGGCGATGGGGAATGATTTTGGCCGACGCAAGTGATTTCGTCGACGAGAGGATAGTTGGGGGTAACTTTCGCGGCGCAAAGTGCAAGATGAGAATCGCGCATAAGGTCACGTCGTGGGGTTACACTAGGCAGACTCCTATTGGCAGGCCAATGCCAAGCAAGAATCGCGATTGGTCGAAGGTCGTAGGGTCGCCTCACCTACCCCCAATCTGACCTCCCACGCGAACTCGCGAGCTAGTATATAACCGCCACTCTTCCCCGGAGGATTGCGCATTCCAGCACACCGAGTGCAAAAATCCGGGAGAAGTTGCTTTGCTCAGTTCATCGGATAGCAAGAAAATTAACTGCGGCGTTTTTAAAACAGACAAAACACACTGCATACATTTCAGCGTGAACTAAACTCTTCGGAGAAACGCAATTGTCTTTGCATTTCTTATATGACTAGAACAAAACAAAGCGCGCGCTTCGCGCGCACCATTTATTCTGTTACATTATATATTTTTAATGACATATATGCTTACTTTACGAGCAGTGAGTCTACATACGGTGGGGAATGGTTTTGGTCGACGCAAGTGATTTTGTCGACGAGAGAATAGTTGGGGGTACTTTATTCTGTTACATTATATATTTTTAATGACATATATACTTACTTTATGAACACAATTAATCCCTTCGTAATTATTTTCTCTTATTAATTTACCAATTTTTTATATTGCACTGTCAATATAACCTTCGCCATGTAAAATGACAAATAACACTCAAATGACACGAAATATGCTACACCATAAAAACCAATCAGAGCGACGGAAAAGAGGCAACAATACATTTTGAGATTTTCGAGATAAACCGATACATTCGAGAATCGACTTAACATGCCTTTTTTAGAATAGGATAAATTCTTTCTGCGGTTGAATGATAATCTTAAAAAAATATAATTTTAAATATAAATATATATGTAAATCTATATCATACATAAACTTTCTGTGCACAAGCACAAACTTCAAATTTTCAATTTTTAATTTTCATTTTTTAGGTCTCAAATCTCGATTAAAACTCATATACTATTTAGATAACCGCATTAAAAAAAATAAAGACAATTATCTCTTACGCATTTTTCTTGTTTCTCGCGTCTTTAATAGACTATACGAGGCTTAAATGATATATCCTTGTTTCGCGATATAGCAGCAAAACAGTAGAAATAAAAAAAAGGATAAATTAAAACGAGCATAAAGTCATAATGCCATTCATCAGGCAGAGGACAACCGGCAAACCGTAGCAATTAACTTCTACTGAGGATTTTTTATCGTACCGCGATATTATTAGACAAGCGGTCAACCCTCGGTGAACACGCGAGGGTGAAAATGTCGCCGTGCGCAGATGCGGTAATCCAAATTTAGTGCGATATAAATACAGTAGATTAAAGCGGCTGCTCTATTTTTTTATTGTCTCCATGATCCATGACACGATGTATGAAGTGAAAAAAGTTATGACTAAAACGAGTGCATATAATCCTTGATTTCTATTGTGATAAATGATTGTAAAACAAATTATGAGATCAAAAATCAAATTTCAATAAAAAAATTACTAATGTATATACTTTAAAAATTTAATTTGATTATACAATTTGTTTTATGCTATCTCTTATTATGGGATACGCATAAAAAATTCGAAGTATTTTTTATATACAACACACATAAATGCAATTTACTCATCATAAAAATTGATATAATATAACAAGATAAAAAAATATATATATGATGTATAAGATGTGTACAGATGTGTAAATCCTGAAAAAGAATCTTTAAAAACATTGTTATTATTGCATATTATATATGTTGAATTAACATTGTATGTAATTATTGTGGTCATAACGTCAAATAAATTTTTCATTAGCTTATATAACAATTGACGTTCTGCGTAACGTATGATATTCAAGCCGCGTAATTAAATCTGAAACGCAGAGGCTAATTACACAATGGCCCTTCGCAGATACGTCGCTCATTACGATTTAGTAATTGTTCCGGCGCGTAATAACCGCCGGTATCTGTACAGTATTATTGTTTGATAGGGTGTTATTGCCTAAAACATATAACGTAATTACTCTAACGCAATTAGGAGCGCCGCGCATTGGTCTGCTTCTTGTCTCTAGAAACGGGCCGCTCTCTCGACACAGATTGGATTAACGAATATTATGAGATAGACGTCAAATCAAAAATCGATACTATTGTCAACTGCGTTTATTGAATTTCGTGCATAATGATCGTTACTAATGAAAAAGCAGATTGAAATAGAGGTAGCTGAAGTATAGGCAGCTTAATAAAAAAGTATACAATGCGATCTCACATTTAATATAAATTTTTTTTTATACTTATGTTATGTACACATGATATTATAAAAAAAATTAATCCATAAATTTAAAGAAAATATCAACTATCTCAACATACAACTCTGTCTATATTTTAAACTTGATTTATTCAAAATTATTTGATTAATTTATTTGTACGAAATATGTATATATTAACTTTCTAATAATAAACTTGATTCAGACATGATAGAATCTCATTTCTATATGATACAAAATTTTCATGTTGAATTTTATGCTTGTAAAGTCTAGTCTTTTTAAAAAAAATATTAATTTAATGATATTAACATAATCATTAAAAAGAAAAAAATATAATTACAAAGTACAGTATATATATATATATATATATATATATATATATATATATATATATTCTTTTCCTAAAAAATGCATAAACATACATTGCTCTTTTCGTTTCTCGCATAAACATTATATAAATATGTTTTACTTCTGCATCTTCCTGTAGGAATAAAATTAATTAAATAATTATATAAAGAACTAACACATATCCAAAATGAGAAGTCGGATTTAAAGTCCAAATAAGTCCAGTTTTGAAGATCTGCAAATGGAAATTGCAATTTTTGTTTGTAGGTACATAAATGACACTTTTTGCTTAAAATAAGTTAATTACACTAGAAATACACATATATCATACACATATTATAGAAAAATTAAGAGGAAGAGAAAAAAACCATTCTAAAAATTCTTAGTAGCTGCCCAAAAGAAATAAGAGTCTAAAAGATATATTTTAATTCAAATTCCGGGATCAAAACATATTATCGAAGTTTGTAAAGACAGAAAAAGTTATAAAATCAATTATAATATCAAATTTAGAAACATATATATTCTTTTTAAATGTAAGTCTTAATGTTATCAAAAATTCTATGTTAAAAAATAAGACTAATTCAATCTTTAATGTTTCTAAAATTATTATTTATATAATTCTTTTGCATACTATACAATATTTTGTTTTAGATGCTTAATCTCACAATTTAAAATACACATATAATAAAACAATATTAATAAAAAATTATACATCGACACCATAAATGTACATCAGTTTATATATGTATAAGCACATGTATTGCCTTTCCATTGCAACAGATATATTTCAAGCACAGGATATCCTCTACATGCATGCGACTTGCAAGGGTACAGTTAGAGTATTGGATGACGACATTATCTCTCCAAGTATTCTTTTTCGGTTTTAAGGTTTCTAGCTAGGATCTTTTCGTGCTCAGGCGACTCGCAGCTGCCAGACCGCAAGACTGATACTACTATTTCCGCTATTGCTAAAGCGCAGCCCTTCGTAAAATGTCGAAAGACGCACGTGTACGCGAAAAGAAACCGCAAACTGAAGGTATAAAACTACATGTATTAACTTTTATATAGGGGAAACATCGATCGAATTTATATAGGATATTCTGGAAATCACATTCTCTAGCCATATTGTAAAAACTATATAATGAAAAAAATAATAATTCTGACAATATTCAGACATTAATTACTTTGGGATAAACAATTTAAGTTTATAAGTTCTAGCCAATACTGGAGGCCCCGGCCTTATATTAGGCTCCATCCGCCACTGCTATTTGGTACAGTGAGGATTTTAGTATATATTAGAGGGATCTTGAGGAATGTGGTCATTCTACGGCTCGTGCTTGCTCGTCGATGCCGTTTCATAAGGAAGGTCAGTCGGAAGCCAGCATGCACGCGAATACCTCCACCGGCACTTATTTGGTCAGCGAGCGACCTTTGAGGAATCTTCCATAACAATCCGCATTGCATCCATCGAGTGAGATACCAACATCGCTCTGGAGTCGCATATCACTGTGTTAAAAAGCAGTATTAGGTGTGAGGTCTGGATAGCTCAGTGGTCTAGAGCAGTTGCCCGGAAAGCGAAAGACTCGGGTTCGATTCCCAATCCAGCCACTTGCGCCTCATATATTTTTCTAATCTACAAAATATTGTTTTCTAGCAATTATTCGTTAGGCTGAAAAATGTGTAAATGCTCTCTCTGATACATGATATGCGTCAATACCGTTGCCACGGATGGATTCTATCGCTCGTTGATCAAATAGGCATAGTAAAGACACGTCCGACCTCTTCCCACATACATCCCTATTTTTCTCTGGATTCAATGTAAAAGAATATTTAATCTAAAAAAATTATAAGAAGAGATAGCATATCTGTATAATCAATTCCGAACTTGAACAAGGATATATCTTCTGTGACTTATTATGACTAGAAAAGCATCAAAATTACACGATGATGATAAATAAAAAGTTTAAACAAACACTGGGATAAATGAGGAATCATATGATGAATAAGAGGTCCTGCACATATAACGAATTACAAAATTGCGATTTTATCAAATTTTTTGCGACCGATTCTCGAAGCAAATAAAAAAGTGCAACAGCTAGACAGAACAAATGAGCGACGTGGGTGACCAATTTGCACGAAAAGTCCTTACTAATAGGTAGCAAACAACGGAGCCATTCTCGCAAGTCAATCCAATTGAACAGACTCAAAAGCGAACAGCGACAGACAAACACGATCGGTTATCGAAGCGATTAAACGTACATATCGCCGTGTCTGGCTACATCCCGGCCGCGTGCAAATATGCGCGGGCAAACTCGGAAGCCGCGCTTCTCCAACAAGGAAACACCAACCACGTCGACGTGGCGGACGTTCGTATGCACAACCGGCGCCGTCGTGCTCTCGTGGGAAATGCCGTCAATTATATTTGCGGCATGACGAGCGGCCATGGACAAGCGCGCGAGGTACGCCCGGAGTTCCCGAACGAGCGGGAACTCCGGGATGGATCGTTCTCCTCTTGCCGAATCTACTCTGTTTGCACCGGCACTCTAATTAATTATCCGCCATCTCCGATAATGTAACACCGCGCGAGGCGCGTTCCCGCTCTCTACGAATATCCGAGATTACGACCGCGTCCCGAGAAAGCGACAAAGGACAATTTTAATTTAATTTTAATAAAAAAGGACGTAATTTTCGAAATGAACGGTTGTATTAACGGGAATTTTCCGCAATCTTGTATTTGACGAAAACCTGCATTTTAGAAAATAATCTCAGCACTGTACATTAGGGTTGCACAAGACCCAAGACAAGACAATATTCGTAAAAATATTGTATTGGTATTGAAAATTTTCAAAAATTTAAATCTTGTCTTAGTCTTGAGTGAATATTGGTAGCAAGAATCTCGTCTTGTATTGTTTTATCTCGATTTTATTAACACTTTTTTAACTAATATTAAAACATTATTTAAATAATATTTAACATAATTTTTGTAATATAATTTGAAATAATTATTACTATTGTATTATATTTTAATAATAATTATTACTATGTAATCGATATAAATGCCGTTTATTTACTTAAAAAAATATTTATTGTTTCATGGAAAACAGAAATTAATAATTATTTACAGGCTCCAAAGGAATGTGCAGATATAAATATTTTGGAGTGGTGAAAAAATCAGATTCATATATATCCCACATTGTCAAAAATGACTCGAGACATTTTAAGTTCAACTGCCTCGTCCGTGCCAGTAGAAAGACTTTTCGCAATAGAAACTCTGACTATGTCAAAAAATAGAACCAGATTACAAAGTAAATCTTTAAAAGCACTAATGTGCATCAATTCCTGGGTGAAATGCTCTTTAATGTCTAAAATTTGCGAGTTTGATTTCTAATTTATAAAAATGTTATATTATATTAATATTAAATGTTTTTAAATTTATCAATATAAATGTTTTTATTGAATAAAATATTTTTAAATTCGTATATAGTGATTTTTTTTTCATTTACAAATATAAATATTTTAGTTTTTTTGAGAACCAATAATCTTGATAAGACTAATAATCTTGACAGTCTTACAATTAGTCTTGGTATTGTCTTGATAACTAATTAAAAATCTTGTCTTGATCTTGTCTTGAAATTCAAGACTAATCTTAGTATCTCGTGCAACCCTACTGTACAACAAATACATTAATGTATTTTGGAATTAAGTTATTTAAGAAATTTATCGAAAAATATGACGCCAATTAAAAAAAATCCGAGATATTGACATATAAAATTATTTATTATTAAAACTTTCAAATCTTTTATTAGAATCTATGTCTATGCCTCAAAAATTCTTCGAGCAAAAAAATTTACTGAATTCTAACTATAAAGATATTTAATATTGAGAAACAAATTTTAATTATAAGGGAAATAATAGCCAATGAAATTTTAAAAATATAAATGTAATGAAAATTTGTTTTCGAATTATTTTAGAGTGGATTTATACGTAATTTTATAATTTCATTTTAGATTTGCCGAGATGTATTTAATCAAGTGGAAATTTATACGTATGAAACAAGCAATAATTTTGACTTCAAAATAATAAGATCTCTCAATAAGATTTTACATTGAGAATTTATTGAATAATGTTAAAATTATCTTCACTAATAAAAAAATCTTGCGTAAAATCTAATGTAATAATAAAATTGAATTTATAAATTTCCAATATAATGACTACGTTTATATTTAGATTTTTATCTGATTGATAGCATAACAGAATCATGTACTAAAAAAATATAAAGAGCTATCTTAAAGTGAGATACTGTCATTGAAATGACAGAATCTAAGAGGAACAAAATTTATTTCGATATTTCTTCTGCTGTTCTAACTTTCCAACGACAAACGGCACGTGCAAACGCAACGCATGAAAGTTATATGTTGACGCTCATCCACCGGATGGACAAATACTCGTCGAGCACCACTCGGTAACGCGGGGAGCTAATAAAAGGAGTCGCGCTGTTCCATTATCAAAGCTTTCTAAGGGTTCTCAGCTAACCGCTTGTCTGTAAATGGACACGCGACCTCGCCAAACTCTTTTTATTACACTGATATCCACAGATGATCAAAGATGAACAATCCGACTTCGTGCATGTGATAAAGCTTATAGCAATAGTTTGCATGCAAAATTTATTAACAGATTTCTTTTTCCCACTCTTTCGATATTTACAATATTCAATTGTCGAAATTATATCACTGAATAATTAATTAGTGGGACAATTAGAGCAATTATATTCATTTTTCTATGTGTAATGGCATAAAGAAACACTATAATATTTTTTCCAAAAGAAAATCATAGACAATAATATTATTTATAAGTCTGATATTATTGTAGATATTATTAAAGTATGATATTTATAATTTTTAAGTCGCTCATCAAATTTAGTAAGTCGTAATTTAGTAATTTAGTAATTCAATAATAATTCGATAATGATTTTATTATGTTTTCTCTACTATTTTTAATTCTAAATAATAATTTCTATATCTTTCATCATTCTTATGAAAAATTAATAATATATTTGAAAATTTGAATCTTATTTTTATTAAAAAAAAAAAAGAAAGGAATAGTTAGTAATATTCTTTAATTAATTATTCACTGCTGTGTGCATCTATCATAAATAATTTATTTATTAATCAATTTGTTGTTAACTAAATTCGTTTTAAGATTACGAGGACAATGATATGTACTTCACAGTTTACTTGAGTATAGGTAAAGAACTATATAGGGCATAGATCTGAAGTATGCACTCGGTAATATAGAAGGCTAATAGAAGAAGTCACGCAGTGCTATTGTTAGTGGACAATGCTGCAGATGGTTAAAAATGATTCTCATCTCCCTATGCTCGCTGTTGAATGAGAGTGCGCGAAGCACTTAATGCGTTTTTGTACGCGTTATATTTCAGTGTGAATTACCAATTGTTAGCAAACCGAAGTATTTTATCTCACAAAAAGCGTAGACTACACATAATATTTAATTATATACTCAACAACAAACCCGATATCAGAAAGTGAATATCTTCAGCGATAAAATATTTCATACATCTATTATTGGATATAGAATTAAAATAATACATATTTTCAAATATTCTATAAAATTCGCAATAATTTTCAGCAAAATTCTAATTTTCATTCCTTATAATTCTCAAATATATTTATAAACATGACTTTCTTAACAGCAGCATTTTTAGAATACAAGCGTTATTTTAATTATTATATAGAAAATATTTGATCTCAAACATACATAATTTTATATAATAAAAAAATTACTTCATCGATATATTAATTCAGGTAGATAATGAATATTACAATCTATTATAATTACAAATTATAATTACATTATATAATAATAAAACATGTCAGGCAACATGCATAAAAATATAGATATGCAGAAAATTACTGTTAACCTTAACAATACTAAGATATTTTCAATATATCCTGTATACAATGCTCCATATCCTGTATACAAATTACATTGTAAAAATTAGTGATGTACTTTGCATTTATAAAATACATAAAATTATATTTTTACATATTATATATTTTATATGATAAAATATTTTTTTCAAAATGTTTTTCTTATATAGCAAAACATTTTTTTCAGCATTTAATTAATTAAATTATTAATAATTATTAAATTATTAATTAAATTTATTAATATTTTATCTAACATTATTTTCTTTACTTGAAAACATTATTTTATTTATGTGAAAAAAGAGATCATAAAAATTTTTTAATAGTGAATGCACATAAAATAGTCATAATATCATCTTGGTAATAAGATTAAAATTTTATTTTACGAACTTACATATAATCGATGTATTCCTTTTCATGTTGCGATGCAAATAGAGTTAGAATTTTTATTCTGTAGAATTTCTATCCTTAAATTCCATTAGAGCATTTTGGTATCTGTAACAATTCAAATAGTCATAATATCATCTTGGTAATGATAAGATTAAAATTTTATTTTGCATATTTACATATAATCGATGTATTCCCTTTCATGTTGCGATACAAATAGAGTTAGAATTTTTATCCTGTAGAATTTCTATCCTTAAATTCCATTACAGTATTTTGGTGTCTGTAACAATCCAAATTGCAAATAATTAATAAGACCATTAACATATGCACACAAACATATATCTAATCTACAATAACATACAAATTACTTACAAACTATATTCTCCTTTAGAATTATGCCAGTAGTAATGATAGTACACTTTGTCCACTTTGTCGTATAACTTTATAGCCTCAAACTTTTAAACCTCCTAACCTGTAATAACGATTAAGATTTGCATTTATTAAATTGGAGATTATTTATTAGATAAAAGATAAGATTATAATATATTTGTAACAATTAAAGAGTTCTGAAGAATAATGTATTATAAATATATATAATAATGTGATTAACAAAATTTTAAAATAAAATATAAAATATGAAACACACATTTATCTAAAAAAATATTATGTACATATTTATTCTGTTATAATTTATCATTCAATCCGTGCGGTTAATTTTATCACAACAGTTAAAATTAACATTTTAAAATAACACTAAAATTATATATGTTAAGGTTATCTGAATCCATATTTCGTTTATGTTCTTATAACACGAGAAGGAGAAAGACTTTTGTAAATAAAATATATTATTCAACAAACCTTCATCAAGCCGAATTTCTGAAGCAAAATCTTGTGTCATATCTCGATCATGAGTGAAACATTTATAAAACGCGCACTATTCGTTAATTTTGCGATTCAGCGAATTGTATAATCTCTATAACGCGCGTAATTAACTTCATTCAAATTAATATAACTCATAATTTTATGTGAAATAATTCGTTGAAATAATTCACTTGAATACTTAACAGCGTCAAATCGTACTAAACGACACCAAACAACGCGCGAAAATTGTGTGATGTAACTATAATATGGCGACTTCGAGGGCTGCGTTCCAAAATTCACTGCCAATACTGAAAATCTATAATTTACGTGACGTACACTATAGATTTTCAGTACTGGCAGTGAATTTTGAAACACAACCAATCTGTGTTCGAGACGTCATGATTACGTTATAGTAGAGAACCTCTAGGAGAGAGAATGGACAACTGATCATGTGACATGTGATCAAGCTTTTTCATGATTGGCTGGCAGAAAATGTATCAATTTTAGCTATTGCGACGCCAATGCAAAATATGATGGCACACAAATAGGTTAATATATGTGTGTCATGTGTGTCCTATTTGTGTGTCATCATATTTTGCATTGGCGTCGCAATAGCTAAAATTGATACATTTTCTGCCAGCCAATCATGAAAAAGCTTGATCAGTTGTCCATTCTCTTTCCTAGAGGTTCTCTACGTTATAGCAGTCGTGATCACGTGACTATTCAAAAGTAAGTATCAGTACATTTCGCGCTTTTCTATTTCACCGTTTTAGAAAAAGATAAAGAAACCCTAATGCAAAGATATCAATGTAATGATACTAAATATCCGCATCCTTGTATAAGATCGACATAATAGGTTAATAGAAAAACGATATACATATACATACGTTGGCGATAAATTACCCAGGTAGAACATGAAACTCATAATGACATCATTATGACGTCACCTAAAAGTCATTTTAGAAAAATCATAATGATCTCATTTGATATACTTTTGACAATGTTTTGGTGACTTATTAATATCATTTTTTATATACAGGGTATTCGAAAAGTGTATGGTACCCCCCTATTATCTCAAAAAGAACACACTTTCACGGAAAATGACTTGAACAAAAGTTGTAAGGGTCGTAAAGTACTATCTTGTAGTGATCTTGAACTTGACCTTGAAGGTTATTTGTAGGTCACCTTGAATTTTTTAAATGGAACACCCTGTATATTTTTGCACATTCTTATAGCCACCGACGAGATACTATTAAAGACCGATGGTCTTATGGGACTTAGTGTAACCCGAAAAAAACGTGCAAAATGCTACTGTAGGTAATAAAATTTTTACATTGTCGATAATAAAATAACGATTTTATACATAATTTATCATTTTTGAAACAGATATATAAAAGATTTATACATTTTCGATAATAAAACAATAGCAGAATGAAAATACTCGTATGATTTAAATAACTCTTGTAATTGTCTGCAATATAATCAAAACGGCCGATAATATCATCAATCTTCTATTATCTCCGGGTCTACCGGGCCCACTTGGCGGTTACGAAAATTTACTCAAGACTGTCGATCTTTAACAGTATCTTGTCGGTGTTATAGCTTATCTCGAGAGCTTTCCAAAACACTATAATTAAGTTAGTTTTCATTAAGTACTTTCCGAGTTATGAGGCTTAAAATCATTTCTTAATTTTACATAAACCGTAATATATCTAGTAAAATATTCATTTTTCGACTATCTTGCCTTAATACTTTTATATACAAAATAATGAGAGAAATCAATTGGTGTAAAAAAAAAAACACATAGTTGTTTCAAAGAAAAAATATGTAATTGTTAATTGCAAATTACATATTTTTTCTTAAAAATAACTATGTGTTTTCTTTACACCAATTGATTCCTCTCATTATTTTGTACATAAAAGTATTAAGGCAAGATAATCGAAAAATGAATATTTTACTGATATATTAAGGTGCAATTTCATTGACACTAAAAAGTAGCGTCAACCATTGGTTGAACAAAGAAGTAAGTAGTTGCTTCATTGTTTAACCAATGGTTGACGCTACTTTTTAGCGTCAATGAAATTGCACCTTTACGGTTTATGTAAAATTAAGAAATGATTTCAAGCCTCATAATTCGGAAAGTACTTAATGAAAACTAACTTAATTATATGTTTTGGAAAGTTCTCGAAATAAGCTACAAGAATGTGCAAAAATATACAGGGTATTCCATTTAAAAAATTCAAGATGATCTACAAATAACCCCCAAGGTCAAGTTCAAGGTTACCACAAGATAGTACTTTACAACCCTTACAACTTTTGTTCAAGTTTTCCGTGAAAGTGCGTTCTTTTTGAGATAATAGGGGAGTCCCACACTTTTCGAATACCCTGTATATTACGCAATTATTTGTTTATTTAATTATTTATGTATATTTTAATTATATTTAAACAACATAATCTTTTTAAAATTATATAATGCGATTATTGAACTTAAAAATTTATGATTCTTTTTGTCATCTTTAACTCATTTTTTAATCATTTTTGTTTAAGTAATTTTTAAGTGATAAATAAAATCATGATGACGTCATAATGATGTCATTATGAGTTTCATATTCTACCTGGGTATATCGAAAATGTATAAATCTTTTATATATCTGTTTCAAAAATGACAAATTATGTATAAAATCGTTATTTTATTATCAACAATGTAAAGATTTTGTTACCTACAGTAGCATTTTGCACGTTTTTTTCTGGTCCCATAAAACCATCGGTCTTTAATAGTATCTCGTCGATGGCGATACTTATATAACAATGAAGGTCCGATACTTCATGAAAATACATTCGCATACACTTTTGTGTGTGTGTGTGTGATGCGCGAGATTTATTTTTATATACTAATAAAACCATAGACATATTAACATAGACTGCTCATAAGGTAGCGAGAAGTGTTCTCCTGAGAAAAAAGAATAACATGAAATTTATTATTAAAGTCAATAACTAGAAATTGCATCATGCGTATGTCAGAAAAAGACAGATACAAAAGTTAATTCATGCTATTCTTTTTCCTCAGGAGAACACCCTCACTTAGGTTTCACTGCCTTATAAGCAGTCTATGTTAATATGTCTATGAATAAAACCGAAGAAAATGCGGAGCGAAATGTAGCCGACTCGTCGCGACATGATTCTAACTGAAATATCAGTTGGAGAAGTGATACCGCGAACTTTGAAAAATTGGAACAATGAACAAATTATAGTATTAAGTTTATCTGTTTTATATTTTTTAATTATTATGAAATAAATATATATTTAGAGAGGAAGATGAAAAACATAAAATAATCATGAAAAATGCAACAACAATGAATAGATGTATCTATTATTTGACACGAGTGTAAACTTTAAAATATCTTAACAATTATGGAATATTAAATATTAATTTATAAACTATAATTGGCATATAATTAATACACTTTACTATGAAATTATTGAAGAGGATATTAAGAAAAATCTATAATCTAATTTTAAATATATTATTTTGAAAAAAATTAAAGTATAATTTTCGAGGAAAAATAAACAAAATGTGTGTATGTTTCGAGGATATAAAAAAATAAAAAAGCTATATGTATTGAAAGATATATAGATATATATTGATAGATGTATTTTCCCTGTGCAAAGAAAATACTCTTTATTGGTAAAATAATGTATCTTCATTATATATATCATATCATCATTTAAATCGATATATCGATATATCATCATTTAAAATAATATTAAGAACAGGTATGAATATTGTTTTATAACTGAAATTCGATCGTTTTGTGTTGTATATCTTCACTCTTTTGAGCTATTCTATTGCATATATAACGATGCATACATATGCGATTTCTGTACAACAATATTTAAGAATGTTTTTTGTATTATTGATAGTCGAAGATGCATGATATCTAAATTAGCATTTCAGTATTATACGAGATAGCATAATAAAAAATTCATGCATTATTGAAAAAGATTTCTTCAAAATCTCAATTCATATCGATACATATCGTATAGCGTATATCTATGCATGAATATATTTATTTAGTTTCCTCATATTTCCTTATGTTTGTACATATTAAGTTATAATGTAACAATTTATTACATAGGAAAACGATAAAATTCAGTATAACATGTCATTACAATTTCTTTATATAGCATTTTTTTACAGACCATTATCATATTTAAGATTTTGAGACTCAAAATCTTGCTATGATCCATCTACTTACAGTGAATCATAACTTTAATAGCACCGCCCGCACCAGTTCTACTAGTCTCAAACGCTTGCTTGGTGTCCTCTATTTTATAATTGTGAGTAATCAACGGCTTTACGTTTACCCTGCCAGATGCGATAAGTTCCAATGCGTCGTTATAGCTAGAAATTGGAAAAAAATTATACATAGGAAAAATTTTATTAAATATAATATTAAGCTAAAAAGTTTAAATCTCTTCCTGAAAAATAAATTAATTACAATTCTAAATTATATATATATATATACACACACACACACACACACACACATATATATATATATATATATATATATATATATATATATATATATATGTTTCAAAATGTCATTATATTTAATATCCATTGTTGTTAATTACTGGAACTTACTCATTTACATATCGAAAGACACCCCTGATGTCAACTTCCCTATTTGCAGCATTTATTAATGGAATTTGTACTTCTGGAGCACCCAATCCCACTAATGTCACGATTCCACCAGATTTTGTTGCCTGATAATACAATATAAATACGATTTAGATTATTAAATATGTTAAATATATTACATATGTATATTATATATATATATATAAGTACATATTATAAAGCAGGGAAAGATACTTTTTAAAAGTAACCAGTTACCGTTACTCGTTACCAAGTAAAAAAAGTAACTTGTTGCCGTTATTAGTTACTTATTTTTAAAAGTAAGTAGTTACCGTTACCATTACTTTTAATGTTAAAACAAGATAGAATTAAATAAAAAATTTATTTTGGTAATATCTTTTATTAAAATATTAATAAAAGCAACAAATTTTTTATTTTAAATTTATAAAACCGTAAAAAATTTAAAGAGATATAGATTTTAAAGCACTTAATATGTAACTTCGCATGTAAATAAAAAATTTTAATTTCCATTAAATTTATAAATATAGCTAAATTTATATTCTTTTTGTGCTCTCGTCCAATATTACGTCACAACTTAAAAGCTGGGCAATTACATCCATTCCTCAGAAGAATGAAATAATAACTGTGATTTGACCAATGATGTCATTAATCTTAGAGATATCTATGAAGCTAGCACGACAATCTATGAAAAAATACTAAGAGTTCTAACAGCACTTTTCAGTTCTATTTATTCTTATACTTTCATAGTTCCTGATAAAAATTAAAAAGAGTTCTGCATTCTTTATATTAAAAAATCGAAATCGAATAATGTGGTAACTTCGCGAATCTAGCACGACACTCTTTCCTCTAAAATACCAAAACGCGTTGAATATTATTTTTAGCAAGAGTTCTTTCAATAATTTCAATAATTTCAATAATTATTATGAAAAGTGCTATCAGAACTCTTAATAATTTTTTTTTTTAATTTGTAGATTTTCGTGCCAGCTTCACAGACACCTCTCAGAGCAATAAATTTCATCCGAAGTATTATCGAATTTTATATGAATGTTGGTCGATGACTAAAAATTGAATATGACAGAAATACGATGTCAGTAAGTATTTTTAAAATATGAAAAGTAATGATAAAAGTAACTATTAAAATTATCGTTATCGTTATTTAAAAAATGTAACTACGTTATCGTTATAGTTACAGAAAAAAAATGTAATGTACCGTTACCAGTCCGTTACCAAAAAAAAGTAACTATAACGGTAACAGCGTTACAAGTAACGCGTTACTTTCCAACTCTGTTATAAAAGTGTATATTTTGAAACTTACAAGAATCGCCAAGCGAATTGATGCTTGTGCACCGGATGCATCTACTGTTCTGTTAGGTTCATCATCAAAAATTGCATGAATGTCAGCCACTACGTCCTTTTCTGATTTATCCTTTTGCAATAGATATGTATCATCGGCGCCAAGTTTCTTCGCCATCTTCAGTCTATTTTCTAAGATATCTATAAATATAAATCATGCCTACATTTACATCTTATTTACAACTTCTATAGATTACATTTAGAATTCATCAAAAGAAAACTTGTATGTTACTTGTAGAATGTATATTTTATTATCTACACAAAAAAGATGGAAATATATGTATTAGAAAAAAAAATATTATTTTGAAAAGAATCGCTCTCCACACTATATCCTTTAATATACAATTCAAATAAAAAAGTGACACTACTAAAGACTACTACATAATATGTGACATATTGTGAGTGATCTTGATAATGCATGTCCTTGTTCCACAAGTAGTATTTGTCATGCTAAGTGCAATCTCGACGATTTATCTTATGAACGATTGCAACACTGTTGCACAATCTCCATATCTCAAATGTGAATGTATTTCTTTCTCTCATACGTATCTCTTTCTTGATATAACTTGATAAACCATTATCATTTTTAAATGATAGGCAATATACGTTAAGTAAGAAATTTTATTATTAAAAATGTAATCATTAGAAGAGAAAAACCTTTAAATACGTATTTATCTTTTATTTCACATATCGTATGTTTTATTTCTGCGTGATTACTTTTACTATAAATAATTAATAATAAGATACAAATATATTTGTCAATTTATTAGCTTATGCTCCTCTCAATTGTTTGCAGAGACTATTTAAATAAAAGTAATATGTATATATTAAATAAAAAAATAAGATATAAAAGATCATTTGAATTTTCTAAGAGAACTTAAGAGCACTTTCTCTTTCGTCTAAGATTTTATATTTTAAGCACATACCCGTGATAACGACTTTATTAGCGCCCATAGCTTTGGCTACCAATAACGTCACCAAACCAATTGGACCAGCTCCCAGGATTAATACTTTAGAATTGATGCTGATTTCACCACGTTTACAAGCATGCACTGCCACTGATAATGGTTCTAAAAGCGCTCCTTCTTCTAAACTCACGTGATCGGGCAATCTGTTACATAATCAATTTTTGTTAATTTGCAAAATTATTATTTTTTTAAAATTAAATTATATATATTTTAGAAAATTATCTAAGCATTGTTTGCATGTTCGCAAACTATTACATTTTAATATAAATTTATGCGAATGAAATATACAATTAGTTAAGCTCACTTGAAGCAGAAATCAGCCGCATGTTTGTAAAAACGTCTCAAGCTGCCGTGCACGGGCGGAGTCGCGCAAAACACTATATCCTTGCATAGATTATAACGCCCTTCTTTGCAAAAATTGCATATCCTACAAGGCACACCGGGTTCAATGCCAACGCGGTCGCCAACCTGTATAAGAAATGAAGAATGTGCATAAGAATATATTTTATATGGGAATAATACAAACAGATAATTCTTCAATAGATAATAACATGATCATTTAATAAAAACATAATTATATGTACATGTATGTGTAACATAAACAATATACATACTTTCAAATTCTTGACATTTTTTCCAAGTTTAGCAACAGTACCAGAAGACTCATGACCGATAATCATAGGTTTCTTCAAGATAAAGTCGCCGATCCTTCCATTAACGAGATAATGAACATCCGATCCACAAATTCCTACGCATCCCATTTCCAAAAGCACCTCTGCAATAAAATAATAAAATTTTCTATCTTGCTAGTGTGATTCATTTTTATCATCTTTAATATTGATAGTTATATCGATTATATATTAGTCATATTTGTTATATTTCATCAATTTTTCAAATTTTATCATAATTTAGATTTTCAATATTCTTATTATTATTTTAATATTTCTCTAATTTGAATTAAAATTATTTTCTAATCTATTAAAATGTATAAAAAATAATAAATGTTTGTTCCTATTAATTCTCTAATATTTCAATGAAATTAATTCTTATTTAGATCAACATTTTATGTAATTTTTTCTCATTTTTCATAATTTTACAGCAACTTTTTTATTTATAAAAAAAACAAGTATCTGGAAATAAATAAAGTATCTTTTCAACTAATTATATATAATTATATATAATAAATAATGTATAATATATATAATTATATATAATCAACTCCAAATATATATGCATTCAATGATAATAGAAACTTTAAATAAAAAATTAATTCTTTTAATTTATCACGCTTACGTACATATCTAGAATAGTGTTGCATATTACTTCGAACGTCACATTGTTAATAGTACTCAATGTAAATTGATTCATATCAAGATATTATGTAACGAATAAAGAGTGCTCTACTTTCGTATATTAAATCAATCTAAAAATAGATTTTCACGCATTTGCAATATTTCTTTGAAGAAAGAATAATTTTGCCAGCAAAGAAATGTTGATTAATTTAAACTGTTAGTGAAAATAATATTATTAGTGTTAATTATATTATTTATCATTAATAAAGTTATAATTATTCAAATCTGATAAGAAATGTAAATTAATATTAACGATATTATTTTCACAAGTAGCATAAATTACTCAAGCAATAATTACTCATAAATTATTGTTTCTTTGCTAGCAACATTATTTTCTTAAAAGGAATAGTGTACACTAATAGAATTTCTTGACAATATGTTTATTTTATTGGAATATAGTGATAAGGAAGATATTAACAATAAATAATAAGAGAAAAATAATATTTTTACCATTGTCTTCTGGTTCTTCAATACTCGTATTTTCCTAAAAAAAAAAAAAAAAAAAAAAAAAAAGATTAATTAAATTTAGTCCATTAGATCTAATTGCAAGACACATATTTATTAATGATAAAAAAGATTACACACACACACGACACAACCACACACACACACACACACGAACACACACACACACACACACACACACACACACACAATGTAGAAATGTGATGTGAATCGTCAATTTTAATGAAGAAAATTGATTTAAAGTTATTATGTTTTCTATTTTTGTTGAAGCAAAAATGGTTTTAGTACGGAAAAGAGATTATTGTTTAATGAGAATACTTGAATAATATAAATTTAAAGATCAATCTGTTACATTAAGTGCAGTCAATTTATAAAGCGGCTGCAATCTCTTATACTTAAGGGTCAACGTGTTATCGCAACAATGATAATTTAAATATTAAAAAATAATGTTTTCGTGATAATCTCAATAAGCCAGTAGTTTATCTTATAATTCGTATCATTTATTATGAAAATATAAATAAAATTATCTGTAAAGTTGGTACGTAATATCGCGATAATAGATAATTATATTTGTTTTTTGAGACAAACAATTATAATTATACTCAATATGACGTATTAGTATTTCTAAAAGATTAGATCAAAGAATTTATAAAAATTTGTTTTTCAAAATTATCCTATATTATTGATATTCGAGGATTTTGTCCCCAAAAAAGTCATCAATTATTTTCTTACATACATTTAATTATTTTACATATATATTAATATAAAATATATGAAAAATATATATTAATATAAAATAATTTTAAATATGTATTAATATAAAATACATGAAAAATAGTTTTATATTAGGATGTTTGCGCGATATATTATCGTAAATAACATCATTCTATAAACTAAAATTGACGTAAAGAGATCTATCCGGGTCAAGTAAACAATTCTAATATTAATCTATTTGGAATAGTTCACGATCTAATCATTTAAAGGACAAATATATAAAATCAATTATATATGTTGAAATTTTATGATTAATGTTAATTTCAACAGTATTTTTAATTATTATAATATTTTTAATTATTATAATATTTAATTGATGCTATGATATATAATTAAAATAAATACTATACCACTTCCGTTTTTTACAAATTAAAAAATTTAATCCTTTTAGCTATAATTATTTTTTACATTTTTTTACATTCAAAATAACATAAACATACATCTGAGGATTGCAAAAAACAAAATCATAGAAAAACGTAAAAGAATTCTATTTTTTTAAAATTGCACTTATAACGCGAATAAATACTACAAAAGTTGCCAATTTAATAGAATAATACACTTTAATATAGAAATTGAATATTATTATATTACAATATTGTATCTATATATTTAAAAAATTATAAACTGCATCGACTACATTATACAAAGTAGAATTATCATTTTTCAAACTACTGATAAAACATAATTTATTCATAACGTGGCATTTCGTGCTATTTTTTCATCATTCTTCAATAGTTAAAGCAAAATATTAGTTCAATGAAAGTTCAATGAAACTTGATCGAGAGATAATAGAGAGAATGAGACATTGAACTATAAAACTACCTGGAACGAGCGCTGCCTTTGTTATTGCCCGGTGACCTCGAGCCGAGGGAGACAGTATCTATTTGGTATTCCCGTCTCTCTTTTTCATGTATTACCTTAACTAAAAATATATATCTGCTCATTAAAGTTGTGTACAGAACTTTTTCACCAAAAATTTAACAAAATAGAACATTATTTTATTTCGTTTATTATCGCCTTTATATTTCCTTAAATAATTCATTTCATTACAATAATATTTTTTATATATTCATTATTCGAACATATACTGACTAAGGTATGGGCACAGATAGTATGTTATGAAACTATAGGAGAAATACTATAGCATGTTAGTGTAACAGAGAAAGCGATTCCAAATATCGATGGCCTTCGTTGCACAGGCAGGCTCGGCTCGTAACAAAGGAACGCTCTTTCCAGTTAGTTCTATAGTTCAATGGAATGAGATGATAAGAATGATGCGCTCGATTCAATGGCAAGCGCAGTAGTGCAGCCACTATCTGTTTCTGCATCAAATACTAACCAAACGCAAATCGTTGACGGCGTACAATATAGCAGAAAGATTGTCCTTAGTCATGGTTTGAGGATTTGATTAAAAAAAAATCACTGTAACGAAATTTGTTTGTCAAAGAAATTCACGTTTCCTGAGATCCCGACAAGCACAGAACGAACGAAACGAAGAGACTCGGGGTTCAGGAGAGAACTCGCTGCTTATATACACGTGTCGCAAGTTATACGTATATGCTTGCCTTGTGCTATCAGTGGTTTTATTATCGTTCGCTGAGGCAAATTTTACCGTTATCAGCGAACATCCCCTTAGTAGGCACAAACTGATCGAACGATCCGATTGTTTTTACGATTGCACCATCAGTCGTTGCGTCACAGAGATACGCTATTTTGTCGGAACTAGTAAATCGATCCGCGCACTGTATATTGTAATCTCGCTTTTCTGCTATCAATGAGCCCTATTTTCCCGCGGTCACGTGTGACGTTGATAAAGTAACGTAATATGTGATATAAAATACAAGTTAGGATTATCTTTTCGCTTATATATTTATAAACTTGAAATTGAATTCAGCACAATAAATGTTTGGAATATATTCAGAAATTTTAGAAATCTTAAATGTTTATCTTTTTCAGCGCATAACTCGTATATAATCGGGAGGGGTACATTCCTCAAAACTATGACTCATTTGGCTCAACGTTTTAAAAGAGAAGAAATTGATAAGATTTGTTAGATTTTGACTAGAAAAGAGCAAAAAAGAAAATTAATCTAGCTATAAAACCTATGCCCTATAAATGTCATATAAAAAATGTAACGATTTTGTAAAATGTAACGTTTCTTAGAATAGTAACAATTTTACTTTTAGATTTGGAAATGAGTTTCTTTTTTAATATGTGGGGAAGAAAATCGGATAATCTATATTTAATTTAGTAAGCTTAACATATGTTGCAAAAAAGTCTCACATTAAATATTAGCAATATTGTATTCAAAACTTCATTAATAATGTATAGATCTTTATATACATTTAATTTATATAGCATTTATAATAATAAGTCATAATGCATTTTGTATTGTTGTTTTGATACATATTTTGTTATTATGTGCTAGTCACACATTTAAAAATATTAATAAATTATATAATATATATATAATTTAAACAATAGATTAGATATTTTTGAGAAAATTACTCCTTTCACACAAAATTGTTGTTTTCCCATAACATAAAAGATACTTAACATTAAGATAAGTATTTTTATGAATTCTTTTAAATACAAAATATATTAAGGTAAGTAAAATATTTATCTTATCTGCACAAATAAATATTTTTACAAGACTCGCGAAAAACAAGTATGGTAACATCAGAAATCGATTTCTATTATGTAACTGATAATCGCAATATGTAGAGATAATAGCAAAGGATAAATAATGGAAATGTACAAAGAAATCATTTATATTCGCGAACGTGTATTTGTATCAAATTATTAACAAAATGATATCTTTTTAATTAAAATGATTTTTATGTTATATGCTTGATAAATGACTTACAATGTATGACTACTGCTTCATTCCAAACCCCAAATTCCTGTTAAACTTTCTTTAACTGTAGCCCTATTTTCTCTTCGTATCCTTGTCACTGCGCTCGCTTCTCCTTTCACAATTTTCCTCTTTGATTGGCTCTTCTTCTCGCGATTGTCAAGTGCAATTTTTACCTTTTTTTTTATCACTTTTGGAGCGATTGTGGCAGCTGTTGAGACACTCCGTATACTTTCTATATCATCATAATCATTAATATAAGCTACTTTGTCTTCTACATCTGATGATAAATCATATAATGCATTACTATGTTCTTTATCAATCAATATATTTTCTATATTTTCATTATTCTGTTTGCATTTATTTCCTGAATTGTTTTGTTTCTCAGAACATATTGTTGTAGATATTTCCTCAAAGTATTCATTATTATCTTTTGTTATTGCATTACACATAAAAACAGTAGATTTTTCTTTTTTTTCAGAAATTTCAGATTTAAGCTGTAAATTGTTTATTTGATCTTCTAATCCTTCAACATTATTAATGCAATCTTCATATATTTCTGTCTCATTATCTTCTTCATTTTCAGCATCTATTGTTATGTTCAGTTCTTTTAAGAGATCTTTTTGCACCTGTTTCATTAAGCCACTAGCATTGACTTCAGCATCTATGCAATCTTCACGTCTAAAAGAAACCAAATGTTATTTATTGAATTAAATAAAAAATTGAATAAAAATAAATAAAGAATATACATTCTTTTGTTACTTACGATATATCTTGGAAAGTTGGATACAGTTCACTCACATACCCAAAACGTCTCTTAAAAAAATCACGAACACAGTTCACATCTCTTTGAAAGTATTCTTCTGCATTCTCATGTTCTGTAGAAATCATTTGTGGAAAATCAATAATAATTGGTTTACCATCATCTTTGATCATTATGTTAAATTCATTAAAGTCTCCATGAATAACACCATGATTTGCCAATCTAACAATCAAATCCATAAGTTCATCATACAATGCTTCTACATTGTTTACTTCATGTACATTACATCTGCAAATAAATCAAGCTATGTAATCGAAACAGTATGTAAATCTAAAAAGTAGAAATGTTATTGACAATCCAAGAAAATGAATATTATTGATAAACATACAGAGGTCCACCTTCAACCAGCTCCATTACAACACAATGTCTGTTAAAATCAATTGGCTTTGGTACAGGAAAACCTCTATCCAGGAGCACTTTCATATAGGCAAACTCTCTAGCTGCCGAAATTCTTGATAAATATAACCAAGATGCAAAATGCCTGTGTTGATGATAATCTCTTTTTCCTTTAATATTTCGGAAGCATGTTCTACCTAGCCTATGTAACTTTAGACAAAGGGAAGTCCTTTCTTCATCGGCAACAATATAAATATTAGATTCCTTGCCAACACCAATCTGATTACCAAACGAAGAAATTATTCCTCTTTGTGTTAAGACTTTCAGAGCCAAGTAATCATAACCAGCATTTGTCAAACGATAACCATCATCTAAATTTATTATTATTATTAAACATTTTTTAAATGTATTTTTAACAAAATTTAGTTATATATAACTGATTTCCTATGCCTTACATCGCATCCCTCGTTCATAGCTCAGCAACTTGTGTTTGCACAACTCTTTCAATAATTTCTGAACTCCACCATAACGCAGATTCGCTACTTTTGCAGCGAGAATTCCAGGTATGAGTTCGTGATTTTTCGAGCATATTTCAATCTAAAAAGGATTGGATAAATATTTATTATTAGATTAATCTGTTTATTATTTTTAGATTATGAGTATATTTGAAAAGTTAAAATCATCATTTGACATGATAAAATATATACAAATATATACAAATTTTATTGCGAGAAAAAGCGACCATTTTGCATATTTATCAAGAAAATAATATGGAAGTAAATTCTTGTGTAGTTTGTAATATTTTATAAAAAAGGAATACAAGTTGAAAAGTCCTATTATAGATTAAGAAATACATACCGCTGTTAAAACACGAAAATCTTCCGACGTCAAATATCGCAACAATTTAACATCTAATTTTCCCATGTTTAATAAATAAATGATAAGTAAATTCAGACTTTTTCACATGGACTTAAGAAATACAGGACAGAACATATTGCTGCAGGGATGAAGCCCAAAAGGTAAGGCGAATGAAATGTCTATTGTAACGGAAATGAGGCATCTAAGATGGCGGCAATGGATTAGTTCACGGAGTGTGATATATTTGAATGCCTATTTCTATAGCCAGAGAGAAACCTGAGAGCGGCCACCTCGCTTTAACGACATTGTCCTAATGCGCCGCCTGACAAAGTGGACGTCAACTACAGTCCATTACAGTCGATAATGATACATGGTTCGTGTCCGAGCCATGATTCATGTCCGAGCTATGGTTCATATCCGAACTATTCACATGAGATGGACATGAGAGTTAGACAAGAGCCGATAATCTATCGTTCTGCTTTTGTCTCACCAACGATGGCAGACCACGTGGCGGTAGGCATGAGGCGAACGGTGATTTTCTATCGTAAAGCTCATGTCTCCTTCCATTCCTCGTCGGCCCCATCCCAGATAGCACAGTGAATTCTAACAGTATTCTTTAAGTTTTCTCTTTTTTAAATTGTAATTCTTTAGAAATTCATAGATGAATACAATAAGAATGATTGTGGAAGTTACATGCACCATGATTGGAATTCTTGAGAACTTCTTAAAGTATTCATATAGTATTCATATAATATTCATATAGTATTCATATAGTATTTATATAATATTTATAAAGTATTCATATAGTATTTTTCCATTTCCATAAATTTAAACTTTATGAATTCAATGGGAATAGTATTTGGAGTAATATTTGGGAATAGTATATGGAACACTGAAAGAATATACTAAATCTAAAAAAATAATTGATTTCAATATTTGCAAGAAAATATTTATTTATATTAAGCCAAAATATATTTGAATCATTAAAATATACATGTATACTTTGCTGATTCAAATATATTTTTGCTTAACATAAATAAATATTTTCTTGTAAATATTGAAATCAATTATTTAAATAAATATTTTCTTATAAATATTGAATCAATTATTTTTTTAGATTTAGTATATTTTTTCAGTAAACATAAGGCATTTTGCAGGAAAAATTAATACACAATATTATTAATATTTAACTTCTTTTTAATATAACTTCTTATTTAAAATTAAATGTATGTGCATACAATACCCATACAGCACATGAACATTGAATAAACATCTCAGAAACATTGCAATACAATTTTGCAATGTTGCATCAACGTTATAAAATATAGATTCAACGTTGAAAATAAATTACAGAAACGTCTAATGTCCGCTGAATTGCAATGTCTTGTAAATGTAGCAATTCAACATTCAAAAAACATTTATTTAATATTGATTTAATGTTGATTTAATATTGGTTTAATATTGATTTAATATTGATCAATATTGACTTAATGGTTGCTTAGCAGTTGTAAAACATTTTTTTACAACTGTTAAAAGTTTTCTGTGTTGAGATTAGATTTTTTTAAGTCTAAAAAATTAATCCAATCTCAATTTAAGAAAACTTTTAATAGTTGTAAATAAAATGTTCTACTAAACACATCTATACATATATATTATGCGATTTCATAATAAATAACTTCATAATAAAATGTTAAATTTGTATAAAGATGTTTTATTTAAAAAATATTATATATATATATATATATATATATATATATATATATATATTACTCTCCATTATTAATTAATTATTATAATAAAAAGTTACATACATATATGAGTTGATAATTATAAAAGATTATTATGAGTTATGTGATGATGACGAGGTCGCTTTATCTATGTTTTCTTCAATATATCGACATTTTCTAAACACACATTACATTAATGAATTGTATAATTATACATTATGTACACATTTTATTTATATATAAAAAAATTATGTACATACTTTCTCTCGCGACGAGCTTTGGCTTGTACTAGCCATTTTGCGATGATTTGGGCAATCTCCGTCTCAGTCGTATCTTTATAATGAACGCAGACAGTTTCTATTGTAGTTCCATAAAATTAGTAACATATTAATACCAATATGACATGCTGACACATAATCAAGGAGAAGTTAAGTCTTAAAAATCTGTAATAGTATAACACTTACTAAGTATGATTTTATACAAAATCAAATCTTGAAAAGCCTTTTTCTTTTTTGCTCCAGCCATGTTGTACATTTCAGCCAAGGGATTAGTTATCAACTTTTTCAATAAATTAATCGTGCAAGAATGCACATCGAAACCTCCCAAGCCTTTTAATGTATATACCTATGATATAAAATAAATAATTTAAAAAATACATATTGATAAATATTAATTTAACAGTGATTTAGCAGAACATTTTTTTACAACTGTTGAAAGTTTTCTGTGTTGAGATTAGATTTATCTAGGTCTAAAAAAATAATCCAATCTCAATTCAGAAAATTTCCAACAGTTGTAAAAACGTTCTGCTAAATGCACTTATTTTATGATTTTATAAATAACATGTACACTTTATAAAATATTAAATTTGTATATATATATAAAGATATTCTATTTAAAATATATAACTTTCTAAATATTCAAAATGTTCTTTGCATCGCGAGCAAATATAATAACAATATTTAAATATTTAAATATTTAAAAATACAAATTTAAATATTTAAAAACAATATTTAAAAATATTTAAAGGTAAGAAATAACATACCATGCTTTCAAAAAATTCTTTGTTCTTCAATTTTGTTTCTAAAATATCCAATGCCAATTCATTATGCAAAGGTAATCCTATTTAAAAATATCCTATTTCTTCATCTTGAAGAATATCATCTTCATGTCTGTCAAGGCTGAAACGACATTGCTCTTCGTGAATCTTCAGTCTCTTGTCCACCATTTTTACTTGATGAATAATAATGTTCAGTTTGCGAAGTATTTCTGTTTGAAAATCTGCATAATAAATTTTAAATCCTTTATATGAACACCAATAGGAACGACCAATCGGCGCAATAATATATATATATATATTTTATGTAAAAAATACTGATTTTGAGCATTGTAATGCATATTTTACATAATATTAAAATATTAAAATTTCTTGAGAAATATATTATTTGCAAAAGTATTTAAAATGATATGAATAAACAATTCTCTATTCTGTGCTTTATCCAAACATTCAAAAAGTACACAAATGGAAATAACTTAATGATTATAATGAATAATAAAAAATAATTATTTTGCAGATTCACTCTATTCAATAATTTGTTCGCCTAAAATTTTGTAAAAAATGTTTATTTTGTTTTAACTATACTTAACTATGACTAAATATTTACCTGTTTTACATGATGATGTAGATTGTTTTCCCATTTACATGAAATATCAGATTGCACGCTACTGGAAGATTTCTTCGTACTATATTTATTAAAATTATATAATGATGAATTAATATCAGTATTGCTTGTTTGATTGTGAAATATCTTTTTTTTCTTTTCTGGTAGCGTCTGTTATCGTCATATTGAATTGATTCATTCAACACTTTTTCTGAATGAATATTATCTCTCTGCATTATTTTCCTACATATAAATAAATATACACACAATAAATACAAATAAAACTAAAAAAATTATATTAACAGTTAGGAAAAATAATCTGGCCATTAATAATATATTAATTTACATTAACTTGATAATATATAGTAACTTTATAATATAATAAATAATAATTGTTCATTAATAAAAGCAGTGTTACAAAAAATTGTAGTTTATGTTTACTACAAAATATTTCAAATATAAAATGAACCTAATCTAATGATACATGTTATGTTAATGATATATGTTATTAAAGCAAGGTTGACATAATTTGTAGGCATAACCTATAGTGTGTTTTATTTACACATAATTAAAAAAATTAAAAGTTATATAACTTTCTTACTTTAAAATGTTTGATTATACATTTTATAAACACGTAAAATTACACGTAAAATTAAATTGTGAACTTAAATATATTTCAGATTGTAAATAATATTTTATTTAATATTATTAAAAAATAAGTTAATAAATTATAATTGTAAATAAGTTAATAAATTATAAAAAAATAAAATGAATTAGTTGTTGAAGCAAAAGAACTAGAAAATAACCTTTATAATGATACACAATTAATATACATGATGGGCTACATATTAATATTATAAACTCTTTTCTCATTATTATAAATAGTGATGATCTATTGTATTAAATAGGGATGATTTTTGTTTGCGGAATTCATCATGCTTTTAGAATTCATTGAAATTTTTATGTTATATGGGGATGACTCTGTATTTTATATTCTAGTATATTTTAATATTTATAATGTAAAATATCTTGTAAAATATTTATTTTTAGATATTACAAAACGTATATATTTTCCAAACAACTAATTAAATATTTTCTTGATATTAATGGATTTATTTCATTTTTTTGTTTATGAATATTTCGAACAGTCATGTTTAATATAGTTCAAAAATGAATATGTTACTAGATATTTGATATTAAGTGTCAAAATATATCAATAAATAAAATATTAAAAAATCTGAACTAATAAAGTATAATTTCATATATCATTTTTCTGCAGAATGTTAAAAACTGCTTAAATAATATATTCTGCTTAATATAAGCTAATAATATAAGCTAATAATATAACTGCTTTAAATAATATATTCAAAAATATATTTTGTTTAAATATATTTTGAGAATATAGCTTAAAAGTTTGTGTCTCATTCTGTATATCATAGCATATATGTAATACATACTGTACAGTTACTTCTTTTTCAATATGTACATCATTTTGTGTATCAGGCCACTGAGAGCATCCTGGTATATTTGGTGATAATAACATGTAATCAAATTGAGTTTCTTTAACAATTAAACGTCTCAAGTGTCGTTCCGAATATTTTTGGAACGTATTTTTCCATGGAATGGACATTGTATGTACTTCTTTTCTATTTAGAAATAAGCGAAAATTTTACAAAACAAATAAAAACTATTATAAATAACATTTAAAGAAGCACGCCCATAATCGCATTATTCCTATGAACATCTCCAACACAAGCATATGTATAAAATAATATCACATACATAAAATATATAACACATAATAAGCATAACCTTAAAATCGATTAATCATGTATATTGTTATTTCGATATTTTATTCCACAAAAGAGATCATCAAAAATCAAGAACATAAAATATGTAAACATAAAATATAAATACCTGTTTTTAATTTTAATTTTATTCGCAGTGGGCAGGGTTATAACCTCGACTTTGTTACACCGGTTGCTTTTCAATAATACACTTGGAATCAGTGCTTGCACTGCAAACTGGAAATATTCACTGATTGTGAGACAACGTATCGCACTGTTGGTTTATCTGATGATTGCACTGTGTATCAATATAAACGTCTTTTTCTCACTATTATTGTTAATTTCACTGATGCGCACTAGCGAGCGAGCATGTGCTATGCAGAGATGCCAGATTCCGGCCTTTCGATAGCATGCGATAGCACCGAGAAGAGCGAGAGAGAATCATGTTTTATCTCTTTCTATTATCCCCTCCATGTTACCGCATGTTACCAAAAGGCCGGAATCTGGCATCTCTGGTGCTATGACTATGTGCCTGAAATTCTTTGTTATAGCGGCAAAAAGATTAATAACGTGCCTGCGCCAAACGAATTATTTTATTGGGAGCAGACTCGAAAAGTTTTTAGACCCAGTTCCACAACTTGCTTTAACCGGAGTTTATACAATTTTATTATGTATAAAATTATATATTATATAACAGAAATATGTATTAATATATGTGTGTGTGTGTGTGTAATTAATATAAATTTTAAATTATATATAAATATAAATAAATAAATATATATATATATATATATATATATATATATACTATATACACATATATTCATTTATATATAAAATTATTTTGAATAATCAAATAAAATAAAAATAAATAAATAATAAGAATAATATAATAAATATTTGAATATTGTTTCAACGTTGTAACAATATAAAGAATCAATGTAGAAAAATCAACATAGATTCAGTGTTGTGAAAATATTCATACTTCAATATTCAACATTGCAACGTTTCAGCAACGTTATTTCAACTTTCTGTGCTGTATGGGATATATATTATATTTTTATATCCATATATAATTAAAAAAAATAAATATATATGTAATATAATAAACAACTTATATTAAACGCTGTAATTTAATTAATGCATATAAATACAACTTACTTTTATTTTCTATAGTAGTTGGTTATTCTTTAGTTTCGTCTAAAACTTTTATTGTGATACGTGAGTGACTTTGATAAATTTGTAATAAAATATATGTATGAAATTATATAACATTATATTATACATTAGAAAGATTAAAGGAATAAGACAGTCTATATAAAAGTAATATATGAACATATAATAGAAGTTTGTATTCATATAATCAGAAATCGCCTGTTGAAAGAACATGAACTACATGCAGACAAATATTTATCCAAATTTATCAATAGATAGAGATTTTGATTGATTCTGTTGGCAAACCAACTAAAACAGTTTGTTTACTGAATAAATAAACAACAAAAATAAAGACTTCATGCGTTTATTTCGAGGTTAGGTAGTAGAAGTATATTTAGTTCAACTAATACTTACCATTCAATAACACCCAATTATTAATATAATTATGTAGCACTGTGCTTTTATAATCTGTGTGATATAATATATATATATATAAATATATCCCAGGTAGCACATAATCGTTTCAAAAACGTTTCTCAAATGTTTCTTCGAAACGTTTCATAACCGACTCTTGCAAACGTTTTTGATTGGTTAAAATGTCCACTCAAGAAACGTTAAGAGATACGTTTCTTGTTTGGCAAAAAAAACGTTTAAAAAACGGTTAAAATACGTTCTCTTCTTTTATTCATGAAAAGTTTGTTTTCTCATGGAATTAATAAAATAATGCATTAATACACACATACACACACATTTTTTAAATGAAATTAAATAAATCATTAATATACATACACACACACATATATATATTAATGATTTATATAATTTCATTAAACAAATGTGTATGTATATGTGTGTATATAAATGCATTATTTTATTAATTCCATAAAAAAAAAACTTTTCACGAATAAAAGAAAAAAATGTTTCTTTTTCCTTTATATATATATATATATATATATAGTCATATAAATGCAATAATTTATTTGACTTTAATTTGAAATTAAATAATATATTTTCTGCAACGTTATAATAAAAAGTGTTACAATTGAATATCACATAAAGTATTTAAATAAATTTTTAATAAGTAATTTTCATTAATGGAATTCTTAGATTTATGTGACTAAATTAAATTCTAAAAAAAAACTAAACATTATAATTATATTTATCAACAAATTAAAATGTGTGTAAAATTGTGTATAAAAAAATTAATTAATTAAGATATTTAATGATATAAAATTAAATTAAAAAATTAAAACAAATAAAATTTTATAAAATTAACATAAATATTTTAGTTTTTTCATAAATATAAATTATTTTTTCTGTACTTATAATTAAATCTCAACATAACATAGCTAGGATATTATGAGGTTATTATGAGTATTTTGAGATCTGATGAATCTTTTTTTCAGTCCATTATTGTTGCTTTTTTCAGTTCATTATTGTTGCTGAAATGTCTTTAATGCCCTAATTTCTGCTAAAGCAACACGAGTAGATGACAACTTCAACCAATCTTTGATAGAATTTTCAATTGTGTTTATTGCAGCATTTGGTTCAACATGTCTTACGGTAGCTGAAAATTATACAAAATATATAATAGTATTATTATAGTATATTATAATTATTTATTATATAGTATTTATTTATTATATAGTATATAGTATCTTATAATTACACAGTAGTTATACAATATTATATATTATAGAATATTATAGAATATTGGCAGCAGTATTGTGGCAATATTGCAGCATTGTAACAATATTAATAATATTGCTACAATATTCTATGCTGTATAGGCATATAATAAACACATTTAGTAAATATTATTAATGCTGACTGAATGCTTAAAACAAGTACAAACCTATAATCAAATCTTTTATTTTTAAAGCTTTGAACGCTTTTTTAGGTGCTCTTCCTGCCCAATTAAATTTCTTAGCATAATTATTTGTTATTACTTTTTCTAATGTTCTTCTTGTTATCTGTACAATCGTTGTACCACCAGATACAGATAAAATATTCATCTTAAAAAGAACAATGATAATCTTAATTTAATAAAAAAATAGATTAAAAGAGAAAAAAAAATGAGAAAATTTATAAAAGCGACTTAATGAGTTATATTTACCATATATTCAAAATTTTGTTTTGTATCTAAAAATCTTTCCATATTTTCCTAATGTTCATCGGTGTCAACTGGTAGTTCAGGAACATTTTCCATATGGGGTATTTTTGATTTTTGAAAATGTGATACAAGTTGTTTGACCATCGGAAGAAGCAAGTTCATAGAATTTTCTAAGCTCATTAATTTTGTTAGAATGAGATAAGGGAAGTCTAGAAATAACATTTTATATTAGAGCTTTTAAAAAATAGAAAAATTAATTTATTTTTTCACTGTTATTATTCTCTTTATCGGTCAAATTATTTTTATTTTAATATATTTCGAAAGTGTGTGTGTGTGTATGAATTGTAAACTAGTTTTTAATTTCATAAGAGTAGCTCCTGACTGTAGAAGTATAAAAAAATGTAATATAAAAAAAATATAATATAGAGAAATTGAATGGTAAGTGTTGCACAGTACGTGGGAATAGTATATAAATATTCAACCAATACGTAAAATTGATACTTAATTAATTTAAGCACAATTATTGAAGAGAACCGACTTTTATATAGATCCAAGTGCAGATTATTCAGGATATTATTTTATACATTATTTCAAGAGCAAAGTTATTGTTAAACTATAGATAATTTTAATAATTACTAATATTATTGCAATAATTTTGTACATACAAAAAAGTTTAATATCTTACCTGATTTGTGGAATTCTGAAGTGGTCAATGTAGTTCTGAATTCTTTTTTTTGTGGAGAATTAACTGCTCTTTCTGAAAATCTTGGAGGACTAATTGCAACATTAGATGTACATTTTGAAGAATTGTCAATATCGGCTGTCGATGTTGATGGTTTGTATGAAGCAATTGTAGATTTTTTCGATAAAATATTATTTTTTGTAGATGTTATTTTAAATGTAGGAGGAGAGATAGTTCTGAATTCTATATTCTGTGGAAAACTAACTATTCTTTCTAAAGATCTTGAAGGACTAATTGTAATATTAGATGTATATTGTGAAGAATTGTTAATATCGGCTGTCGATGTTGATGGTTTGTATGAAGTAATTATAGATTTTTTCGATAAAATATTACTATTTTCTGTAGGTGTTATTTTTAATGTAGGAAGAGATGGGATTTTGCATGATGTTTCTTCAATTTCTGAAGAATCTGAAGAATCCGAACAAAGTCGGAAAGGTCTTTTCACGTTTCTTTTTGGCCGTTGGTATTCAATAGTTGGTTGCAATTCTACATCAGTTTCTAAAGTAGATGTAAATTCAGCATCTACTAATTTTTTCCTCGCATCATCGTAAGAAGCTAAAATAATAATGAAATAGTAAATTATAAATTTTTTAAATAATGTAAAATCCAATATCATCAATTCAAAAATTGAAAGCATGTATAATAAAAAATGAAAATTATACTCGTAAATATTTTATAAAAAAATTGTATATTGCAAATATACACAATACTAATCTCCGACAGTACATAATAAAATTACATTATAAAAAAAAAGAGGAATATGTAGTATATATTGAGAAAAAAAACAAGAGATACTTTAATAAATACGTAGATGAAATTTCCGATATATGTTAAATATTGATATAATAAACAGTATAAATGAAGAAAAAGTATAAATATTTTTACTTTTTCATAAAATAAAGTCAAAAAATTTACCATATGTATGCAATATTCTGCATTTATACTTTATTCAATTTTTGTCCGGTAAGTAACATTTTTCAATAGCCTTACGAATTTGTTTGGTGGAAATTGTTTGAGGCCAAAAACAATACCATATTTCCTTCTCTTTTTCTAACCAAATATTAGGGACCACTTCAACTTCAGGTTTTTGTTCATTTGCAAATTCTATTAGTGAATACATAATCTGAAAAAATAATAAAATGTAAAAAAATAAATATGAGTCCATTTTGTCAAGTCAAAATTCTTAAATATAAAATCAATATTGCACAGAAATATTTTTTTATAAAAACTAACTTTAAATTTCAATAAAATAAAATAAAACATATAAGCTTTTATATGATTATAAATCTCTCTCTAGCTTGAAAATCTTTTTAAACAAATTTATAAACTTACATTGTTTAAAAAATTAACACTGCTTTTCGCCCAAAAATAATATATAATATATACATATACATAGTACAAATATATACAATAATATATATAATAAAATAAAAAGATTAATTAATTAAGATTAATAAATGTATTATAATTCATGAAGAAGAGGAAAGGCAATATAAGTTCCTTTTTCATTTCCGGACAATAACATGTTTTTATATTTTACTGATGTAAAAGGAAATTCTTCTATATTAGATGATATGTGAGACACTTTAAAAATGTTCAATAATTTCGATGAACATGGATAATCATAAAACTCAGAAACTTTTAGGAATCGATGACAAATTAAGGAATAAAATTGATCTTTCAAGAACAGAATGTTTACTATCTGAACAATGATATCTCCTTCCATTGAAACACAATTATCAGGTGAAAAAACTGTCAAAATATATGTCGGCGTTTTCAATTTCTTGTACTGTAAAATCAAATCAGTTGTACCTCTAAGTGTAGGTCCTTCAAAATGTTTTTGCTTAGGCTCTAATTTAGTTATTGATAATTCAGTTTTTGAACAATAAAATAATTCGAATATACGTCTACAAAGTTGTGCATGAGAATTTGCGGATCTTACAAGTGTTTTTAATTTTCCTAAATAATTTTCGAAGGGAAAGCAACTAATTGTATTTAAATTACCAAAATTCCTCACATCTGTTACTAAGTGAATTAAACTGTGAACATTATATGTTACTACTTCTTTCCCATAAGATTTTTCAAAATACTTTACAAAATTATACAAAACTTCTTCTGCAAAATTAATATATTTAGAAATATGATTAACATTACTCAAAATTGTAATACCAACATGAAACATTAAAAAATGATTATAAAGTTGTTTAGGCAAAATATTTATTAAAGAAATTGGACCAATATATAATAAAAATAATCTAAACTCATTTGCTTTCCATCGATTTAAGTCCGATATAGGTCTAGGATTTCGAGAAAATTCACGAACTATATAAGGACGTAACGAAATTAATTTATCCGATAAATTATTAATGATTCTTCCAGATAATTTGAAAGGAGGTTTCCCCTTTAATGTCCATAATATCAGCAATTTTTTCATTATTCCTAAATATACTAAATGCATAGGATCTAATGGAAATTGACTCACTAAATCTACATTTAGATCCAATAATGGAGATCTTCCCTTATGATGTTCTTCATGTATTTGTTCAATAAAAGTTTCTTTTGTTTTAAGTTGTCCGCTTTTATATGAAAAAATTATTTTATGATTAATATATTCTCCCTCAATATTGTATTTTTCACATCCATGCCTAGAATTATGACCTACACAGCATTTTAGAAAAGCTCGTGCAGGAGCATCACAAATCAAAGATCTAATTCTAATTTGAAATAATTTATGACTTATTTCAATACCATTCTTTAATATATTATTAAGTTCGTGTATCAAATTTTGTAAATAAAGGTCAATAGGTTCTGGCTTTCCTCGGCCAGTGAATAAACCTACAATAAATGGTTTATTTGATGAAATTAAAGTTAATGATCTACAAAGAATAGGCCAGACAACCGTGCTATTACTTTTAAACAAGGGTAAACCGTCAATATTAAAATCTAAATTAATTATTTTTGAGCATGGTTCTTTCTCTAATAGAAGATGCAACTGATCATATATACCAAAATAAGTAAATTTTCCATTTTGCAAATCAATTGAATTTGTAGTTCTTGGAGTGTATAACAAAGACCTTCCAGATAATGGTAAAGGTATATTATAGTGATATGGACTTAGTAATGACAATAAGTCATCTAATGCTGATAGTGTAATGTTATGTGTTAGAGCCCACTTCCTCAATTTATTTAGGAAATCATCAGATAATGATTCACACTCTGAAGAATCATGTTCTTCACTGACATATAGTTCTTGAAATGTCTCACATGTAATATTAGAGGTTTCATTAAATAATTTCTTGTTTTTTAATTCATTATTATGAGTTAATTCCTTGTCTTCGAATTCATTATTCTGTTGATTATATCTTTGATCTAAATTCAATTCCGAATCTTGATCTACGTTTGATTCAAAATGTGCATCGATAACTGAATGTGATGTTGATGGTTCATCGGTAATTGAATATGATATTGATTTTGCCTGATTAAATTCATTTAATAATTCCTGGACTTGGTTTTGTATATTTCTTTTTGTTTGCTTTTTACTAAGAAATTTAGTTTCTTTTATTATATTCATATTTAAAAACAATTGAGAATTTTTTCTATTATTTTTTAAATGAGTTAAAATATAATATATATGTATATAATGTATATAATATTATATAATGTATCTAATAATATGTATATATGTATAATATACGGCCAAATACTTATATTCTGGATATATTATTTCCTGGAAACATTAATTACAAGCATTATAATTAAGGAACAAAAGAATAATATATAATTTTGTAAAATAATTTGAATAATATATAATATTAAAATATAATATTCATATATAATATTACATATATAATATTAATAATAATATNATTTCCATTTTTATTTATTGTAATGTACTATATAGCATGAGATATCTATTAATTTATATACTTTAGTTATTAATTTGTAAAAAATTATCTGTTATATGAAAATTATTACATATAAAAAATTGAATGATTTTGAGCAGATGCTGATTATGTATTATATTTATTTCTTATAAGCAGAAATTTATAACTTTTAAATAAAATGTAAAATTTTCCAATATTAAAATTTATATTTGTAAAAATTTTAATACATTCGCTGAACAAATTATTATTATTATTATTCTTACTTTAACAAAATTTTTTTTTCACATTTAAAAAATAAAAAATTAAATATAAATTTCTTTATATACATAATTTTTAACAAATTTATTATTTCGTTGATTACCAAGATAAATTTTTAATGCTTGCCAAGAACGAACTCGCGAAAAAGCAACATAAAGTTGTCTATGATTAAAAACATCTTTGCAAAGATCTAATCCAATTCTATCAAACGTCTGTCCTTGTGATTTATTAATCGTTACGGCAAAAGCTAATTTTATTGGAAATTGTCTCCTAAAAAAAGTAAATGGAAATACATTTTCGCAATATAATGTTATACGATTCAAAAAAACAATGTCTCTTATTTTGTCACCTGTTAAAATCTTACATTTCAATAAATGATTTGTAAGCTCTATAATCATTAATCTAGTGCCATTACAAAGACCTTCATTGATACTTAAATTTCTAATTAACATAATAATACAATTTGGTCTTAAACGCAATTCATGAGGAGGAAGAGACGATGGAGATAAACTATTTAAATATTCTGGTAACAATGCTCCACTTATGTCACCATTGTCATTATTTACGACAGTGTCCACACTTGTATAAATTCGTTCATCATTTATATCTAATAATTTAACAACTTTCTTATTAATTTCATCTACATCAACATTTCTTACAGAAATGTATAGCACATTTAGACATTTTAACAAACTCTTTTTTTCTTATTAAATCACCATATATATCTTCCACAATATCAGAATTAATAGACGCTATAACATTCAGGAATTTGTATATTATCATTAAGATTATTTAATGTACCATCTCCAACATTCAATAAAAACTTTAGATATTCAATTTCTTCTGGAAGAACTCGCATATTTTGTATTAAAGAGAATTTTACGAAATGCTTCTAAAGAGAACTAAACTTAATAGAAAGATTTACAATTTCCTTTCGAGTAGCATGTACTTTAATAGGCAAAAGTTGTCTAAAATCATCACCTAATAAAACAATTTTTCCATCGAAAGGAATATCATTATTCATAATATCACGCAATGTTCGGTCCATTATTTCTAAAGCATATCATGGTGCCATTGGTGCTTTATCCCAAATAAAAATATCAATTTCTTTTAAATATTGAGCTTCTTTTGATTGGATTTTAATAGTTGATGATGAATCAGCAAATAATGGAACTGGTAATCCAAATATCTTATGGACTGTTTTTCTAAAAGGTAAAATATAGCTGCAATACCTGTAAATGCCATTGTACATACACGTTTATTTTTAATTCTAGCTAAATAATAGATAGTTGTGTATATATATGTTTTAGCTGATTCACCTGGACCATCAATATAAAAACAATTATTAGAGATAATATTATTTAATATAAGATCTAATTTATTTAATATAAGATCGACGATCTCTTTCTGCTTATTATTTAATTGTTTATATTGTTTGGTACCTATTTTCATAGCTTCTTCAAATGTTATGCAATCCTCTTCTTCTTCATTTTCTGTTAATTGTTCCATTTGTGGAAAATCAACAAAACTTTTACCTTCAGCACGAAGCATACTATTAATTTGTACATATGCTTTATTTTGTCCCTGTAACGTACCAAAATATCCTCAGAATATGATCCTCAGACATTGCTACTTTAAAGTTTTCCCACAACTCTTCAGGATGTAATGATTGACAATGTAATAATATACGTACAAATAATTTACGAAGTTGTCGTGGCATTATCCATCCAACAGCTTCATTCATAGCTCTTTTCCATTCATCATCATCTTCAATCAAACCTAAAGCTAAACATGCTGCTGAAAATGATTGATAAAATTTTCTATTTACAGTTCTTAAATCGTTAAAACTTGTGGCTCCTTTTACTGTGAGTAACAATAATCGTAAATGAAATAATTCTATTTGTGTTGGACTAACGGAATACATTCGTCTTATACAATTATAATGACTTTTGCGTTTGACCCAACGTGATACATTTTTACCATTAACTTTCTCTTTTTTAAATGTATAATAACTTGGAATTTCTATATACAAATACTGTTTTGCTTCTTCATCGCATAAGTTTAATGAAAAATAATCTATTAACATAGTAACTTGATCTAAAGCAGAAGTCATTGCATTGTCAATGTTTTCATTTTCAGTTATAATATTTTGCTCATTAGGAAGATGAATTGGTAAACGTATTATAGCATGACTTTTATCTTGTAGTTTTTTACCAAGAATACGCCAGCTAACTTCAACAGATCAAACATAACGTGCTTCGATGTAATTATGTATCTCATCATGATCAATAACAACACTTTCTGTTATTGGTTCAATAGTTATAGCAGCAACATCATGTCCTTTATAAATATATTTATATAGATATTTAACTGATTTAATACTTGAAACTACTTCAACATTTATAGGACTATTAAATATAATTGATAAAGTAGGACAATATGGAACAACATAACGATTATCAACTACATATCCACCAGGACGTTCAAAATTTCTTCCATTATTTTATCGAGGATAATAAGGATAAGCATTTTAATCCATTCTAGTTTCTTCGAGAAAAGGTTTCGGACAATGTTTTGAACGTCCATCTACTAAATATCAATCGCTACAAGGTCCATGAATCATATGTCTCATAACTATATCATGTAAGATTTGATTTTCATGGATCAGGAATTTTAGCAGAAATAAATTTATCAACAATCTGCGGAGTTATTTTAAAATTATATTTTAATGTTGTCATTTTAAAATTATATTTTAATGTAATTAGTATATGAACATGTGACAACCCACGTTTTTAAAATTCAATAACGTATACAAACGCTGCTACTTCACCAAAAAATTTTTGCATAACAATCAAATCAATTAAATAATCCTTTTTAATGTTAAAAACACGAGCATATATGTCAGGCCTATCACAAGCTTGTTGACCGGGTAAAAGATTTTCCTCCATTTCACGCCATTTTGGATTGTAAGTCATGGTAATGAAAAGATCTGGTTTACCAAATTTACTAACAATTGCCATTGCATCTTGATAATTTTGTAACATATTACGTGGCGATCCAATAAATGTGGAAGGAAGTATGACCATTTTTCCAATACGCCCATTTAAGTTATTCGCTGTAATTTGTAAATAATCTCTTAAACCTTGATATGTTTCACTACGTAATTCTTTTTGATGATTTTTACAATAATCAATTCTATCTTTTTCAATTTTTGCATAACTGTCTAGAAGCCACTGCTGAAATAAACGACGTCCTAATAAAAAAACCATTAAATTCATCACAAATAGCTCTACGGTATTTAATATATCGTCCTCTAGTTATTCGTCTATTACTATTTAATTTTTTTAAATCACGATGCCATCCTTGAGTGCCGTGTGGATAAAAGGATATACCCATGGTTCAACATTGGGATCCATAATACTAACTTTTTGTAAAGTTTTAATATTTTTATTACATATAGTAACGTATGAGTCTGGAATTTCTTCATCAGCAGTTGTATAAAGCATTGTATCGACGTCTATCCATATTTGGTCTTAAGCATTGTATCGACGTCTATCCATATTTGGTCTTAAAGTAAATGATAATTGTAATTCTGGTAATAATTCACCAGATTCCATTTCTAAACGTCGTTGCTTTTCTAATTCTTCACCCATCATTTGATAAGACTGAGCAAATACATTAAATTCCCGCATTATTTGTTCAAGGTTTTGTACAATTTCAAAATCTATATATGAATTTTGATTAAGACGATGATTTATTGCTTCATTTGAATCTACGATAAAAAGTTGGCCATAAGTAGGACTTTCGTTTTGTGCAGCATATAATGCTTTATTAATTTGATAATAAATCTGTCCTTGTATTTTAAAACAATATGGACCAGGTCGTCTACCTTGAAAGTTAATTAAATTAGCGTTAAATGAGGCAAATGAAAATGAACTGTTATAACTACGAATATTTTGAAAAAACTTATTAGATTTTATATGACTACTATCAAATAAACTACGAATGAATTGAGGAAATTCAGGCAATGGTTGCACACATACTGCACCATGATTACAACAATCATGAAATGAATATCCTCTATTAGAAGCTTTTTCAGCTGCAAATTGTTTTGCATTATAATGAATACAATACACATCCATAGGACCAATATAATATTCAATTACATCAGTAAGTGATAGTGTACTAATATTATTTAAACGAGGTTGTTTTTTCTACCGTGATGGATAATGAGTTCGATATTCTACAGATGATTGTAATGTTGATCTAACACTTAAAGGATTTTCTTCAATTTCCCAATCTAATTCTATTACACGATTATCATTTGATGTACCAGCAATACAAATAGTTTGTTGATTTAACTTTTTCGAAGAATTTTCAACTAATTTATTATTTTCACGACGGCGTCGTTGATTCTCCCTTCTTTTTTCTCGATGTCGTTATAAAAATTCTTTTTTTTTCTTCTAAAGTACGTACAATTTTACGTCTCGTCATTTTATAAGAATTTTCTATATTAATATACTATATATAAAATCTTATGTGTTAATGTGTTAATCTTATGTGTTGTATATCTCTCTCTAAACATATACACGTAATATTATTAAAAAATGTTAATAAAAAGAAAATAATTTATATAAGAAATTTTTTACTATTGAAATATCTTTTACTATTTTTATATTATAATTATTAAATAATCTACATACTATTATTATATTAATAATTTATTATTATTATATATTATTATATATTATATATTATTTATTATATATTATTATTATTTATAAATTATTATTATTATTAGATTAAATTCAATTAAGATAAAAATTAATATTCTCTTTAGGAATGGAATCTGACGAATTATTGTTGAAGTTACAATTATCATTTACTTTAAAACCAAATATGAATCGACGTCGATACAACGCTCAAGGAATTAATAAAATTGTTGCTGTTTTTCTTACTTTAAATAAATTAACTTACATAAATAAGTTAATTATTATGATTATTAAACTATAGTTATTGTTAAAATTATTATTTTGTTATCATCATTATCATCATCTTCATTGTCATTATTATTATTATCATTGTTGTTATCATCAATATTATATAATAGTTTATATCATCAGTGTCATCATTTATATATCATTCATATCATCGATTATCATCAATATTATAATTATTATTAATAATAATATCAATACTTCTAAATAATATGATTTATTTATTAATTACACATACATAAAAAATAAAATAAATTACAATATATAATAATTAATAATACTACTGTAATAAAATTAAATATTAATTAAATTTTTGTAAATACAATATAATAAAATATATTATAATACAATAAAATTAAAATATAATTAAATATAAAAAATGTAAATAATTGTAAATAAATTAAAATAGCTTATAATATAAAAAGTTTTCTCAAATTTTCTTTCTTCACTCTTCTTTTCCTCTTTTCTACTATTTATTTTGTCAATTTTATAACTTTCTCGCCTTTCCTGAAACAAAAGAAATAAATATTAATAATTTACATTTATTTAAAAAAAATAATATATAAGAAATTATACAAATTATACAAATAATACATACATACATACATATGTATAATTTATGCATACATATCTATATGTATACAGAGTGAGTTTTTTATTTTAAAATGTCGAAATATCTCGTAAAGTCTGAAAGATACGAAAAAATGTTTCAGACAAAAATTGTATGGTTTCAAGGGAGTATGGGTCAAACGAATGACATCATATAAAATGATGTCATTCGTTTGACCTTGAAGAGTCATCTGAAAGTTATATGAAGGTCATCTCCAACCTTTTAAATAAGACATTCTATATGCTTTTGCATATTCTCGTAACTCATCTAGAGAGCTTTCCAAAACACTATAATTAAGTTAGTTTTCATTAAGTACTTTCCGAATTATGAGTTATTTTTTAATTTTACATAAACCGTAAAATATTTTGTAAAATATTCATTTTTTGATTATCTTATCTTAATACTCTTATGTACAAAATAATGAGAGGAATCAATTGGTGTAAAGAAAACATAATTGTTTCGAAAACAAAATGTAATTTGGAATTAACAATTACATTTTTTTTCGGAACAATTATATGTTTTTCTTACACCAATTAATTTCTCACATTATTTTGTACATAAAAGTATTAAAATAAGATAATCGAAAAATAAATATTTTACAAGATATTTTACAATTTATATAAAATTAAGTAATAATTTTAAGTCTCAGAAAGTACTTAATAAAAACTAACTTAATTATAGTGTTTTGGAAAGCTCTCGAGATGAGCTACGAGAATATGCAAAACATACAGGATGTCTTATTTAAAAGGTTGAAGGTGATCTTCATGTAACTTTTAGGTGACTCTTCAAGGTCAAACTAATAACACTATCTTATGTTCCCCTTAAAATTATTCCTATCTTCTTTCTCCCTTCGAGCTAAACAATTTTTATCTGAAACGTTTTTCCATATTTATTTTTCATATTTTTCAAGATATTATGTTGTTCAATACAACACTCAACAACAATGTCTTACACAATATAACAATCTGTATATTCTATAATAGTTTTAACAAAATATGGAATATGTTGTACACAATTGTACAATCTTTTTATTGTACAATTTTTAATGATAAAATAAAATATTACGTAAATTAAAAAATATTTATCTTATAAAGGTTTTTCTCAACAGATTTGCAAATTTAACACTTAATAAGCGGCTCTATATTTTTTATTTTTATAAAAAACATTAGAAAAAAATTTGTTTTAAAATGTTGCAGCATAATTTTTTTTGGAATTTTAAATAAAAATAAAGATTATTATTTATAAAATCAAAGAATTTTCGGAGAATCCTTTTATAAAATTTGAATAGATATATTCTATTTATTGTTTATATATATATATATATATATATATATATATATATATATACAGTGACCGGCAAAAATAAAAAGCCACTTTCCTAGTTATACTGTTTTGCTTAATGAAAGAGTAAAAATATTAAAACGATGAGATTTTCATTGATGAAAGAAGAAGTATTTATTATTTATTTTAAAATTTTATGTTACAATTACATAAATTATTTTTTACTTTTCAGTTTTATTTATATTTCTTAAATATTGCTGTTTATTATATTGACAAAATAAAAAAGCCATTCAGATTTGTTCGATTTAATATATACAATATTTTGTTTGGTTGTCATGTCAACATGTTCGTGTTATTGCGCTCACTTCTCGTTGTTGTTAATCATTTTTGCAACATTGGCTTATCTCGATTATTACAAAAAATTCGCGGTCAAAAATGGGAGGAAGATCAATTTCCACACAAGTTCGAAACTTAATTGTGCGAGATATTCAAAAAGGTCTTTCCCAACGGAATATAGCCAAAAATTATGAAGTAAGTAGAGGAGCAGTAGAACAGATCAGAAGAAAATTTCAATCAACTGGATCGGTGGCAGATAGAATCGGAAGAGGTCGAAAACGAGCAACATCCAAGCGGGAGGATATGAAAATAATCCGTGAAGTTAAGAAAAATCCAAAGATTACTGTTAGAGAAATTCAGGAAAACATTTATCTTACTGTTTCTGACCGCACTGTACGTCGAAGACTCAATGAAGCAAATTTACACAGCCGGTTTGCACGTAAACGACCTTTCTTTAGCGTCACCAATAAGAAAAAACGTTTGCAATTTGCTCGGAAGTATGCAAATATGTCATTGGACTTCTGGAAAAATATTTTATGAACAGATGAAAGCAAATTCGAGTTATTTGGACAAAAGAAGCGGATTAGAGTCTGGAGAAAACACAGCGAAGAGCTTCAAGATCGTCATTCAGAAAACTGTAAAGTATGGCGGAGGAAATATTTTAGTCTGGGGATGTTTCTCATGGGCAGGAGTGGGAAATCTTGTCAAAATTAACGGAATTATGACAGCAGATGTCTACATTGATATAATAAATGAAAATTTGGAGGAGTGTTTGTTGAAACTCGGACTAGAAGATAATTTTATTTTCCAACAAGATAATGACCCGAAACACACAGCAAAGAAAAGTCAAGCTTTTTTTCGTTCCTGCCGAATTAAACAACTTGAATGGCCTCCGCAATCTCCAGATTTGAACCCTATCGAAAATCTGTGGGCAATTTTGGATAATAGGATTAATAAAAGCGGAGTAACTAACAAGAATTCTTATTTTGAAGCATTACAACTAGCCTGGGAGAATTTGGATCCACAACATTTAAAAAATTTAATTGAAAGTATACCAAAAAGACTGCAAAAAGTAATTGAGGCTAAAGGAAATCATATTAATTATTAATTAAAATAATATTGTTGTTTTTTTAAATCGTAATACTATGTTACCTTAACTGGCTTTTTTATTTTGTCACTCTTAAATAAATGATTATATAGAAATAAATACAGTATTAAATAAAAAATGATTTCTTTTTAATTAAAAACATTAAATTACTTAATAAATTTTCAGTTTTAGTTATAAAAAACTTTATAATAAATTTTTTTTACCTTTTAGCATCAAATCAGTTTTATAGTTAAGGTGGCTTTTTATTTTTGCCGGTCACTGTATATATATATATATATATATATATATATATATATATATATATATATAGATACGATACCCATAATCTTGGTGCTATAATGTAAAACTAAATGCGATAGTATTTTTAGCGGAGAATATTGGAAAATATTTAAAAAATTCTACGACCAATAAATATCATTAATAAACAATAGATATCATGAATAAACAAAAAAAATTCATTTTACATCTAATCTTAATCCTTGATGAGAGTGAACTTCGTTTCTGCTTACAAAATACATGTGTGAATACAGTGGGTTGCGCCCTCCCCCCTTCCGAAAGATATAACCTAATTTAAACCTATTCTAATTTATACTGATTATAAATAAATTTATACTAATTATAACTAAAATTTAGTTCGTCTTGAAAAGTACATGCCTGAAAAATATCTTTTCTTCAAGTTATCAAAATACAATAATTTTCAAAGTCATAAAAAATATCAACATAAAAGTGAGTCATTGTTCCATCAGATTTCAATAAAAAAAGGTAAACAATGTCAAACGAAAACGTATATAATCTATATAAACCGTTATAAAATTACATATTCATTATATTAGTATTAATATATTATATATTAATTTATTAATTATATTAATAAGTTATATGTATTATATTAATTGTTTATTAATAATATCTATTGATCGTAGAATTTTTTAACTATTTTTCTCATATTCTCCCCTGTCTAATAGACACCTATTAGACGTCTTAGACGTCTATTCGACTTGTCATTTCTCGCTAGGAGAGAGATCACCATGTCCGAAATCAGACAAAGTCAGAAGTAAGTAAAATTTGGTTTAAATTTTTTTTTAATAGGTTTGGATTAGGTTATATTTTCTGGAAGTGAAGTTTCTTCCTGGAAGAGGAGGGAAAGTGCGTAACCCACTATGTCCACGCATGTATAAAACGAAACGAAGTAATTTTACTCTAAACGTAATTTTAACTCTAGCTAAATATAAACTTCATTTCATCTTATAAAGTACATGTGTGAATACGGTGGGTTCCGCTCCCTCCTTCAAAGAACTCCACAAACTCCCTCATTACATAGAACTTCAGTTCTGAAAGATAATCTGACCTAACCCAAACCTATTTCTGATTTAAATCAAATTTTAGTTTCAAATTAGTATGTTTGTGGTTAGATTATATCTTTTGGAAGTAAAACCTCTCTTCCCCCGTAAAGGAAGCGGAATCCACTATATTCATGTATGTACTTTGCAAGATGAAGTGAAGTTTGCTCTAACTTCGAAGTGAAGTTCGCATCTAACTTTTATCCTCATTAAAAGTAAACTTCGTTTTGTAAAGTACATGCGTTGAGACAGTGGGTTCGCTCTTTTACGAGGAAGCTCCACTTTTGGAAGATATAATCTGACTTAAATCTGATCTGAATTAAACTTATTTTTTATTTAAAGCTGAAATTTAGTTTGAATTACGTTATATAACCGTTGTGTGATGTAAAATTATGTTCATTAAACTCTTTTTGTTAATAACTTATTAATAAATAATGAGCGCAGACTAAAATTTTTATAGCAGTACTCGAAATTAGTAGTAGTAGTTTTCAGGCCGATATCTGAGGCAACGCCTACGACCTCCCCACTACCGTCCGAGGCTCGACGGCCGAACCGCCGAATCGCGCACATAACGTTATGCTTCAGGAACGTCCGCCAAGCTGTTTCGCCAAATTGTCATTAAAATTTTCTTTGGTAAATAATTTTTCTTTTTATAAATAATTAAATATAAAAATTTTTATTATTATGATATATTATTATATATTGGGTTGGCCAATAAGTCCGTGCGGTTTTTGCCGATAGATAGCTCTAATGTTCTGAAAAACAACTATATTCAATTCAAATCGTGAAAGCGCGCATTTCGTTCGATAGATGATATTTCAACGTGCATTTAAAAAAAAACGTAAAAATCACTTGTGTTTTATTTTTAACATAATTCGAAAAATGGATAAAAAAAACGAGCATTTTCGCCATATTATGTTGTTTTATTTTAACAAAGGCAAAAACGCGGCATAATCATCTAAAAAGATATGTGCGGTATATGATAAGGATGTCGTGAAAGAACGTGTGTGCCAGAAATGTTTTTTTTTTCGTTCCGGAAATTTTTCTATCCAAGACGCACCACGATCGAGCCGACCAGTTGAGATTAATCAAGACAAAGTGAAGACGTTAATCGATTAATTCAGATGTGTACTGTGGCCAGTTGGACAAATTAAATGCAGCGATTCACAAGAAACGTCCAGAATTGGTGAATCGTAAAGACGTTGTTTTCCATCACAACAACGCCAGACCGCACACGTCTTTTCAAACATGGCAAAAATTATTGGAGCTGGGCTGGGATATCATACCATATCCTCCATATTTTCTAGACCTTGTTCCTTCGGATTATCATCTGTTTCGCTCCCTACAAAATTCCTTGAATGGATGGCGCTTCACTTCCGAAGAAAACATCAAACGGCACTTAAAACAGTTTTTCGACGAAAAAGACAGAAGTTCTACGAGCGAGAAATTATGAAGCTACTTGAAAGATGGCAAAACATAGTAGATTAAAAGGGCCAATACATTATTGATTAAAGGTATTGCCATCTATGTAAAAATTATCCATCATTTACATATAAAAAAACCGCACGGACTTATTGGCCAACCTAATATATGTACAATTTGTTATACATACATATTATACATACACGTATATTATAATAATATATTTTAAAGTTTAAAATATTATAACATACGTGTATGTATAAGATGTATGTATAACAAATTGTACATATATAATATATTATAATAATAAAAATTTTTATATTTAATTATTATAAAAAGAAAAATTATTTACCAAAGAAAATTTTAATGACGATTTGGCGAAACAACTTGGTGGATGTTCCTGAGGTATAGAATTACGTGCACGTTTGACGATTCGGCCGTCGAGCCTGGGACGGTAGTGGGAAGATCGTAAGCGTCGCCTCAGATATCGGCCTGAAAAGGGCAACTAATTCCGAGCACTAGGGATGTCGTATTGATAGAAAAGAATCGATATATCATATCGATACATATCGTAGAATAAAGTATCGATATACTAAGAATATCGACCATGGCGTATCGATATAGAAAATATCGAACGCATCTTCGAATGCTTTTAGGCCCGGTTCCACAACTTACTTCAACCAGAGTTTAACTCGTATGAACTAATTCTGATTAGTTTTAACGAATTAAACTTTGATTAAAGTAAGTTGTGGAAGTCTTAGAGCCGGCACATAAAAAAATTTACTTAAAAGTTTTTATTGTAGAGATTTTTATTTTGTTTTTTAGGTTTTTATTTTTTAAAGATTTCATATACAATTAACATATTTTTTATTTATTATTACATAAAAGTGAGGTCTTATCTGTGACTGAAAATCTAACAATGTGACTAACAATCAATCGAGAAGGATTGTTAATCATATCTTATATTAACCAATCTTTTACCGAGAGTGAATGTGAAAATAAATATTGCAAATGATCACCTGTTATTCTACTTCTATTCTCAGTCATTATATTTTCAGCTTTTGAAAATCGTTCGCTGGGGACGGAAGTATCGATAATACTTAAGTACTTCGTTGCTATATTTTGCAGGACCGAATATGGGTGCATGCTCCAGTATTTTAGTGGAATCTCTTCCAGAGTAATCAGTGCTTGGTTCAGATAATATCGGAGATCATCAGGCATCATCGCCATGATTAATAATCCATCTCGATTGATTGTCAGTCACAAGATTCTCAAATCTGAATGAAATGCCCAAAAGTCATCCCGTTTTACAGTGGACGATCCAGCACGCACATTTTGATCATTTGATTGAAGTATATTTGCATTAATCATTCTTGTGATTTTGTTTATAGCGTGAGAACACGCAATTCTAGAAAAGTGGATATTTTTGAATCGTACATCGCAAATAATGGCTATAACTAAAGGCTAATCTTTTCTATAGTATCAAATCGTTTCAAAAACTGCTTCGTTAATTCTTGTTTAAAATGGATACCTATATCTGTATTCGGGTTTGAACTATTAAATTTGTTTTTTATGGTATTTACAATAGATATAATTTTACTTGCAGTGAGAAATTTCGCCACATATAATTTGTGTCGCATCTTCGAATGCTTTTAATAATTCGCCGAATTCTTTTGCTGTCTGCAATTCCAAAGCATTTAGCATCGGTGGTGCTGACGGTGATTGTAATAAAATCTGACTGATTTTATCAGCCAATTCAATAAATCGATCAAGCATTTTCTTTGTTGAATTCCATCGTGTATCTACGTTCTGGATCAGTTTGAGAGCTGATTGTTTCCGTAATTCATCTGCAGTCGGCACTGAATGTTTGAAATATATTACGATTGTTTTGATTTTTTTGCACAATGAATTCACAATAGCATCATTTTTGGTAATATTTCCCGGTACTAAATTTAGTGTATGAGAATGTGTATGAGAAACATGACAAATATTTTTCAGCGCTAAATGCATCCGTGATCGCTTTTTTCATATTAACTGCGTTATCAGCGACTATATTTTTCTTAAATTAATAAATTGATAAAGAATTAAGCTCTGTTATGTATTAAACAACACGATACACGAGAAAAGAGCGATTAAGAGCCATCGCGAATGGTAGTGCGTAAAATTTTATTAAAGATTAATTATTCACGAAAATTAGAACGTGCACAAGGCATATGCATATATTTTACTTGGTGCATTTACCATTTAAGATATAGATTCTTATTTTTGAGAATTCTATAAAAACCCCTTTTTACTCCCCTGAAGAGATGTAGACGAGAAAAATATCGGGGCGAAGTCGCTGAATCGGGAATCGAGTCTTTCGCTTGCCGGGCGACTGCTCTTACCATTGAGCTATTCAGCCCCACACCAATACTTCTCTCGTCCATTTGTTGAAATAATGAGAACGCGGTTAGCTCCGCGTAAAATTTCTCGTCTACATCTCTTCAGGGGAGTAAAGAGGGGTTTTTATAAAATTCTCAAAAATGAGAATCTATATATTGGTAAATGCACCAAGTAAAATATATGTATATGGCTTGTGCACGTTTTAATTTTCGCGAATAATTAACTTGTAATAAAATTTTACGCACTATCATTCGCGATGGCTCTTAATCGCTCTTTTCTCGTGTATCGTATATTTTCTTTATTTATCCGCCAGTTTGTGATAATCTGCAATTTTCAATATTTTCGGCTGTGTGTTTCTCTGTCAATTGGGTCACACTGATTGTGACAGATTTATGCTGTTCGTTACATAGATAATGAGCGGATACGCCCAAAAAGCTTATGGTGTTCAGCTGGTCCGTCCATATATCTGTTGTGAGCGATAAATACCGAATTTTTGAAAGACGAGTTTTTATCATATCTGATAAAAATTCGAATTTTTCTTCGATAAGAGTCGTTATTACTGTTTTACAAGGGATTTTGTACAATGGTAAGACAGTTCGCATAAATGTTCGAAAGCCTTCTTTTTCCACTGTACAATATAGCAAATTGTTCTTAGCAATTATGTAGAGGAGTTTATTAGTAATATCAGAAGCCTTCGATCCTCCGTTTAGAATAGAAATAAAAATTCATAATTAAAATCGTTATGCCCGATCAAACTACGATTAGAATTGAGATTGAAATGAAATATTGCCAATCAAAATAAATAAAACTAATTTAAGTTTAGTGAACTTTATTCTGATTTGTGAAATGTATATATCTTCAGCAAATCCCACCAATAAAAATATACATACCTTTAAATGATTTCTGTTTCTGAAAAGCTATGTCAATCCTAGATTGCTTCGTCTTTAATAGATTTAATGGTCTTTGGAATTGACACACAGGAAGATACTGATACCTCTGAATGTATTGACGTGCTCGATAATATCGAAAAAGTAGGAGATAGAAGTTGCTCTACGAAATCGAATTTGTCGTCCGTTTCAGTATGTTCTTGAGACTATCAATATAACAAAGAAACAATGTATTGTAAAATATTGTAAAATATTGTAAAATAATATTGTAAAATATTATTTAATTTCATAATCACAAGACATCGAACAAATTATATAAAATTTCAATTTAATTAATGAATGTAATAATACATCTAGTTCTACTATTAGAGAAGGAATTGATCTGATTCAACACATCATTGTATATATGTAAAAATTTGAATCATCTTTTATATAAATATTATTACTGTAATTTTTCTTCTTTTTGATGTTGTTGCTGCTTGTACTTCATCTTCAGAAGCGATATTGTCCTTCTTAAGCTGCATGTCAAGAATGTCAGGATGTGAAAGTGTAAGATGTGTGTGTGTGTGTGAATGCGCAAATTCGTTGTATTTCCCGCAGTTTTCACAATCTGGTGGCAAATTTTACATTTCCCGCCTTCAGCAGATTTTATGAAGAATTTCCAATGGCTGCTTTTGGGAGGCACTATGAAATATAAAATTGAACAATTTGAAATTCAAATTCATTTTTTTAATAATAGAATAATAAACATATTATTAATGAAGGATCAATGTTGAACGGATAACAATATTTAAAGAAAAGAAGAAAGGTACTGTTATGGAATGTTAACAAGGACGAAGTTTTAGATTAGGTGCTGGACGATAGCTCTTTTTCTCTATTTTCCAGTTATATACTTAATTATTTATGAGTTTATTTCATTTTTATGTAAGACCCATGCACGTCTGTGAAATTAATAAAAACATATTATTAATATAAACAAACGAAAAGCATACAGGAATAATGAAAACTCATGCACGAATAAAAATATAAAATCACAGCAAAAACAACATTAATTTTCATGCTTATTGTATTCACTCAATTTGTACTCTAGTATGTGGATTGAATCTGAATAATTTTTTAAGCAAAAATGAGTTTTATATATATATATATATATATATATATATATATATATATATATATACACACGGTGGGCCATTTTAATCGATGCACCTGAATATCTCCGTTGGTAAGCCGAATACAAAAAAATTGTTCAGACAAAAGTTGTATGGTTTCAAGGGGGACATAAGATGGTACCATTGGTTTGACCTTGAAGAGTTATTTGAAGGTCACATGAAAGTCACCTTCAATTTCTAAAATGGAACCTACATTTTCTCTTTACATATTCTTGTAGCTTATCTCGAGAGCTTTCCAAAACACTATAATTAAGTACCTTTTCGTTAAGTACTTTTTAAGTTATAAGGCTTGAAATCATTTCTTAATTTTACATAAATCATAAAATATCTAATAAAATATTCATTTTTCGATTCGATCTTATATTATTACTTTTATGTACAAAATAATGAGAGGAATCAATTGGTGTAAAGAAAACATACAGTTGTTTTTAAGAAAAAATATGTAATTGTTAATTGCAAATTACATATTTTTTCTTAGAAACAACTATGTGTTTTCTTTACACCAATTGATTCCTCTCATTATTTTGTACATAAAAGTATTAAGGGGACCTTGAAATATCACAAAAAATAGAAGTTTTAAAAAAAATTGTTTCAAACAAAAGTTATAGGGTGTAAAAAGGTCTATTTACTGACATGTGTTTGACCTTGGAAGGTGTCGCCAAGGTTACGACAAGGCAACCTTGAATTTTTGAAATGGAACCCTCCACTTTTTATTGTATATGCAACATTCCGTATGCTGTAGCGATGTAATGACACGTTTCCAACCCCAAGTTTATTTGCAAAAGATGATTCTTATGGTGCCCCCGAGAATCTCTAAAAATTTGTCGGTTAAATTTTCCCTGTATATTTTACTTGTTTATTGTTAAGAGAGAGAGAGAGAGAGAGAGAGAGAGAGAGAGAGAGAGAGAGAGAGAGAGAGAGAGAGAGAGAGAGAGAGAGAGGTGATCATCTTGAATCACGCTAACTCTAAAAAAAATCTTTACAAAGATAAGAAAAAATATGCCAAGTACACAAAAAATATTTTACCTTGTATGTAACAAAATGTTTAATAAAAAAAAGTCCTTAAAAGTAAGCTACAGTAATTTTCACTAAAAGAATCATTTAAAAAAAATAAAACCTCAAAAAATAATTTTCCTAAAAGAATACGAAAAAAAATAAAATGTCGAAACTAAATATCAATAATTAATCAAATACGTAAAAGCAATTCGTGCGCAATTTGTAAATTTGAAATAATATTTGTCATGAAATCAATCTTACATTGTAGAAATATTATACATAAATTCTAAGAAATTAAAACGCATTTTATTTTTATTCAAAGAAATTTGATTTGTAAAATATTTAGAAAATATTTAGAATCGACACTAAATGAAAATTAGGATTTGTTTAATTTCTAAAATATTTTTATATGATGCATATAATTAAAAAACGTTTTACATAAGTTTTAAATCGTACAGTCTTCAAATTAAGTTATAAAAACTTGGCATACCCGACTCGAGATCAAACACAGAAACATTTAATTACATAAAGGTTAAGATTTAAAAATTTTATTGGGTATATATTTATTTGTAATGTAAATGATCCGGATACGCCAAGTTTTCATCTTACTTCAATTTGAAGACTGCGATTTAAAATTTGCATGAAACATTTTTTTTTAATTATATAGATTATATAAAAAATGTTTTAGGCATTAAAGGAATCCTAATCACCATTTAATGTTGATTCTAAATATTTTAAAAATCAAGGTTCTCTAAATAAAAATAAAATGCGTTTTAATTTGTTAGAACTTATGTATAATATTTCTACAATAAGATTGATTTCATGATAAATATTATTTCAAATTATTTACAAATTGCTCACGAATTGCTTTTAAGTACTTGGTTAATTGTAATTATTGATATTATTGGAGTAACACGTATGAGAAGCTTAACGTAACGGAAACATAATACAAATAATTTGTATTAAAGCAACAGATATTATACAATACGCTTATATCGAATGATAATAACGTGACGATTGAACGACCGCTCACATAGAAAGTTTCCATTATATTGGACGCGAGAGCCAGCAAAAATGAAACTCTTAATACATCTCGTCTCCTTCAAACGATCAAAACACAATGTATGTATAGACGTGCGGATTGTCAGGTTGAAAATATTCTATTTCTAACACGCCCTTTCAAGCCGCATATTGCGCATACATCACACTCCCATACCGAAACTAAATCCTTTTAGGCACTTCTCATGGCCAGCCCCAACCAATAGTTTCGTTAATTTGTCCGCCACCATGTCCTCTGTGGGCACATGTTCTAATTTTCGCTAATTTTTCAGCACTTATTGATTCGCGGACAAAATGTAACTTAATGTGCTTCGTGCATGAAAAATGGGGTCATTAGTCAAGCACCGAGCTTCATGATTATCTATATAAATTTCAGTACACTTACAAAGTCCAAGCTCGTGCAACAAACTGCGTAAATATAAAGCTTCCTTGGCAGCTTTCGCCAAACTGATGTACTCTGCTTCCGTCGAGGATAAGGTCACAGTCCCTTGTTTCTGCGTTTTCCAGGTAATCGCTGCCCCACTGAATAGAAATATGTATCCCGTATACGAACGACGGTCTAAGGATAAATCCACCTCAGGTTGGCATCGGCATATCCAAACAACAGATCATTAGTCCTTGAGTACACTAGACCTATCTCAGTTGTTCCGGCGAGATATCTCAGGACACTCTTCGCGGCAATCCAATGACATTTACGCGGTTTACTCGTGAATTGTGTTAACCTTGACATAATGTTAGCGATGTCTGGACGCGAAGCCATGGACAAATACATAAGGGCACCAATCAGTTCGCGATACGGATAATTCATTAACTCTCCAGAATTACTCGCATCATCAAACTGCACATTCACTTCCAAAGGAGTCACAACTGTACAATTCTTCATACCATATTGCTCAAGCAGCTCTAGAATGTATCCTGTTTGAGAAAGCTCAATTTTTCTCTCACCTTGATCTATTTGCAGACTAGAGACGTGCAAATCTGCTCTCACTCCTGCCCCCATTCCATCTAATAGAGCATCGGGACTCGGGATTCACTCGTTCCCGAGCCTCTATTCTCGATAACAGCGCTCCCGATAATCTAACTCTCGAGAATCCAGTCTCGCTGTCGGGAACGAGCGGAAGTGAGAGCAGATTTGCACGCCTCTAGTGCAGACTAAGACAATATTTTCCTCGACCAATATCTTTGATTTCAAAGTCTTCGAGTAGTCTTTAGATCCATGATGTACTTTGTCTCTTACGATGTCAGTAATATGTCATCAACATATATTAATATTAGTAGCACTCTATCATCACCTGCATCATCATAAAACATGGCTCATTCTTTGCTGCCTTCAATCCCAAGCTTACTAACTTCTCACGCAATCTCGAATACCACTGACGATCAGCTTGTTTTAAACTATACAGGACCTTCTTTAACCTGCATAAATTGTCATCATTGAGCAGATTCTCCAGCATCTTCTTGTCTTTGATTCCAACTTCTGAGGTTAAACCTTACTTGCTAAGAATTTTCTCTAACATCTCATTCAGCATTTGAGGCACTTTCATGTATATCTCATCTTCGAGTACGTCATTTAAATATGCTGTCACAATATCGAACTGCCAAATCTTGAATTCATATCTCATTGCGAGAGCCAACAATAGTCTCAACATATCCTGTCGCGCTACAGGAGCATACGTTTGATGGTAGTTGATACCATACTTCTGGCTATATCTTTCTATAATTAACTTAGCCTTGCATCTTCATCACTTCACCATCAGAATTGTGCTTATTAGTCAGCATCAAACGACATCTAACGACGTTACTGCTCTTGTTGTCCTTCATAATTTCCCACGTGTCGTTCTTCATCAAGCTTATCATCTTGCACTCAATGACATCTTTTCATTCCTCGCACATTTCACTATTCAAGGCATTTATCATGTTGACCTCAGCAATACCAGCAAAAACATCGTCTTCAAGATCAGTCTCATATTGATTACCAGGAGCTTCATTATCATTTACTGTTGCGGGCGCTGAGTGAAACAATTTCCTTGGTCGCCTTCTGCTTCCCGTACGTAACAAACGTGCTCTAACTAGTACCTCTTCTTCAGGATCCACCCTAATTTTTGAGATAACCTGACGGTTCATTCGATCAACTCCGATTTCCTTTGACGGTGAAAACTCAGCAAACCTTGGAGTATTTTTTTCCATCTCTCTAGCCTTCTGGGTTGACGTGAGCAACTCGTCAATCTCACTTGTATCGTGCGAAACCTTTCGAGTTTCTTCAACAAATTTGACGTTACATTAACGAGCATCTACGATTTGTCGGGAACTCGATATTCATATGTGAAAACCTCTCTTCTCTCTTAGATATTCTACAAATATACCTTCCACTGATCTTTGCGCGAGCTTGTCTTTGCTGGGATTCTTATCCAGTACAAGCACCTTTGTTCCCCAAACATCTTCAGATAATTAACCTTCACTTTTTCTCCAGTCCATTTCTCGAATGGGATGCCACCATTAAGACTACATCGTTGGGAATGTGGCACGCTGTGGCAACAGCTTCTGATCAAAATGATGCACTCAATTCTGACTGTAACAACAAACACCGGGCCATATCTAGCAGTGTACGATTCATCCGCTCAGCAACTCCATTCTGTTTAGAAGTGTGAAGAATCGTCAGTCGTCGTCCCTTGATCAGCCAGATATTTGTCAAACTCGGCATTACAGTATTCACAATCATTGTCGGACTGCAGGCATTTTACTTTCATGCCAGTTTGTTTCTTAACCCGCTTCTGGTATATCTTAAGCGTCTCAAAAACGCTACTCTTCTGCCTTAAGAAATATACTTCGCATCATCTCGTGCTATCATCGATAAACATAACAAAATACTTAGCACGTCCTAAGGATTCGGTTCTAAATGGACCAACTATGTCGGTGTGCACAATCTTCAGTGTCTCTGTACATGGCACCCGATCTCTTGCGAAAGGTAACGCAGTCATTTTACCCTTCAAGCAAACTTCACAACGTAATAACTTCTCAGCATCTGAGGTATCAACAGAAGGCATCGCTCCGCTTCGGATTAGCTTCAATAAGTCCTTGCCGTTTAAATGACCCAACCTTTCGTGCCACTTCAACAGTTCGAAGCACTCAGGTTGCACAACCGCGCATTCGGCGTTCTCTCGGACATAATATAAATCGCTCCTACGATCTATGATCACGAATTCCCTCGCTCATCGCGCACATTCGCATCATCTCGATGAAACGTCACCTGACCTTTATTAGTGATTTTTGCCACCGAAATCAAATTTATGCGCAAGTCAGACACAATACAAAGTGTCACGAAACTCAATCAGTCGAAGATCACTGTCGCTTGCCACTGATATATGAACAATATCTTTGCCTTTAATTTTGGCCGACTCTTTACTCGTCAGATTTAGTTTAGATTTAGAGAATTCACTCAGAGATAAAAACTGCTTTTCATCGCTACACAGGTGTGCGGCACAACTACTGTGTAATAATAGCCACGTCTTACTTGAGGTCTCTGCGGCACAATACACGTTGTTGACATTAGTCACTGTATGACTCACTACACATGACTCATCAACACTGTTCGCTCACGGCCTCGAATTCTTCTCTTCGAGTTTCTTTTCCGGGCATACATTTGCCTTGTGTCCTACAACACCGCACTAGAAACATTTTATTTCCTTGATCTTGGGCGAACTACATCCCTTTCTTTTTTTGGAACAATTTTGGCGCGAATTTCCACCGCTTCCAACGGTCATGACTGTAACGACGTTCCTAAGCGTTTGCTTACAAGCTTCACTCTCTTCGATGATTTTCACTTTCAGCACCTCAGCATTGGGTAACTCATCTCGACTCTCTATGGCACATCGAAAATTTTCATACGAAGAAGGAAGACTGTATAGCAGCAAAGTGGCTAGAGGATCATCATTTATCTGTACATTCATATTCTCAAGCTTGTCCATAGCATCAAAGAACTTTACTATATGCTCTTTAATGTCACCGCCATCTTCAAGTTTTTGAAACATCAATTGTTTCAATAATGTCGCTTTTCTTGCCGGACCTTTTGACGCATATATCGACTCCAATTTGAATCAGACATCCCGTGATGTCTCACATCCTTGAACTTACTTAAGTTCTGAAGATTGAATCGACAGGATCAAATCTGCCTTGGCCTTCTTATCCTGTTTCAACAATGCGTCTCTCGTTGAATTGTCGGCAGCTGGTATTGTACACGATACGTTTACATATTACTATAGGTCATTCTTCGTGAGAAGGGCTTCCACCTGCATACTTCATGTGTCGTAGTTATCCTTCGACAGCAACTCGAAGCGCAAGGAATCCGACACATTTGTAGCAACACATTCCATCTCGAACGAACTTTCCAGACCCCTGCACACTTTTCCGTTCCGACTCGAAATACACTTAAACTTAACTCACGCGTAAATCATTATTGCAGCTCTGAGCATATTGGGCCCATAATCTATTGGAGTAACACGTGTGAAAAGCTTAACGTTACGGAAACGTAACACAAGTAATTTTTATTAAAGCAACAGATATTATACAATACACTTATATCGAACGATAATAACGTGATGAGTGAACGACCGCTCATATCGAAGGTTTCCGTTATACTAGACGCAAGAGCCAGCAAAAACAAAACTCTTAATACAGATCGTCTCTTTCGAACGATCGGAACACAGTATGTACACATACAGACGTGCGGATTGACGCCGCATTTCACTGCGTTAAAAAGCAGCATTAGGTGTGAGGTCTGGATAGTTCAGTGGTCCAGAGCAGTTGCCCGGAAAGCGAAAGAGTTCAATTCTCGATCCAGCTACTTGCGTCTCACATATTTTTCTAGTCTGCGAATATTGTTTTCTAGCAATTATTCGTTAGGCTGAAAAATGTGTGAATGCTCTCTCCATATGATATAAGTCAATGCTATTGCCATGAATGGATTCTGTCGCTCGTTGATCAAATGGGCGTAAAGACGTCCGACCTCGTTCTACATACATCCCTATCTTTCTCTAGAGATTGAAAATATTCTATTTCCAACAAATATCATATTTAGTTTTGACATTTTATTTTGTAGTATCTTTCCAGGAAAATTTAGGAAAATTTAGGAAAATTAAGAAAATTTTGTTTGAGGTTTTATTTTTTTAGGAAAATGATTTTGTTCAGGATTCGCCCTGAATTTCGAACGAAAATATCACCCCCGTAATACTGGCGCCATCCGTGCGCGCCAAAGCGAACTTACGAATATAATTCGTACGGTGTTTTTTCGAAATCAGCCAGGATCCGCGTGATCGCGGAAGAATACACGGTCCTAGCCAATTAGGCAATCGGAAAATCACGCGATTTGACGTGCCTGAACAGGATAGGCTCAAATCAGATCATACGATGCGCAATCGAGCCTTTATTATCCGGGAGAAAGGCTCTCTCCCGCTGAATCACTGCTGAATCCTCCCGAGTCATTAGAGAGTCTTTGTCTAGCTCTTATCAGAGTCATTACGGAATAATTGCGAGAGTCATGGACAGTTATAGCGAATTCTTATCAAAGCCATTGTCGGATTATCGAGCGGCGAGAACCGAGATTTTGCAAGCGCGTTTGAAACAGTGGAACGTGCAAATCACGATTATATTTAATAGACGAATTTTTGTATCAGATATCGCGACGGATCATTGGACAATTCATTTAAAGATAATCGATTCCGTTCAACACGTAAACGATTTGAGCGCGAGTGCCAAGATTCGTCAGAGCGCCTCCACTCTGAGCGAAAGGTGGAGCCTCCTTCTCATTGAGCCTCCGCTCATTCGTGTGCTCGTGAACTATCGTTGTCCCACTCGCTCTCACGCGAACCGTGAATAGTGCGGTCTCGCTCGCTCTTACAGACAGCCGTTAGAGCGCTGTCTCTCTCAGTTTCGTACGTGCACCCGTGAATAGTGCGGTCTCGCTCGCTCTCACAGACAGCCCGATAGAGCGCTGTCTCTCTCTATCTCGCGTGTGCAGCCGTGGAAAGTGCGGTCTCGCTCGCTCTCACAGACAACCGTTAGAGCGTTGTCTCTCTCAGTTTCGTGCGTGCACCCGTGAATAGTGCGGTCTTGCTCGATCTCGCGGACGGCTGAAAGAGCGCCGTCTCGCTCGCTCTCACAGACAGCCCGATAGAGCGTTGTCTCTCTCAGTTTCGTGCGTGCACCCGTGAATAGTGCAGTCTCGCTCGACCGGCCGATAGAGCGCCGTTTCGCTCGCTCTCGCAGACAGCTGATGGAATGCTGTCTCTTTCAATCTAGTGCGTGCAACTGTGAATCGTGCGGTCTCGCTCACTCTCGCGGACGGCCGATAGAGCGCTGTCTCACTCGCTCTCACGCGTAACAACTGATAATGCGTTGTATCATTGTATTAAGGGAACAATTGTATAGTGCGATTTCGCCACACCGAGTACGAATCTTGACGTGCTCGAATAGCGTCGCACACGCATCGAAAGCTCACAAATCTTGTACATATCGTGTATTTCTATGCAATAAACTTATCGCCACTCTTATGTGGATGTCACTGTGGTACAATCAAAGTAATAACGTTATTTCATCCCGTCACTCATCCAGTGCGAAATCACGTGATTTTCAAACTCGCGATACCCTCTCAGGTGTCCCGGCAAAGCAAAATCACATCTCACAGGTGCGATCCCGAACAGATTTTTTGAATGAAAATTAGTACTGTTAATTGCAAATTACATATTTTTTTTAGAAACAACTATGTATTTTCTTTACACCAGTTGATTCACTATGTGTTTTCTTTACACCAGTTCCTCTCATTATTTTGTACATAAAAATATTAAGATAAGATAATCGAAAAATGAATATTTTACAAGATATTTTATAGTTTATGTAAAATTAAGAAATGATTTCAAACCTCATAACTCGAAAAGTACTTCATGGAAAAATAATTTATTATTGTGTTTTGGAAAACTCTCGAGATAAGCTACAAGAATATGCAATGAAAAATAGGGGGTCCCATTTTAAAAAATGCATTTCCGGTCTAAATCGTCTGTTTCCGGCCGGAACCAGAAGTTGAAAATATCAGCATTCGATAGAGCGCACCCGATTTATAAAGAAAATGTTTTTATTTTTTTGAAATAACCACTTCTCTAGTTTTTAAATGGGTGGTACGAGTGGTCTGAAACACCCTGTATATGTATATACAGCGTGTCCCACCTAGAAGTGGCCATCCTCTTTCATCTTTTAAACTAAAAGAGATAGACCATAACAAATATATATGAAATTAAATGATTTGAACTAAACTTTATTGTGAGTATAGTGATTGATTATAAAATTTATCTGTATTGAAAAACGGAGAGAAATACATAATTTTTTTATAATAATGTAGATATTTTGATATAATAAAAGTTGTAGCGCTGTTTGAAACAAATATAACGATGTATGATTTAATGTAAATATTTACATATCATACGAGATTTTCCGACTTGAAATATTGCGGGCAACGTCCATCATTTCATTTTAGGCACTGCGATATAGCTAACTTTTGACTCCTGCATTAGAGGTTGATGTATGTCATGTTATCATCTAATAAAAAATGTGTAATTTGCAATGCACTTTTTATTATAAACAATCATACGTTTTCTTTGCACCAATAGTTTTGTCTCATTATCTGTGCATAAAAGTATTAGGGTAAGATTACCGAAAACTAAATATTTTACGAGATATTTTGCATTTTATATCGAAGTACTGCAAACTTTGAAGCCTTATAACTCAAAAAGTACTTAATGAAAAAACATTTGTCTGTAGTGTTTTGGAAAGCTCTCGAGATAAGCTACAAGAATATGTAATGAAAAATAGTGGGTTCAATTTAAGAAATTGAAGGTGACTTTTATGTGACCTTCAAATGACTTTCCAAGGTCAAACCAATGCTATCATCTTATGTCCCCCTTCACACCCTACAATTTTTGTTTGGAACATTTCTTTCTGAAGAATGCTGTTTTCGAGATATTCGAGTGTATTGATTAAAATGACTCACCCTGCATATATATATATATATATATATATATATATATATATACAGGAGTTATTTTGAATCACCCTGTATATATATATATGTATATATATATATACAGGGTGACCCATTTTAACTTAGGCAGCCAAATAACTCGAAAAATAAGCACACTACGAAAAAATGGTTAGAATCAAAATTTCGTCATTTCGAGAGGGACGTACAATGACGTTAAAATCAGCCCCCCCACCCCTCCTCCTGGGCGGTGAGGGGGGGTAAGTTTGAAATCTTAAATGGGAACCCCTATTTTTTATTGCATATTCCTGTAGCTTATCTCGAGAGCTTTCCAAAACACTATAATTAAGTACCTTTTTATTAAGTACTTTTTGAGTTATAAGGCTTGAAATAATTTCTTAATTTTACATAAACCATAAAATATCTAGTAAATCATTCATTTTTCGATTATCTCACCTTCATACTTTTATGTACAAAACAATGAGAGGAATCAATTGGTGTAAAGAAAACACATAGTTGTTTCTAAAAAAAAATATGTAATTTGCAATTAACAATTCCATATTTTTTCTTAAAAACAACTGTATGTTTTCTTTACACCAATTGATTCCTCTCATTATTTTGTACATAAAAGTATGAAGGTAAGATAATCGAAAAATGAATGGTTTACTAGATATTTTATGGTTTATGTAAAATTAAGAAATTATTTCAAGCCTTATAACTCAAAAAGTACTTAATAAAAAGGTACTTAATTATAGTGTTTTGGAAAGCTCTCGAGATAAGCTACAGGAATATGCAATAAAAAATAGGGGTTCCCATTTAAGATTTCAAACTTGCCCCCCTCACCGCCCAGGAGGAGGGGTGGGGGGGCTGATTTTAACGTCATTGTACGTCCCTCTCGAAATGACGAAATTTTGATTCTAACCATTTTTTCGTAGTGTGCTTATTTTTCGAGTTATTTGGCTGCCTAAGTTAAAATGGGTCACCCTGTATGTATATATATACAGGGTGTCCGTCAATTTTCGACCTTAATGAAATAAAGAAGTAGATTGGCTAGAATTAAAAAGGAATGACCTGTATTGTTTTGGGATTGTCGCAATAATTAACGAAATATTAAATAAAAAAGATCGGCCAATCTGCGTGAGTAAAAGCGCGCGGCGACGAGAGTCGTCCCACCGTAATCCGATATTACGAGCGCGGCGAAGCGGTGGGTGGGTCGCTCTCCGAGACATGATGGTGGTTTGCGATATATCGCAATACCGCGCCGAAAAATGACCCGTCTCACCTTTTCGTGGCGAGAAAATGATGCGCTATCATTTCCACACCACCTTGCGGTAGATAGCATGGTGCGCTTTTTTTATAGTGGTTTCCCCCTATTCTATAGGCCTATTCCACTCTCAATTTAAAAATTATTCAAAATGCCATTTACTATACGCTGAATATTTCGTAAATGTAAAAAATTAATGGACAGTACCTTTACAAAAATTGATTCGGTTGAAAATCCCTCGATAAAATGTATTGCACACGTTGATAATGTGATACGATGATAAAATTCTTCAAGAATCCTTTCTTCATCTCGTACACGAAGACGCACTGCTGGACCGGTTATTCCAATATTATGCACGACACTCAATTTCACATAATTATTGCACAACACGTAAAATTGTACGGCCACTTGGTTTTCGTGCACGCCCGAGAAATGATTCCATGTAAATTGCGGCCGCACGATAAGTATTTTCTCCCGCTAGTCCGTATGCCACAATCATATCCGTATATTCCTGCAGAGTACACTTCATTTTCTCTGTTAATTTACTACGCAAACACAAGATTTTTATTAAAACGTCTTAGCTCTCGCACGCTGTTACCAGACTGCGTACGCCAGCAGCACGCAACTACAGCTGACAGCTGAGCGGACATGTGAGTGTAAGCGTACGTGTGAGTTCGACGCCTGCGCACTATGATTACACTCACATGTCCGCTCAGTTGTAGTTGCGTGCTGCTGGCGTACGCAGTCTGGCAACAACGTGCGAGAGCTAAGACGCTTAGTAAAAATCTTATGTTCGCGCAGTTAATTACCAGTGAAAATGGAGTATACTTCGCAGGAATATACGGACATGATTGTGGCATACGGGCTAGCGGGAAAAAATACTCATCGCGCGGTCGCAATTTACGCGGAACGATTTCCCGGGCGTGCACAAAAACCAAGTGGACGTACAATTTTACGTGTTGTGCAGCAATTACGTGAAACTGGGTGCATAATGTCGGGATAACCGGTGCAGGAATGCGTCTTCATGTACGAGATGAAGAAAGGATTCTTGAAGAATTTTATCATCGTATCACATTATCAACGTGTGCAATACATTTTATCGAGGGATTTTCAACCACGAATCAATTTTTGTAAAGGTACTGTCCATTAATTTTTTACATTTACGAAATATTCAGCGTATAATAAATGGCATTTTGAATAATTTTTAAATTGAGAGTGGAATAGGCCTATGGGGGAAACCACTATAAAAAAAGTGCACCATGCTATCTACCGCAAGGTGGTGTGGAAATGATAGCGCATCATTTTCTCGCCACGAAAAGGGAGGAGGGGTCATTTTTCGGCGCGGTATTGCGATATATCGCAAACCATCATCATGTCTCGGAGAGCGACCCGCCCACCGCTTCGCCGCGCTCGTAGTACCGGATTACGGTGGGACGACTCTCGTCGCCGCGCGCTTTTACTCACGCAGATTAGTCGATCTTTTTTATTTAATATTTCGTTAATTATTGCGACAACCCCAAAACAATACACGTCATTCCTTCCCCATACAGCACATAAACATTGAATAAACATCTCAGAAACATTGCAATACAATTTTGCAATGTTGCATCAACGTTATAAAATATAGATTCAACGTTGAAAATAAATTACAGAAACGTCTAATGTCCGCTGAATTGCAATGTCTTGTAAATGTAGCAATTCAATATTCAAAAAAACATTTATTTAATATTGATTTAATGTTGATTTAATATTGGTTTAATATTGATTTAATATTGATAAATATTGACTTAATGGTTGCTTAGTAGTTGTAAAACATTTTTTTACAACTGTTAAAAGTTTTCTGTGTTGAGATTAGATTTTTTTAAGTCTAAAAAATTAATCCAATCTCAATTTAAGAAAACTTTTAATAGTTGTAAATAAAATGTTCTACTAAACACATCTATACATATATATTATGCGATTTCATAATAAATAACTTCATAATAAAATGTTAAATTTGTATAAAGATGTTTTATTTAAAAAATATTATATATATATATATATATATATATATATATATTACTCTCCATTATTAATTAATTATTATAATAAAAAGTTACATACATATATGATAGTTGATAATTATAAAAGATTATTATGAGTTATGTGATGATGACGAGGTCGCTTTATCTATGTTTTCTTCAATATATCGACATTTTCTAAAAACACATTACATTAATGAATTGTATAATTATACATTATGTACACATTTTATTTATATATAAAAAAAATTATGTACATACTTTCTCTCGCGACGAGCTTTGGCTTGTACTAGCCATTTTGCGATGATTTGGGCAATCTCCGTCTCAGTCGTATCTTTATAATGAACGCGGACAGTTTCTATTGTAGTTCCATAAAATTAGTAACATATTAATACCAATATGACATGCTGACACATAATCAAGGAGAAGTTAAGTCTTAAAAATCTGTAATAATATAACACTTACTAAGTATGATTTTATACAAAATCAAATCTTGAAAAGCCTTTTTCCTTTTTGCTCCAGCCATGCTGTACATTTCAGCCAAGGGATTAGTTATCAACTTTTTCAATAAATTAATCGTGCAAGAATGCACATCGAAACCTCCCAAGCCTTTTAATGTATATACCTATGATATAAAATAAATAATTTAAAAAATACATATTGATAAATATTAATTTAACAGTGATTTAGCAGAACATTTTTTTACAACTGTTGAAAGTTTTCTGTGTTGAGATTAGATTTATCTAGGTCTAAAAAAATAATCCAATCTCAATTCAGAAAATTTCCAACAGTTGTAAAAACGTTCTGCTAAATGCACTTATTTTATGATTTTATAAATAACATGTACACTTTATAAAATATTAAATTTGTATATATATATAAAGATATTCTATTTAAAATATATAACTTTCTAAATATTCAAAATGTTCTTTGCATCGCGAGCAAATATAATAACAATATTTAAATATTTAAATATTTAAAAATACAAATTTAAATATTTAAAAACAATATTTAAAAATATTTAAAGGTAAGAAATAACATACCATGCTTTCAAAAAATTCTTTGTTCTTCAATTTTGTTTCTAAAATATCCAATGCCAATTCATTATGCAAAGGTAATCCTATTTCTTCATCTTGAAGAATATCATCTTCATGTCTGTCAAGGCTGAAACGACATTGCTCTTCGTGAATCTCCAGTCTCTTGTCCACCATTTTTACTTGATGAATAATAATGTTCAGTTTGCGAAGTATTTCTGTTTGAAAATCTGCATAATAAATTTTAAATCCTTTATATGAACACATAGGAACGACCAATCGGCGCGATAATATATATATTTTATTTTGAGCATTGTAATGCATATTTTATATAATATTAAAATACATGCCGATTTTGAGCATTGTAATGCATATTTTACATAATATTAAAATATTAAAATTTCTTGAGAAATATATTATTTGCAAAAGTATTTAAAATGATATGAATAAACAATTCTCTATTCTGTGCTTTATCCAAACATTCAAAAAGTACACAAATGGAAATAACTTAATGATTATAATGAATAATAAAAAATAATTATTTTGCAGATTCACTCTTTTCATTCAATAATTTGTTCGCCTAAAATTTTGTAAAAAATGTTTATTTTGTTTTAACTATACTTAACTATGACTAAATATTTACCTGTTTTACATGATGATGTAGATTGTTTTCCCGTACATGAAATATCAGATTGCACGCTACTGGAAGATTCCTTCGTACTATATTTATTAAAATTATATAATGATGAATTATTATCAGTATTGCTTGTTTGATTGTGAAATATCTTTTTTTTCTTTTCTGGTAGCGTCTGTGTCTGTTTTACAATTGATAATGTGGGCAAAGGCGGAATTTTACTGGGTTTTTTTTTACAGATTTCTTGAGTTGTACGTGATTTCTCTTCAGAATCTTCCTTTTCAGTAGCTTCATTTTCAAAATCTTCCTCCTCAGAACTAGAAGTGAATCTTCTTTTTGCCCGATTACGTCTACACATTTTTTTGTCAATATCATCTTTCCCAGACTCAATATCAGAAATTTGTTCAGCCAATTTCAGTTTTCGCATGCCGTTTGTATATGTATCTGAAATAATATAGTATTTAATAAAATATATATTGTTAATATCGAACTGAGAAAGATGTTTTGTGAGAAATAGGATAGAAAAAAATTAATTTCTCTGGTGGAAAATTTCTCTGTCTTTTCAGACGTTCGGATTAGCTCACAAAGTCAAAATTTAAGTGAAACATCGACCAAAGAAATAAAAATTTGCGAATTAGAAAATTATAAAGTCTATATAACATACATTTAACGCATCGTTACAATACAGATATGTATAAAGACCAGTACAAATTCGTTTTCTTGAAACATCAATTTTGGTGACATTTTTCCACCAGTGTCATGGAGGAAGGGTAAATATAAAGATAAAAATATTGTAAAAATAACATAAACATCATTATACACAAAAACATAAAAAGGACATTTACTAAAAATTTAAACTGTAAATTGAAAGAAATATAATACCTGCTGTACCAAAAATTCGTAATATATCATATGATGACCATTTGTCATTGTCCGGATATTCTTCATTAAAAATAGCTTGATTTATTTTTTCTTGTTTTTTGTAATATGGCCAATAACATTTTTTATTATCGCTAAATATCCAAGACGTGGGAATAAGTTGGATTCCATCTTCGAACTCCACTATCGAAAATCTTCCCATGTTCCAATGTATGAATGAAAAAAGGCACTATTTAATAAAAATCATAAATATAATTAAATATATTATTGCAAGTAATATAGTATATAAGAATTCGAGGTATTTATATGTATATTATAGATGCTAAAGGAAAATAAGAAATATAGAAATATGTATATATTTATTTACCAAATAATTTATAATTATATAATATATATCATTTATATAAGTAATTATATAATATATATAATTTATATAAGTATTTATATAAGTTATTCGATAAATAATTAAATTATTTATTTAAACAATTATCCATTTCATTTAAAAAAATTATCAATAGTAAAGATCTTCAGATTTGAATTGCGAATTTGAGTACTTTTACTTTTAATTGACGTGATTGGTTCAGCTGACAGTTATTGCTTCTGCAATTGCAATTTAGTTGTTCAAAACAATTATTTGTCCAAGAACTTCGTAATGCTTGTCTATACTTAGTGGCCATGAAATCTGCACAAACAATTAATATTATTGTTGGATAAAGTTACGAGATAAATTATAGGTGTTAATCAGCGATTATATTTAATAAAAGAATATACAGTAAAAGAATATTTACACACAGAGCTTTTTTTCATGCTCTCAGCATGCACATTGCTCATGCACTCTCTCTCAACTCTACATTATTACTTTTAATATCAATAATATATTTACCTGAGTATATAACAAGTTAATATAAATAAAAGGAAAGAACCAACAAAGAAAAACAAAAAGGTAGAAATATATACATGCAACATTTAAAATTAATATAAGTATTTAGATTTAATAACGTAAATGTAACATACTTAATTTCAAATATCTCACTGGAACAATTTTAACTTTACATTTTTTAATTATATAATAAATATCTTCACACTATGTAAAAATGATATAAATACCAATTATATTTACATTCTTGAAAATACCTTGCATGCAAACGAACAAGCAAGTACATACGTGTTAAGATTATATTTTTATTATGTCAGGCAGTATGTGCGGAAAAATAATTAATTTATTCTTGTAGCGCATTAGCCATAATTTCCCTGCTATTTCTGATATAGGATATACACATAATGTTTCATCTTTCATCACGATTGTGATATGAAGCGTACTCGATAATAATGGAGACGAATACACGTTTCCTATCGGTATTAACTTGGTTCCAATTATGTAAATTCTATTATCACAGCTTTCTATAATATTATAAATTACTATTGCTGTACCATCCTTTAAAATGCAGGTATTGTTTCTTTTATCTTTACAATTTATCGCATACAAATTGTTAAAACATCGTTTATATTGTATTTTTACTTCAATTTCTTCACAAAGTGGTCCATCAAAATGTACATCCTTAAGTGAAAATTTATCTTTTTGCAAAGGCCATTTAAGTGTTCTTTTATAATCTGCACGTATTATTTCTTCATGTCTTCGTGCTAACTGCTCAAGAGGCTTCTCATTTTTTCTTAAATGCCTCTTTATAGTTGACATATAATTTTCGAAGCGAAATGCACTAAACATATCTAAAGAACCAAACTTCTCAACGTCTGTACATATGTGCAAGATATTATGTATATTATAAGTAACATATTCTTTACCATAAATAATAGAAAACGATATAACAAAATGTTCTAATAAGTTCTGTGCATAATCCAAATATTCTGTAACCAAACTAGGATTAACAAGAATTGTAATAGCAACATGTAACGTAAGAAAGTGAACGTACATATTTTTTGGTAAATAATCTTTTAATACTATTGGTCCAGTATATAATAAAAATTGTCTATATTCAGTTGCTTTCCATTGTAGAGCATGTTTAAGACCTCGTGGTTTTCGAACAAAGTCATTTGGACACCTTTTTTGAGACAATTGTAATATTTTTGATATTTTTGCAATTATACGTAAGCCTAATCGTACATTATTAGGACCTTTTAACCAAAGCCACAATAACTTTTTCATAATTCCTAGACAAATTAAATGCATATAATCCAATGGTGTATTTGTTATTAATCCAAAATTGGGAATTTCATTTAAAATAGACTTTCCAATTTGGTGGTCTTTGTATTCCTCATTTGCAAATTTGTCGTCAGTTCTTAGAGCATTTTGTAATGTTCCTGGAAAGCAAACTTTTGATTCGATCCATTCACCTTGAATAGTGCATTTCCGACAAGAATTATAACCAGTATGTTGTTTAACTGATAAAACATATGCTGCAGCAGGAGCGTCACAAATTAAAGCAGAGATACAAACTTTAACTTGCACATTGTTATATAAAAAACCGTCTCGGTTTAATTCGATAGCTTCATCAACAAATGGTCGTAAAAATTCTTCAGCATGTGTTGGTTTATTTTTTCCGCAAAAACATCCAACAATGTAAACTTGTTTCGAAATGTTATCTGAGCATAAAATTGGCCAAAAAATTGAGCCTTCAATATTTTTTGATAATGGCAATCCATCAATATTAATTAAAAGACAAACAGTTTCATTATTTGTAATCTTTTCGCGATTATTTAACAATTCTTCGACTGCTCTCTTCAAGCCGAAATGATAATAATGACCTCCACTTATAGGCACAATATTTGTCCATCTAGGCGTATGTAACAAGTTTCTGCTATCTTTTGGAAAATTACAACTCGTATACTTATTTAAAATTAATAATAGTGCATTGATAGCATTATGGGGAATCCTAAATTTAACAGCCCATTTTTGGATGTCATGTTTAAATTCATCTTCATTGTCTACATTTCTTTCATATATTTTTGTAGACAAAGAAATATCCAAGTTATTTGAACTGTCTTTGCTATTGTAACTTGTATTGTCACTATTGCTATCATTATTCTTGGTAAGTACTATGTTATCGTCACATTGAATTGATTCATTCAACACTTTTTCTGAATGAATATTATCTCTCTGCATTATTTTCCTACATATAAATAAATATACACACAATAAATACAAATAAAACTAAAAAAATTATATTAACAGTTAGGAAAAATAATCTGGCCATTAATAATATATTAATTTACATTAACTTGATAATATATAGTAACTTTATAATATAATAAATAATAATTGTTCATTAATAAAAGCAGTGTTACAAAAAATTGTAGTTTATGTTTACTACAAAATATTTCAAATATAAAATGAACCTAATCTAATGATACATGTTATGTTAATGATATATGTTATTAAAACAAGGTTGACATAATTTGTAGGCATAACCTATAGTGTGTTTTATTTACACATAATTAAAAAAATTAAAAGTTATATAACTTTCTTACTTTAAAATGTTCGATTATACATTTTATAAACACGTAAAATTACACGTAAAATTAAATTGTGAACTTAAATATATTTCAGATTGTAAATAATATTTTATTTAATATTATTAAAAAATAAGTTAATAAATTATAATTGTAAATAAGTTAATAAATTATAAAAAAATAAAATGAATTAGTCGTTGAAGCAAAAGAACTAGAAAGTAACCTTTATAATGATACACAATTAATATACATGATGGGCTATATATTAATATTATAAACTCTTTTCTCATTATTATAAATAGTGATGATCTATTGTATTAAATAGGGATGACTTTTGTTTGCGGATCTTTTAGAATTTATTGAAATTTTTTTATGTTATATGGGGATGACTCTGTATTTTATATTCTAGTATATTTTAATATTTATAATGTAAAATATCTTGTAAAATATTTATTTTTAGATATTACAAAACGTATATATTTTCCAAACAACTAATTAAATATTTTCTTGATATTAATGGATTTATTTCATTTTTTTGTTTATGAATATTTCGAACAGTCATGTTTAATATAGTTCAAAAATGAATATGTTACTAGATATTTGATATTAAGTGTCAAAATATATCAATAAATAAAATATTAAAAAATCTGAACTAATAAAGTATAATTTCATATATCATTTTTCTGCAGAATGTTAAAAACTGCTTGTTTAAATAATATATTCAAAAATATATTTTCTTTAAATATATTTTGAGAATATAGCTTAAAAGTTTGTGTCTCATTCTGTATATCATAGCATATATGTAATACATACTGTACAGTTACGTCTTTTTCAATATGTACATCATTTTGTGTATCAGGCCACTGAGAGCATCCTGGTATATTTGGTGATAATAACATGCAATCAAATTGAGTTTCTTTAGCAATTAAACGTCTCAAGTGTCGTTCCGAATATTTTTGGAACGTATTTTTCCATGGAATGGACATTGTATGTACTTCTTTTCTATTTAGAAATAAGCGAAAATTTTACAAAACAAATAAAAACTATTATAAATAACATTTAAAGAAGCACGTCCATAATCGCATTATTCCTATGAACATCTCCAACACAAGCATATGTATAAAATAATATCACATACATAAAATATATAACACATAATAAGCATAACCTTAAAATCGATTAATCATGTATATTGTTATTTTGATATTTTATTCCACAAAAGAGATCAAAAATCAAGAACATAAAATATGTAAACATAAAATATAAATACCTGTTTTTAATTTTATTCGCAGTGGGCAGGGTTATAACCTCGACTTTGTTACACCGGTTGCTTTTCAATAATACACTTCGAATCAGTGCTTGCACTGCAAACTGGAAATATTCACTGATTGAGACAACGTATCGCACTGTTGGTTTATCTGATGATTGCACTGTGTATCAATATAAACGTCTTTTTCTCACTATTACTGTTAATTTCATTGATGCGCACTAGCGAGCGAGCATGTGCTATGCAGAGAAGCCAGATTCCGGCCTTTCGATAGCATGCGATAGCATAGAGGGCATAATAGAAAGAGACAAAACATGATTCTTTCTCGCTCTTTTCTCACCGAGAAGAGCGAGAGAGAATCATGTTTTATCTCTTTTTATTATCCCCTCCATGTTACCGCATGCTACCAAAAGGCCGGAATCTGGCATCTCTGGTGCTATGGCTATGTGCCTGAAATTCTTTGTTATAGCGGCAAAAAGACTAATAACGTGCCTGCGCCAAATGAATTATTTTATTGGGGGCAGACTCGAAAAGCTTTTAGACCCAGTTCCACAACTTGCTTTAACCGGAGTTTATACAATTTTATTATGTATAAAATTATATATTATATAACAGAAATATGTATTAATATGTGTGTGTGTGTGTGTGTGTGTGTGTGTGTGTGTGTGTGTAATTAATATAAATTATTAATATAAATTTTAAATTATATATAAATATAAATAAATAAATAAATAAATAAATACATATATATATATATGTATATATATATGTATATATATATATATATATATATATATACTATATACACATATATTCATTTATATATAAAATTATTTTGAATAATCAAATAAAATAAAAAAAAATAAATAATAAGAATAATATAATAAATATTTGAATATTGTTTCAACGTTGTAACAATATAAAGAATCAATGTAGAAAAATCAACATAGATTCAGTGTTGTGAAAATATTCATACTTCAATATTCAACATTGCAACGTTTCAGCAACGTTATTTCAACTTTCTGTGCTGTATGGGTTCTTAATTCGAGCCAATCTACTTCTTTATTTCATTAAGGTCGAAAATTGACGGACACCCTATATATATATATATATATATATATATATATATATATATATATACATATATATACATATATATATATATATATATATATATATATATACAGGGTGATTCAAAATAACCCCTGTGTCCGTGAAATGACACATTGTTGAGTCAATTCTAAGACAATTTTTCCTTTTGCAAAATTTCGTCCGAAGCTTAGTTTTCGAATTATTAAAGAAAGTAGTTAACGCATGACGGGTCGGATACAAGAGGCAGGCAAGGGTGACGCAATTCACCATCAGACGCGGGCGCTTACGCGGGGCGCCTGCTGCGATCAGCTGGTCGCTATACATATACAGATACACATGCGAACACATACATTCTCTCTCTGTCTGCTGTCTGTCTGTCTCTCTCTTTCTTTCTTTCATTCGCTCACTCACCTGTAATTTTTTTTTTTACGAGAGAGGGAAAAATGCATTTTATACATACCCACCGGTCGATCCAGTGAGTTATGTGGGACTCGAGTACGAAGTCGAATTACCAACTCGGTACTCCCTACTCACTAAAAACCCCTCTCTTTTCACGAATTTTCTTTGACACACTGTCCTTCCCGAGATCCGTTTTCACATAACGTCAAAAAATAGTTATTATTACCTTGTTCGATGACTTCTGATGTATTGCTGTAATTGCTTCAAGGAGAAATAAATTTTCCGATAGATCGTACGTTCTCAAATTTAACGTAGATATCACATTGCACAAGTGTAGTAAATATACTATATACTATATACTTATATTGCCTCTCTTTAAAGAAGAAAATTAAGTTTATTCAATATTTTTTGCTCATATGTCTAAAATTTAAATATTTCACCTATTTTTCATCCATTTCTTAATTTTTTATTTCAGATAACACATGATGTCTCAAAAAAATAATACCAAAAGAAATAATACTAATATAATGGAAAGGATGGAAAGGAAGCGTTCAAAAGAGTTTATGTCCTCGTCTAGTTTTTCCGGTATGTCACAGTTAAACAATAGCAGTGAGGAAACATTGGAAGCCTTTGTATATAAATCTCATAGATCTGATAATTTAGAAAAGTGAGTATTAATTTTATATATATATATATATATATATATATATATATATACACACACACACACACGCACGCACACATACACACACGTGCATATACAGGGTCTTCAAAAAGTGTCGGAACGCTAAAATATTTGGAAAACGATCAACTATAATGAAAAAGGTAATTATGCAGTATAGGGGAGCCACCTCCGATTTCAATGATTTTTATATATGTTATCAAGGTCATCACCCTGAGTAATGTTCTGAAGGTTTTAGTCGGCGGTTGCTGTTTTTTAAAAAGTTATTAACGAAAAAAGTTATTAACGAAAAATTATTAAATCATATTATTCCAATAGTCACGGGGGAGTGTGGGGTGTAAGGGCAACGTGCTGCTGCGCGGCGCATTTTGTTCATAAAAATAAAAGTATTATATTTCCATGAAAGCACTGTAAAAAATATAATACTACCGCAAGCCACGGATTATTATTCATTTGTTCCATTGGATAACTCATTTTCTTCAGAAAATGTTAAAATTATTCGACCGTCTGCTATATAGTTATATGATGAACTGAGTATTTGATCGCTAATATACTTGATGTATTTGATCAAAGAAACCATAACAAAACAATCTTCTATTCTAAATGTGCAAGGTGTCCGAAAGCGATAATTCGTTCGTTCACATATATGTACGATATTTTATAATTGATATATATATATATATATATATATATATATATATTAATATAGCAGAAACTGTGCTACAATTTATGCAAAATATGTAATATAGTAATTCTAGAAGGATTTTGTTGGTTAAAAAGTTATTAATGGAAAAGTTTAAAAAATGAAATGAATGATTATTTATTATTAAACAAGCAAAGTACAAATTTTAAATATATAATAATTGACACAAAGTACGGATGAGAAAGTTTAGTTTTTAGCAGGGAGTACTATTAATAAAATTCTTTTCCTCTACATTTTCATATATAGGATATTTATTTGCCATTATTTCGAAAAAAGCATCTAATCGTTCGTGAATATCGAATGTTTTTTTGAAGACAAATTCTGCCAAATAATAGTTATAATGCTCTTCTCTACGACCATAACGAGAAATACTTCTACGAATATCTCTCCATAATCGTTCAATATTTTGTGTGTGAACGCCTGTCTCAGGATCAATAAAATTTTGCGAATGATTCACAACATTATGTTGATACATACTTTCATCAATTTGTTGATACGCTTTCCAACAATCACTATAAATTATTGAACCAGGAGCAATATGATATTTAATAAGTGGCTGTAATACTTCTGCTTTACGAGATGGAACTGGTATAATGAACATCTTCTTTGTGTTGCGTTCTACACCACCAAAAATCCATTGTCCTGTGATCAGTCGTCCACGATTGTATTTCCTACGTCCAAACTTTGCTTCATCGATTTCTACAACTATTCCTTTTCCGCCAATTTGAGTTTTGTTTTGGATCCACCAATCATACATAAGCTAAACAGTTAACAAAATAAGTTTAATTTAATAAATGAAATGTAATTTTTTTTGACACTATACGATTTTGAAATCTTATGTAAATTAATTACCTCTCGACAAAAGTTTATCCAGTCAACTGCCGTATGTGCTGAAATGTTAAGTTCTTTTTGCAGAAATACTTATCGAGGACTATTCATCATCATGACGTAACAGATTAATCGACAAACTACATCAATATTCAATAGTCCGTGCGAAAACCAAGTTCCACTTAAAGCACTTATCTTAAAATTACATGTTATTCGTTTACGTTTATGTTTTTGTGTTTGTTTATAATAATGATATTTACAATGGATAAGAAATGATTGTTGATCCTTTAATTCCGTTATATTTTCACAACGTAGACATTTGATTTTTTCACGAATTACATTTTTTGCACACAAATAGCTTAGTAACTGATCATGTTTCGTTGTTAAACTGAGAAATTCGTAGAATTTCATTTTCTATTTTATACTGTACATTAACTATGTATGTTAACTCTACAACAATCTGTCTTGTACTGGAGAGGTAGAACTAAATCGTATTATTTCGATACGTCATTTCAGTATAAAAAGCGTAAACAAACTTAGTTTACTTCGCGTTTCGTGAGTTGTAGGTCGTGAGGATAAATCTCGCTACGTGCGTGCAAATTCTCTATTTTAAAAACGTAAATACTCTGTATTAAATATAAAATCACATATAGATATATAGAGACATATCTACACATACATATGTATATATATATATATATATATATATATATATATATATATGTGTATGTATATATACATCCATACAAGAAGCGTCCAACAATTAAAATTTACAATTTTTTAAATTAAACTTTTTTCGTTAATAACTTTTTAAAAAACAGCGGCCGCCGACTAAAACCTTCAGAACATTAATCAGGGCGATGACCTTGATGACATATGTAAAAATCATTGAAATCGGAGGTGGCTCCCCTATACTGCATAATTACCTTCATGGAAAAATAATTTATTATAGTGTTTTGGAAAGTTCTCGAAGTAAACTACAAGAATATGCAATGAAAAATAGGGGGTTCCATTTAAAAAATTGAAGCTGACCTTCGCATAACTTTGACAACGCTATTCGAGGTCATAATGTTGCTGCGTAATGCGCCATATAAAATCCTATAACTTTTTTGTATGAAACATTTTTTTTTAAAATACGTATTTTTCGAAATATTAAGGGGTATCCAGACTTTTTCCTAACTCTGTATACGCGTGCAAGCATGCGCGCGCGCACACACACATACACAGAGTAGCTGATAACTTTTTGCGGTGCCGAAGTGTGAAGATAAACTGACTCAAATTAAGAAGGAAGATCATCTATTTTGCGATATTCGCAGTAATTAACGAAAAATTAATTAAAGAAGATCGGCTAAAGCGCAGAAGGCGGTAAATAGGAAGGAAGCAGCGAACGAACTCTCCGAAACATGATGGCGGCGCATTTTTCTAGTCACGCGCATTAATCGATCTTTTTTAATTAATATCTCGAATTTTATTTGGTGCATTTTAAAATGGTATATGACTTTTTAGTTCGATTTAACGAGATTTATTTATGTTTTCTTGGAAGGAGAGATTGCACAGACGCTCTGTATATACGTACGGGAAGATCTATATAGAGTACTAGAAATTATTTTCTGAGAAGTTATTCGGAGAATAGCTGTGAACACTTTTTTCTTATGTTTGAGGATTTATTTACAATAAACTCTACCAGAGCAGTTTGAATTCACGCTTATTTTATTCTTATCAGTTTTTTATGAAAAAAATGTAATAATATTCATTTTTCTGTATGAATCTTACAAGATCGTGACTTTCGAAACACCGAATTAAATGATACAATACTTTATACGAATTAAATGATACACTATTTTAATATAATATAGTACTCTACCTGAAGAGTATTCGGGTAAAATATTAGAGACTAATACTCCGTTTTTGAAAAAAATCGATCAAAAAAATGCCGGTATCTCGTATACCGATGAGTTTTGACGAATTATCGAAAAAGTAGCATAGCTCAGGCGGTAAAGCCCAAGACTATTATTTATGTTGCAGGTCCAAGGTTCGATCCTACTCCGTCGAATTTTTTTTTATTCTTTTTTTTTAATTTTTTTCCATAATGCAGCCTGCAATATTAAAATATAATTATTTTGATAAATTTTGCGAGTTTTTAAATTTGCACTATTACATTTTTTTAAACTTAAAATCTATTTTATATATTTCGATATAGGATTTCCGGTTGGTAAGCGATTAGAGGAAAGTACTAGTAGTTTGGAAAGAAAGTAAAAGAGAGTAAAAATAGTAGAGAAAGGGGAAGCTGAGCCGAAAGGAGATTGAAGTGAGTGAGCAGAAGATAAAAGGAAAACGAAAAAGTGAAGGACAAAGAGAAGGTGATGAAAAAACAGAAAAGAGAAACAAAGAAAAAATCACAAGGCGGCTATAGAGATTAGAAAATAATCTCCAAGGGAAAGCAGAGAAAGTAGAAAAGAAAAGCCGGTGAGAATAGCCGGAAGGTAATAAAGGAGATTAGTAAGAAAGTTCAGAAAGTTCGAAAAGAATGCAACAGATGGCGAAGGTGGACAGACCAGCGGGAAACAGAAACAAACCGAAAGAAAAAACGTTGGAAAATTTCGAAAATGAGCAGGGACTCAGAGGCGAATACAGAAAGGAAAATAGAAGAAATAATAAGAGCCTGCAGACGAAACGGTAACAGAAATGTAAGAACATTTAACGATGGTGATGGAGGAGATAAGAAAAGAAATGATGGAAAAGATAGAAAAATAAATAATGGAAGAAAGGATAGAGAGAGCAGAGGAAAGAAAAAGAGAGAGAGAAGAATGATCGAAAGAAAAAGGAAGCTGGAGAGAAGAATCGCAGAACTAAAATGGATTAATGAAAGAAAGGAAAGGAATGAAAGGAAAAGTAACATAGTGATAAAAGGAGTAAGCTGGAAGACAGAAAATCTGAAGCAAGAGATAATGGAATATATCAAAGAAAATATAAAGGTAAACGAGATAAAAAAAGCAAACAAAATTGAAGTGAGAGGGAGCAAAGAGATAATAATTGCTGAAATAAACAAATGGGAGGAAAGAATAACGTAATGAAGACAAGAATAAATTGAAATAATAAAAGGGAATAATAATAGAAAACGATCTAACTAGAAAAGAAAGAGAGATACAGCGAAGACTGGGAGAATTAGCAAGAGAAGCAAGAGAAAAAAGCGACGGAAGAGTAAAAGTAGGATCCAAGAAGATATATATGAGAAGAAAATGGCACAACTGGAATAAAAAGAAAAAAAAATTTAAAGAAAGAAGAGGACGCAAAGAGTGAAGGCGCAACAGGAAAAGAGAAAGGAGAAGAAGAGGAGAGAGGCCTAAAAATAATAGGCTTAACTAAACATGGCTGGAAGAATACACATGGAACAAAATCAGAAATAGATTGCCAAACAAATTTGAATGGTTCTGTATTCCAGTAACCAAAGAAAATAAGAAAGGCAGAGCCAAAGGAGAGATAATGACGGCAATATGCAAAAAATTGAAAGGAGTAAAGGTAAAAGAAATTAATAAGGAAACAATGGAGGTAAGTTTAACGCATAAAAACAAATGGAAAATTGTAACACTTAATATCAGAAATATTGAGGAAATTCTAGAAGTGATAATGGAGAAAATACAGGAGGAAGAGGAGGGCCATCTCATAATGGGAGAAAATTTCAACGCGAGAACGGGAGGAGGAGAACCGGTAGGAGATCAGTAGAGGAGGAACAAAAAAAGAGAAGAAGATCAAAGGACAAGGAGATAAACAAAGAAGGAAGCATATTGATAAACAAATGCAGGGAAAGAGATTGGATGATTCTTAATGGCAGTTATGGAAAAGAGGAAGAATATCACGGAACAGTCATAGACTACGTAATAACAAATGCTATATAAAGCTATAGAAGAAGTTAAAATGGTAGGAGAAGGAAATAGAACAGAATCGGATCACATGCTAATAGAGATGGAATTGACGGGGATGGAAAGGAAAAGAGGAGAAAAGTGGCATGAAAATAAAAGAGAAGAGCGTGGTCGGAAGAAGGAGTGATGCAATATCACGAAAAAATGCGAAGGATGGCAATGCTCACAAGAAGAAAATGGACGGATATGGAAAGACTTAAAAGGGAATAAATAACTCAATTACGAAAAACAAGAAAAAGATAATACCGTAGAAGTTCGGAAAAAGAGAAATGAAATCTTGCCATTGACATCTGCCATTCCTTGCTGGCACAGCAAGGAATGGCAGATGAAGAAAAGGAGGCTAAGAAAAACACTTAGGAAAGTGAAAAGAGGTAAGACGGACAGGGAAGAATATATTAAAAGAAGAAAGGAATATAAAGTATGGTATAATTAAAAGAAAAGGAGAAACACGAGAAAGAGGAAGAACAAAGAATATGATTAATCAAAGCAGAGGCAGAAGTATGGAGAAATATAAACAAATACAGAAAGAAGAGAGAACGAGTAGATGAAGAAATAATACGGAGGATTGAAGATTACATTTCATGGAATTACTAGAAGGAACGGAAGAGAGATGGACAATGGAAGAGAAGGAAGAAGAAAAATACAAGAAGAAAGGGAGGAATGCTATGAAGAAGAAGGAGAAATAATAGAAAAGAAATTATAGAACAATTAAGGAAACTGAAAAAAGAGAAAGCATCGAGAGAACATGGAATAGAGAACGAGGCATGGAGGTTAATGCTGAAAGAAGTAAGAAAAGTATTGTTTAAATTGTTGAACAAAATCTGGAAAGAAGGAAGAATACCGGAGGACTGGATCAAAGGGATAATAAGCCCAATATACAAGAAAGGAGATAAGAAGGAGACGAAGAACTATAAAGGAATAACATTAGTAGATACGGCATATAAAATATATGCTAGCATACTGAATGAAAGATGAAGAAGGCGGCGGAGAAAAGAATGGAGGAAGAACAATTCGGTTTCAGGACAGGAAGAGGGACAACAGATGCAATCTTCACACTGAACTACATAGTCAACAGAGAACTATCAAAGAATAAAGGTAAGATCTTTGCCTTCTTTGCAGACCTCGAAACGGAATTTGACAGAGTGGACAGAGCAAAACTAGGAGAGATGCTGAGGGAGGCAAGGATCGGAAAGAGACTGAGAAGGAGAATTATGTAAACATATGTACAAAGAGACAAAGAATATAAAGATTGGAAATAGAAAATCCAAAGAATTCTGGACGAAAAGCGGAGTCAGACAAGGATGCCCCATGAGTCCAACACTATTCAATATGTAATAATGGATCTGGAAAGAGAAATGAAAAAGGAGCAAACGGAAGGCATAGTGATAGGAAAAGAGAAACTATGATCGATAACATGTGCAGACGATATTGTATTGATGACAAGAAGCGAAATAAAACTTAAAGGGATGATGAAAAGATTTAAAAGATACATTGACAAGAAAGGATTAACTTTAAGCGCAGGGAAATCAAAGGTAGTGGTATGGTTTGGAGAAAGGAAGAGGACGCACAAAGAGAAGAGAATGAAAATGGGAAAAAAAGAAATAGAAGAGATAAAAGAAATGAGCTACTTAGGTTACATTATACAAAAGAACGATGGAGCGGAGAAACATATAGCAGAAAGAATGAGAAGAACGATGGTGGCGATAAAGCAGACCTGGAGCATAGGAGAAAGGATATTCGCGGACGGCTACGAAAGAAGAATAAAGATGTTTAATGTTAGTGGAAAGCATGGCTCTATACGGGGCAGTGAGGATGGGGAAACAAAGAAAGGATGGAGAAAATAAAAAGGAAATATATAAAATACTGAATATAGATACTGAAACTAGACAGAAGGACACCAAATTACATATTAGAAAAAGAAACAAAAATGAAGGAACTGAGAATGGAGGCCATAAAAAGAGCAGTAAAATATGAACAAAGAGCAAGGCAATCGGAGAAGAAGATAATAACAGAATGTATAAAAGAAATAGAGAGAAGGAGAGAAAATATAGAAGAAAGTAAATGGGAAAAGAAAAGGAGAAGGATATTAGAGGAGGTAGATATAGGTAGAACTGAAACAGAAGAGAGAAGAAGAGAAGACGGAGATATCGGAAAAGATAATAGAAAGAATTGAAGAACGAGAAAAAGAGAGAAGAGGAAAACAGAGGAATCAAGATATAACGATATATATAACGATATATATAAAAAGATAAGGACAAAAGAAGTACCGAATTGTCTGAAAGGAAAAAAGAGAAATAGGAGCAGAATTGCAAGATATAGAAGTGGTAGCGAAGTGAGAGGAGGATACTACTGAAAGAACGAGACAGAAAGAAAATGCAGGAATGGGAAAGGAGAAGAAAGCTTAAAACACATACTAAAGAAATGCGAAGCAACAAAAGATCAATAGAAATATCAATAGAAATATCAATAGAAAAACAGACAAGATACGAGAAGAGAAGAGGACGGAGAAGGAGGACAAAGTCATCACGAGCCAAGGAAACCCAAGGTACAAGGAAAGATAGAGACAAGAAGTAATAATGACTAAGAACACAATATGAAGCCAAAGAAGCCAAAAAACCAAAGAATCCAAAGATACTAAAGATAGAATACAAAGAACTATAAAATCAGAAAGGGATTTAAGAATCTTTATACACACTCCATATAACACATAATACATAACATTTAACATTAAACTTTTACTCATCTAGATTAGATTAGATAGGAGCTAAGATAGATAGTGTTTTCTTATTCACAACGTTATTTTCATTTTATTTTTATTTTTATTTTTATTTCATCCATTTTTTTCTACTCTTATTTTCAGTTGCAATTTTTTAATCCAATTTTATCTCAATCTTATCTTATTTTATTTGATAATATTAGTAGGTATACTAGGTATTTGATAGTATTAGTAGGTATACTAGGAGAGTTCTAACTCAGGTCCTCTCAGGAGAGGGTGAGAGGAACCGCGGCACGGGAGGAGTGACGTCACGCGCGGGGAAAGAGGAATTGCGGCGCGCGGTGAGTGACGTCATGCGCGGGGAAGGGGGATCCGCGGAAAGAAGATGATGTGAAGGTGTGAGAAGAATAGCGCTATGTATGGGAAAAGGATAGCACTAACTGTGTAAAGAGGACAGTGCGACAAGGATGGCGTCAACGTGGGACAAGGACATGGTCTTATACACAGGTCTTGAAACGAAGGTCCTGAAAATGGTTCGCTCAATCTTAAAATTATTTCGACTTATGCTCACAGGATGGCGCAGCGGTCGAGGGAAGCAGTATGCGCACGCATATTGTATTTGACATCATTTGACATTGTGGTACTATACACCCCTTCGTCATTGATTAAACTTTACTTTTTAATGAAAAATTCACAACGGTCTTATGTAAAGCTCACAACAAAACACATCAAATGTTTTGTTTCGATTATTTTAAGTTATTACGATATTTAACACTTCCCTCTACAGTAGCGACACACTCAATAATGGTGATCCCAAGTAAACTAAAAACACGGACAAGTAAGTAAGAGTGCCAATTTCTCATCTCGAAATTCGACTTCGTTTCAAGACCTGTGTATAAGACTGTGGACAAGGACACCGCATTGTAAGATGGCGCATAGGTGGGAGAAGGATGATGCAAAGGTAAGTGAGTGAGTGACGAGCATATGAAAGAGAGAGAATGATAATAGCGCGTACGAAAGAAAAACCTATATCGCGAGAACAATGCGTGCGAGAGAGAACGATAATATCGCGAACAATGTGTGCGAAAGAGACAATGATAATATTGCAAGACTTACAATTAGCGCGCGAGAGAGAACAATATTACGAGAACAACGCGTACGAAAGAGAGAACGATATTGCGAAGACGACAAATGTGATAGGGACAACTTATAGGGATAAATTATAACTAGTGCGAGAGAGATAGCACAAGGGATGGGAGCACAAAGGAAAGGTGTGTAAATAAATACTTTTTTCAATTATAAATATAAAATTTATTTAACTGTGTACATTTTTGTGTCATAGCGCGAACTAGTGCGAGAGAGATTACTTATTCTATCTAAACGCAAGAGAAAAAGATAACGCGAAAGAACAATGACGCGTGCCGAAGATAATGAGACTTATGATTAACGCGTGAGAAAGAGAACGCAACGAAAATGTCGAGGTGGCACCCGATTGACCACGTCGCCAATTGGCCAATTCAAAATAGGACTCTCTGATTGGTTAATCGTTGCTGGTTACCCTAGGCACAGGTCGATATAATTGGCTGTAGTCAATCGCAACGTAGTCAAACGGGACGCTCCCAGATATCGCGAGACTTACAACTAGCGTGAGAGAGAGAGAGGGGGGGGAGAGAAAGAGCCCAAGGGATGGGAGCGCAAGGGAAAGGCGTATAAATAACTGCAATTTTTTACAATTAAAATATATAAAATTTATTAAAGTGTGTGTTATACATTTGTTGTGTGTGTGTCTAATAATAATAAGAATAATAATAAGGGTAATAATAATAATAATAATAATAATAATAATAATAATAATAATAATATAAAATTTAATGAAAAAATATATAGGGGAGAGGGTAGTGATGCGCCGAGCTAAGGAGAGGCCGTTCCTGGAACAGAAAAAGAGGAAAGATATGTTAATACATACCTAGTTACAATAAGATTTATAAAAGAAAAAAAACACATACATCTATCAATCCATTCCTCTTCTCTTTCTTCATCCTCCTCATCCTCCTGCTCCTGCTCCTCCTCTTCCTCATCCTCCTGCTTCTCTTCTCTTTCCTGCTCCTGCTCTTGCTACTCTTCTATAAATTCTCTCCAATCTTCTTGTATCTACTCTTCTTCTATAATATCAATGTAGAGCTCTTCCTCCAAGAGCTGTCGCAGGTCGAAAATATCTTAGATCTGACGACTCTCCGGGGTGTCGCCCCACATGTCTAAGAAGACTTCCCTCCTGCCCGGCGCATCGTCCGCACCCATTGTCTCCGTTAGAATATTAATGAAACCGAGAATTTCCACTTCGTCCTGGAATTATAAAATTATAAAAAATATAATTAATATAAATACATATTTTATCTTTTTTTACAAAATAATCACAAAAACAATACTTACATTCCACAGGAAGATTAGTTTTAAAAACACGATGCATAAAATATTGAAAAAAAGTCCTCTTCCATAGAAGGTATATATTGAAAAATATTGAAAAAAAGTCCTCTTCCGTAGAAGGTATATACAGTCAGTCAAGTAAGAGCGTGGTCGACTTTGCCGACAGGTAATAAAAGATTTCGCTCTAATTCTTTCGTGAGCCTATAGAGAGAAGCTTTGTCCTTGATGCATTGTCGACAAAGATTCAGTTGTCGTTGATTTTTTACACGTTAAGCGTCATGAGTGCTAAATACGCGTCGCGCTACGAGGCTGTGTTCCTTTGTACCCATCCGAGAGGTCCAAAAATGTCGCAATCAGCGGCTGCTAAATACATGAGAAAGTCGAAAGCATTTGTACAGAAGTGGATACAGCGATATAAAGTGGCAAAAAATGTCGATGATTTACCAGAACGTGGCTCGATAGGCAAAGTGGACAAAAAAGACGAAATCGATTATCGACGCCGGTGGTGACTGGACACATTATTAACATAATTGCATCATTGTTTGTATTGAGTACAATGTATATATAAATATAAAAATTTCATTTAATAAATTTTTTCATAAATTTACACGACCACGCTCTTACTTGACTGACTGTATCTACACGATCCATTTTTAAATTTTTAACTTTAACTATACTCGCGCACTATCTGCAACTTTGCAACGAGATTTTAAAGTAGAGATGTGGCATTATCACCATACCAAAACGCGTCGTAAGAAAAAAGTATGCATGTTCCTATGCAACTTAGCATGATATAATATAAGGCTATAATATAATGCGTCAACCCTGATCGAACAGTAATTAACCGTTGACGATAATTGAATGATCATCGAATGTCGAACGAAAACGAACGTACGTCGAACGGAAAAGAACGACAATTGAATGACAATTGGACGGTCATCGAACGAAAATGAACGTAAACGAACGACTGTCGAACGGAAATGAACGACCGTTGAACGAAAATGAACGACTGTTGAACGGAAAACAACGACTGAAACGTAAAACTATATTCAATTATCAAATATATATTTAAATGTATTACAATGTATGACCATGTATCAAAATACAATATCTGTGGCAGCTATGTCACGTACGGAAACACGATACTGCACACGTACATAGATAAGTAAAAGGAAAGAAAGGAGAGAATAAGAAAGATGGTAAAAATATATTGCATTATCAATTTATTATAAATATGAATTCGATGAATCATCATCACGATGTTTCAACCACCAATTATAAATCTTAAATACATTTTGTACAGCGCAATTTTTTACATGATTTTCACAACGCACAGTATTCTTAACATCTAAATTATTTAAAGAAGCTACATCCTTATAGTCTGCATCCAAAGTTTCGATAATAACATCTTTCTCGCATCGTTATCCAGTATATAGTCGGCCAACTATTGTCGTTTTTTATGTCCTTTAACATATACGAGAAGTGACGCATCATCCTCCTTCGTTGCACTCATCACTGCCGTCATAATTAAACGTTTCGATTTCCAATATAAAACGTGTCCATCATCCCACGATAATCCATGGTGATTTTTAATCAGCCATAAAACTTGGGATCTCTCAGATTTTGTAAGCGTGTGCCATAGTACGGAACATGTAAAAATGTAATGAGAAAGTACGGATCCTCTTCTCAGAACCGCAGCTTCCTTCACGACAAAATTTCTCCCGATAATAAATCCTTGTAGATCCATAAACGTTGGCGCAGCCATGATGACAAGATCCGATCGCAGACTAATGTCGATTGTCAAACATCTCAATCTTTTATATTTTTCTTCATGCGCATTGGAGGAGATGTTTGCTGAGTTATGTAATTTTGCGGACTACATTGGTCAATGGATTATATTCGACAACCCAATCGTGCAAGATGAGACAATAGGCGGTAGTCTTCGCCGGTATATTTTCCCTGCATTCGAACTCTATTCATTTCTCACGTCCACGATAGCAGTTTTGACAGACTCGTTTTATCGCGAATCAATGACCGCGAGAGGACCGCAATGTAGAAACTTTGGAATGGTTAATAGCGTGGTGCTATTATCGCATCCGTAATAAGATTTGAAAACGTTCATTTCGTCATTTTGAAAACGAGAGTATATGTCGAATACAACGGCAAATCTATTTTTCTCAAAATCTAAATTTAAATAACCGGGATAAAATTCAGTGTTTAAATAGAATTTAATGTTGGTCAATTTGCAGTTATCGAATAATATAACATCTTTACCAGTTTGCAGTGCAAAGATCATGTATCGTGGTTTCTCTAGCTGGGAGGCGGCTTTCGCGATCCACGAATGCTTAGTTGTGCTATGTAGCAGAGGAAATTCGTATAGATTCCAAGATCGGAAATTCATGTTCAAGTATCGTCCGCTTTCCAACATTCGTAACATTGACAATTTATTACTCTCGTTCAATATTACATGAGGCATACGCCACTGTATCTTAAGTAATTCAATCTTAACTTCTAACGATGGATGTCCGAATAGACAATTATTATCGTTGCGCGAACGTATCAAAATCAATTCGGGACGCGCATTAATCACAACGCGTTTATAATTTTCGCAAAATCTCAGCACCATGTTGAAGAGGTACGCAATAGTTGAAATAATTTTTGTCACCGTTGTACGTCCAATCTCACGCATCGTTCTTCAAGTTTATACTTTTCTGGTGCATTAGAGAGATATAATTTTTGAGCGTCAAAGTTATTTCAACATTTCTGTTGCGATCAATCTCTACTCCGTCGAGTTCGTATCGAAGCTTATCAAACATAAATGCGACACAATTGTTTTCCAATACAACCTTCATTTCGTCATTCGCTTTACGCACATTCAACTTTTCCTCGATGTAAAGAAAGCTTTCGTACGGTAATGTGTACAAATCCTGATGTTGTATAGGTATTCGTATCTCGTTCCTGTATCCAAGCGTCGTATTGGCGTACGAATTGTATACGCGCCGGCAGGAATGGTGTCCCGCTATGCTTGTGTTGACGCTCACTGACGTCACACTTACACAAGCGAAGCTTGCATGTACACGAGCCGGGCAGCGAGAGAGAAAGTGGGAGTAGAGTAGTGGGGGCATTCCGATGTTGCATCCTTCGTGCACGGCATAAGAGCGAGAGAAAAAGCACTATAAGATGGAGACAGCGCGGTATCCCGCGTATATAGTGGTATATAGCTGTCTCGTTCACACTCTCTCGTTTGAACGCCGAGCGAGAGAGACACTTCTAATTCGATATCACGTCTTATGCTGCTTCCTCTCTCGCTCTTGTGTCGTGCGCGAAGGACGCAACATCGGAATATTGAAAACTGTAAAATTCGATGTATTTTTGTTATACGAAGATCGTACCGCGTAAACTGCTGCAGGTTGCGGTAGCGTATCACGCTTCTTATTGTATAACGTTGCGAGCAGCTTGAGTTCTCGCTTGCCAGGTGGTTTGTCGCGTGTTGGGCAAAACGCTAGGTCAGTGTGCGCATCGTGAAGATGTTGCGGGTACTCGAGATCGACTTCGAGGATATAGCTTGTAGGCGAATCTAGTGTGATCGATGATCAGTCAAAATTGAACACGTCGTTGACCCATCGAATATCAGCATAGAGCAACAACTGGCACATTACCCATCCGTACAAGTTATTTATATCGAAATACATCAAGTATGACGATGGTTTCAATGGATCATACGATTCCATGTACTTGTTATTAGCACGAGCGTATCTGTTGGAACATTGACTCAGACCGCCGCGTATACCATGTTCAATGAACATAACCATGTCGATGTTAGTAACCAACTCGAACGTAATTTTCGTATGCTTCAACATGGCGTCCCACGTGCATCTGGGGAGAGTAATATGCGGGGTTGAGTCCGTAACTTTCGACACATTTATTGCGAAAGTTTTTAAAAATATCGGCTAATAACAAGACATCGATTTTGAGGTATATGTCACTATATTCGCCTAGCGTCCGAATGAAGAATCGCGTCCAGATGTTCTCGGCGTGCGCGTAATCAGTCTCAGATACAGTTTCACCGGTCAAGGAACTGTAAAATGATTCACGTAGTGGAAAATATGTATCTTGCATCTTTTCAACGGAATCGATGTTTTCGTAGGGAAATACTCCTTTTCGTGTTAATAAATTGAAATTTTTGGTTGATAAATTTAGAAATTTCGATTTTAAAATTTTGAGTTTATCTTTATCTAAAAATGATGCCAATTTGTCGAGACTCGATGTGAGAAATTTGAATGAATTGATAAAACGTAATTTTACTTGAATTTTCTTCCTTAAGATCGACATTTTCGATAAATGAAATATATTTCTCTTTTATTATCGGAACTCGATTCTCCTTTCGAACGCTGTGGCTATTTCCTTGATAATAAAGTGTTAATCGTGTTAACCGGATAAATTATGAAACATTATCGGAATACAAAAAGATTCTTAATAATTTCTTCTTCTATAATTTAAATTACAATTTGAATGCGCGGGATTTCTGTACCGTCCGATCAGATGGCAATGATCGCGTGTATCGTTTTCCGCGAATGGTTCTTCGCATATATGACGTTAAGTGGCATTATGGAATTTTTTCCACTCCACGGACGTCAAATTTATCATGGGGACATTGGTTGATAAAATATTCTTAACGCAAATTGCTAAATTTTTAAGATCTTCAACGAACCAAGAAACGAAATCGGCACTGCGACGCGAATGATACGCCGATAATGATTCGTCGAACGAAAAATGTACATAATAAGCTATACTAAATATTTGGTGATGCTGGCACGTATTCTTCCCTTCCTCCGTTTTGGCCAGAACGCATTCCAAGTCGGTGTATATGATGAATGGAAGCCGCTCCTTCTGATTAAAGTTGTTGAACTCAAGCCACTTGTACTTCTCGCTCGGTAACCGGATAGCGCAGTCATTCATCTCACGGCAGTCGACCGTATGCGACTGCAACTTGTCGTACGAACTAAAATAATGCAGGCATCTGTAAAAAAAAACATTTTTTAATTAATATTTGAACAATTTGTTATATAAATTATAGTTATTTGAATTATATAAATTAAACTTACTGGTTGCAGATATATTTTTGATCATTGTGTTTGCTCAATTGCGTGCTCATGAGCCTGGATAAATTCTTGATCTATGCAAAATGCCCCACGCTGTTGTCGTCTTCAATGTACAACAAGTTGACATGCTTGTCTTCTGCTGCGAAAGACGTATCGGGACAATGTTCTTGTCTTCGACTGTACACATTGTTCTTGTCTTCTGTTGTACACATTGATTGAAATGTCATTTGCAAGTTCAAATTTTTAATCTGATTCACAGTCACTGGAAACTCAATGTCCTGGAGATTCAGCACTGTCGCGTAATACGGATACGAGAATTCCCATTCCGCGTTCCTTTCAGCGGGGTATAGGGCGACGACCACTGCTCACGCAAAACACGCATTGTCCTTTGATTGCACGTTAATCACCGCACTTTTCGACAAAATCTCCCACGGCAATTTAATGTGACATTCCGCACGCATAGGATTACTTATTTATATTTACAGTCAAGTTTAATATTCGCGATAATGCCCATCCGCTGTCGCGTTCCTGAAACTCTTCCAGTGACGCTAGGGTGGACTCGATAACGCATCATTCGTACCACTTGCGTAAATCGATCTTGCGTACGAAAGAGTTATAGTTTCTCGTATTGATCCTTTTATTTATCTTCGGCACGTTTATCTTCGGTCACGAATTCACCATTAAATATAGTGTTTACTTTCACATTATAATATTTCTACATAATGACCTTCACATGTTCTAACACAATATCTTTGGCATCCTCGAGAAATTGGCGAGGTTTGATGTGATTATAGTTTATCACCGCATCAGTCATTACGCGACTCTCGAACGCCGTATCAATCTCGCGCCACACAAGTCTATTTTGACTCGCGCTACATCCGGCACTCACGTATACGAAACGTCCACGTAACGAATTTTTCAGACCTTCGAGGCGCGCGATCCGAGTAATCATTGTCGATTTCTGATCGATAATCGCGGTCGTTTGATTCGACTTTTATTCGACTTGCTCTTACAGCGACTCGATATACATATCGCACCGTTGTTCCCATACAATGTACTCTTCCAATGAATTCATCAAAGTGGACTGCTCTCACAAATTTTGCTCCTCCATATTATAACAGACTTGCGAAAAGCGCTTTCCAATGACTGTTCTGATGTATTTTAGCGAAAATATTGGTGGGGTGTGCCTGTCTATCATGATTTATATATCGTCTCATGCATTGTTTTATTATCAAACATTCTAGAATGATTTTATCTTAAAAAAATTCCCCAGAATAGCGTGCAATTTAATCTGGATAATTTCGCGTTTTGTCACGTACATTTGAAAAATCTAAAATCATGATTGCATCAGAAGCAGCCGTACATCGGCGCTTGATTTTAGCGCATTCAGCTAAATCTTTGTCTAGAGGTGATGCGCATTTTAACCTTGGCGGTTATTTTTTTCGCGTTTTGTCACGTACATTTGAAAAATCTAACGTGATTACATCAGGAACAGCCGTATCACATTATATTCAGTAGCGCAACTCTCTGTCGGCACCTTTGATGTCTGTGAAATCTAAAATGGAGTGCGCATGCGCGAAGTTAGCGAGTAAATCCAGTAACGTCATCTGGACTTTTTTCTCACTCTTTCTCCTTCGTTTCATTTTCTTTCTTTTTTCAACATATTACTAAATGTAAAAGAAGTAAATTTTAGTAAAAATTATATATAATAACAATGTAATACACAAAGATAAATAAAAGAAAAAGGATACAAAATTTATAAAATTATATATATTGTAACATAACAATATATGTATAACATATATGTATAAGTACATTAATAAATAATGAATAAATATATCATATATAAAAAACATTAATATACAACTATTAAAAAAAGACATATTTAAAACATTTTTAATATTAAGTATAAATGTACTTATTAATAAATATGCATTTTTTTATAATTATAATATAATTTATAATTATAATTATATACAAACCAAGAGAATCTATAACTTGGCATATGTGCATAAGCCTTAAAATTTTCGTGAACAATTAATGTTCGAAATAATTCACGCATTGCCATCCGCGGTTGTGGGCTCTTATTGCTCGTTATTAAAATTATCATGTTGTTTAAATATATAGAGCCGAATAATTTACCAATTCAATTATAATTATATTATTTATAATTATAATATATTATTTATAATTATTTATAATTATATTATTTATAATTATAATATAATTTATTTCACACATACATACATATAATGCATATATGTAATTGAAACATATAGATCAGTATTTAAACATATAGATTTTAAACAAATAAGAATTTTATAAAAATTTATTTTCACATATTTGGCTAACAGATATATTAACTTTGGCATATACAGGGTGATTCAAAATAACCCCTGTGTCCGTGAAATGACACATTGTTGAGTCAATTCTAAGACGATTTTTCATTTTGCAAAATTTCGTCCGAAGCTTAGTTTTCGAATTATTAAAGAAAGAAGTTAACGCATGACGGGTCGGATACAAGAGATAGGCAAGGGTGACGCGAGACCCGTCAGACGCGGGCGCTTACGCGGGGCGCTTGCTGCGATCAGCTGGTATACACACAACACACATGCGACACATACATTCTCTCTCTATCTGCTGTCTGTCTGTCTGTCTGTCTCTCTCTCTCTCTCTCTTTCATTCGCTCACTCTCTCTCACATTTTTTTTTTTTTTTTTTTTTTTTTTTACGAGAGGGGAAAATGCATTTTATGCATACTCACCGGTCGATCCAGTGAGTTATGTGGGACTCGAGTACCAAGTCGAATTACCAACTCGGTACTCCCTACCCACTAAAAACCCCTCTCTTTTCGCGAATTTTCTTTGACACACTGTCCCTCTGTCCTTCCCGAGATCCGTTTTCACATAACGTTAAAAAATAGTTATTATTACCTTGTTCGATGACTTCTGATGTATTGCTGTAATTGCTTGAAGGAGAAATGAATTTTCCGATAGATCGTACGTTCTCAAATTTAACGTAGATATCACGTTGCACAAGACAGAAATCCACACTAAATTATTAACTGAAAGTTTTTCTTCTTTTATGAACTGCATTCTTTTATAAACTTTAACGTAATCACATTTATTTATTCACTCGATGAGACGAGAAATTTACTGATGACTCTATCACTAATCACTGCGCGGACACGTTACTACACGACGCGACAATGCGACGATAATTACTCGGCGACTGCAAGTACCGCTGCTTCCTTGTCATGGTAGGTTGCGGTAGGTTAAGGTACTACTGGCGCTATCGAACGCGATCATGTGTTCGATTGAAGAATGCGTGGTAGACGTAAAGAATAAACATTTAACATATTAATATTATTATCATGAATGTATGTGATGTCCATACATCGTATGATATCTATTTAAAAATTAATTAGATTAAATAAGTGTTTTTAAAATATTTATTACTTTTATACACCCATATTAAATATTTAATTAATATTAAATATTTATTTAATTATTTTATCTATATTATTTACTATTTTATTTAACTATTTTATTTAACTATTTTATCTTTAACTATTCTATTTATTTATTTATCTATTTCATCTATTTATTTTTAACTATTTATTATCAATGACCGATTTTCGATCATTGATAATAAATAGTTAAAAATAAATAGATGAAATAGATAAATAAATAAATAGAATAGTTAAAGATAAAATAGTTAAATAAAATAGTTAAATAAAATAGTAAATAATATAGATAAAATAATTAAATAAATATTTAATATTAATTAAATATTTAATATGGGTGTATAAAAGTAATAAATATTTTAAAAACACTTATTTAATCTAATTAATTTTTAAATAGATATCATACGATGTATGGACATCACATACATTCATGATAATAATATTAATATGTTAAATGTTTATTCTTTACGTCTACCACGCATTCTTCAATCGAACACATGATCGCGTTCGATAGCGCCAGTAGTACCTTAACCTACCGCAACCTACCATGACAAGGAAGCAGCGGTACTTGCAGTCGCCGAGTAATTATCGTCGCATTGTCGCGTCGTGTAGTAACGTGTCCGCGCGTGTTTCTTTCATCGAGTGATTTTTAATCGCCAACAGTTATTATTCGACAGTGATTAGTGATAGAGTCATCAGTAAATTTCTCGTCTCATCGAGTGAATAAATAAATGTGATTACGTTAAAGTTTATAAAAGAATGCAGTTCATAAAAGAAGAAAAACTTTCAGTTAATAATTTAGTGTGGATTTCTGTCTTGTGCAACGTGATATCTACGTTAAATTTGAGAACGTACGATCTATCGGAAAATTCATTTCTCCTTCAAGCAATTACAGCAATACATCAGAAGTCATCGAACAAGGTAATAATAACTATTTTTTAACGTGATGTGAAAACGGATCTCGGGAAGGACAGAGGGACAGTGTGTCAAAGAAAATTCGCGAAAAGAGAGGGGTTTTTAGTGGGTAGGGAGTACCGAGTTGGTAATTCGACTTGGTACTCGAGTCCCACATAACTCACTGGATCGACCGATGAGTATGCATAAAATGCATTTTCCCCTCTCGTAAAAAAAAAAAAAAAAAAAAAAAAAAAAATGTGAGAGAGAGTGAGCGAATGAAAGAGAGAGAGAGAGAGAGACAGACAGACAGACAGACAGCAGATAGAGAGAGAATGTATGTGTCGCATGTGTGTTGTGTGTATACCAGCTGATCGCAGCAGGCGCCCCGCGTAAGCGCCCGCGTCTGACGGGTCTCGCGTCACCCTTGCCTATCTCTTGTATCCGACCCGTCATGCGTTAACTTCTTTCTTTAATAATTCGAAAACTAAGCTTCGGACGAAATTTTGCAAAATGAAAAATCGTCTTAGAATTGACTCAACAATGTGTCATTTCACGGACACAGGGGTTATTTTGAATCACCCTGTATGTGTCAAATAAATTATTCATTATAAAATAATGTATTTATTTGAAATGTACTTATTTTTTATTTTTTAATTATATTACATATACATATGCATTATATGTATGTATGTGTGAAATAAATTATATTCATTATAAAAAAATACATTTTTATTAATAAGTACATTTATACTTAATATTTAAAATGTCTTAAATATGTCTTTATTTAATAGTTACATGTTAATGCTTTTCATATACAGCGTGTGTCAAAAGTTCCGGGACAGCTGGATAATTTGAAAAATACGCATCACAGAGGAAAATGACCTAGACAAAAGTTGTAGGATTTTTCTCGAGCAATCCGACGGTGACCTTAGATTTGACCTTGGATAGTCATTTGAAGGTCACATAAAGATTACCTTTAATTTCTTAAATGGAACCCCCTATTTTTCATTACATATTCTTGTAGCTTATCTCGAGAGCTTTCCAAAACACTATAATTAAGTACCTTTTTATTAAGTACTTTTTGAGTTATAAGGCTTGAAATAATTTCTTAATTTTACATAAACCATAAAATATCTAGTAAACCATTCATTTTTCGATTATCTTACCTTCATACTTTTATGTACAAAATAATGAGAGGAATCAATTGGTGTAAAGAAAACACATAGTTGTTTCTAAGAAAAAATATGTAATTTGCAATTAACAATTCCATATTTTTTCTTAAAAACAACTGTATGTTTTCTTTACACCAATTGATTCCTCTCATTATTTTGTACATAAAAGTATGAAGGTAAGATAATCGAAAAATGAATGGTTTACTAGATATTTTATGGTTTATGTAAAATTAAGAAATTATTTCAAGCCTTATAACTCAAAAAGTACTTAATAAAAAGGTACTTAATTATAGTGTTTTGGAAAGCTCTCGAGATAAGCTACAAGAATATGTAATGAAAAATAGGGGGTTCCATTTAAGAAATTAAAGGTAATCTTTATGTGACCTTCAAATGACTATCCAAGGTCAAATCTAAGGTCACCATCGGATTGCCCGGGAAAAAACCTACAACTTTTGTTGAGGTCATTTTCCTCTGTGATGCGTATTTTTCAAATTATCCAGCCGTCCCGGAACTTTTGACACACGCTGTATAATATATTTCATTATTTATTAATGTACTTGTTTTATATATATATATATATGTATATATATATATATATATATATATATATATAATATATTGTTTATGTTATGTTATATATAATTTTATAAATTTTGTATCTTTTTTCTTTTATTTATTCTTGTATATTACATTGTTATTATATATAATTTTTACTAAAATTTTCTTTTACACTTAGTAATATGTTGAAAAAAGAAAGAAAATGAAACGAAGGAGACAGAGTAAAAAAAAAGTCCAGATGGCGTTACTGGATTTACTCGCTAACTTCGCGCATGCGCACTCCATTTTGAACTTCACAAATTTTAGGGAGTTGCGCTACTGGATATACTGTGGCCGTACATCGGCGCTTGATTTTAGCGCATTCAGCTAAATCTTTGTCTAGAGGTGATGCGCATTTTAACCTTGGCGGTTATTTTTTTCCCGTTTTGTCACGTATATTTGAAAAATCTAACGTGATTGCATCAGGAACAGCCGTACATCGGCGCTTGAAAATTTTTGTTATATTCAGCTAAGTTATATTCAGCTAAGTTTTTGTTTTGGGGATGATGATATCATCGCAGCCGTACATCGGCTCAAAATTTTAGAGGAAATTAAAATGTTGCGTCAGCAATAATCCCCTCTACATCACAATTTGCGATACTATTTGAATTAATAATAATTTTAATACGATCAGTATTACATCAATCGCGCGTGTAAAAGATTCACTGAAGAAAGCAATATGAATTTTTATGTTCCGATTCGAAACGGCGAAACTCTATCGTGTAAGAAGCAAAAATGCGACACGTAAGATTTGATTATTTAAAAAATTTTGTTATTTATTAATTTTTTAATATTTTGGTCTAATTTATATATATTTTTATAGCAGTTTCGTCATGCGGCTCGCATACTTGGAAGAAGGTACGCTCTAACTGCAACGTCATATAAGTATTTGGATATTAAAATAAGTTTTGGAGCTATATCGTATGTGGAATTGATTCTCGACGATAATCGAGGCAATCAAATATTGTTGCCTTTTTCAATGGAATTTGTTGATGCAGAAGCAAGCAGACATTGATTGTTTTCTATAATCGACTGCTCCCCCAAATTGTTTAAATTTTTCATTAATGAGATAGGTATTCTCACATAACCAATTGTACATATGATTAATACAATTTTCAAAATTAAATAAATGTAATAATGTTTGTGGTTTCATATACAAAATCTTTTCGCATAATGTGAGTTTTACAATTTTCGATTGATGCATTTCGATCGTTAAATCCATTAAGGAATGGGGGGATTTAACGATCGAAATGCATCAATCGAAAATTGTAAAACTCACATTATGCGAAAAGATTTTGTATATGAAACCACAAACATTATTACATTTATTTAATTTTGAAAATTGTATTAATCATATGTACAATTGGTTATGTGAGAATACCTATCTCATTAATAAAAAATTTAAACAATTTGAAACTGTATTACAACGTAACAATATTATTACTGTATGCGATGCTGTAAAAACGATACGCGAGAGTCTTTAACAGTGAATCATTAATTGATTGCGAATTAACATACGCTGTAAATGATATTCTTTACGATGAGTGCAATAAATAATTATTTTTATTCCATCTGTGATTTTATTTCTTTCCTTCCATACAAATAAGAATAGTTGATACTTTTCTCAACACGCTCTGCCAAAGATGAAATGCTGAGGTAGATGAGACGTGATGCTCTAGTTAGAATGAGACAAAGATATTAAAAAATATATAATGAAGAAGAGTCTGCGACATAGAATATTAAATATTTCTTTCGTTCTTTTGTGTTTCGTGTGTCTTGTGTTTCGTTGGTATCTTATAATGAAGAAGACGTTACTATCATCAACGATGAAACGGATGATGATTGGATGGATCCAGTTGTGGCGAAAAGAATTGAGATTAAGGGTGAGAGGAGAGCGAAATGGAGGAAATTGTATGCGAAGGAAGAATCATCCAATAAGAAACCTGATTTCGATTTTCGGACTAGTGATGATGAAAAATTACTTCAGTATGAGTGGAAACAACTTTCAAAGAAGAATTTTGAAACTTCAATCGTTCAGTTTATAAGACATCAAGAGCTCGGCTTGAAACAACCCCGCACAAATTCGTTGAAGAGATTTCTCCAATCTCGAAATTTTTGTGCGGAACTTGAAAAATGTGATGTAAGTTCATGTATCTACGAAGAAGATCCTAATCACACTACATTACGATATTTTGGAAATAGACTATATAAAAATTTTGAATTACCAGGCAAATTCAAAGAAGATGTGCACGAGACTATTTATTATATGCTAGACTTGGTAAGACTTGGAAACATTGAAGGTAAAAATATTTTTGCCAATGAGTAATAAATTTAAAACATTCACAATTATTATGTTTAATTTCAAAGTTTACGAAAGTATATGAATGACTGGCGAGAGAATAAACAGATATATGAATCTAAATCTGCGTAAAATTATAAATTGAGCATATTGTCCAATATAAAGATGAGTCGTGGATAACATTGTAACTTACATTTTATACATCAAAAAGTATCCTAAAATAAATTATTAAAAACTATTCAAATGTATGTCTTTTTTTTTGTTCCAGGAGCGGCCTTCCCCTCTTAGTCCGGCACATCATCCCCCTCATATATATTTTCTTTACATTAAATTTTATATTTTTATATTATTATTATTATTTTATTATTAAACATATACACACAAATGCATAATATATTTTCATAAATTTTATATTTTTAATTGAAAGAAATTTCAATTATTTACACGCCTTTCCCTTTGCTCCCATCCCTTGCGCTATCTCTCTCTCGCGCGCTAGTTGTAAGTCTGGCGATATCTTCGTTGCGTTCTCTCTCTCGCGTGTTAATCATAAGTCTCGCTATCTTCAGCACGCGTCATTGTTCTTTCGCGCTATCTCTTTCTCTCGCGTATCAACATATGTAGTTGTTCTTTCGCGCTCAAATAGAATAAGTATAATAATCTCTCTCGCATGCGCTATGACACAAAAAAGATATTGACACACTTTAATAAATGTATATTTAGTATTTTGATTGAAAAAATGTATTTATTTACTCACCTTTCCCTTGCGCTCCCATTCCTTACACTATCTCTCTTGCGCTAATTATAAGTCTTTATCATTGTCTCTATCATACTCGTCATTATTCTCGCGTCATTATTCTCGTCATTATTATCGTTCTCTCTCTTTCATATGCTCGTCGCTATCATTCACTCACTCACCTTTGCGTCATCCTCCTTTTACCTATGCGCCATCTTACAATGCATTGTCCTTGTCTCTCCTTGACGCCATCCTTGACGCCATCCTCTTCACTTACTTAACGCTATCTTTTTCCCACACATAGCGCTATATTTCTCACACCTTTGCACTGTCTTCTTTCCGCGGATCTCCATTCTCCTCGCGTGACATCATTCACCCGCGCCGCGGTTCCCCTTGCGTCTCACCCCCTCTAAGAGAACTTGGGTTAGAAGTCTTCTAGCTATACTACTAATATTTTATATTACTTTTCCCTGCCTGTTACGCTAAAGCCTAGATTTTAGATCTTAGATTTTAGAATAAAAACAATTAAATAAAGGTCCATAAGATAAAATAAAAAAAATTCAATAAAAGGCTTAAAGGACCAGCGCAATGGTGTAAAAAAGCGAAAAAACGGTTATATTAATGTAATAAAATATTTATTAAATATAAGTGACAAACGCTGCGTTTCGATCCAATTCGGATCCTTTTCAATGTCGAATCGCGAAATAACAGTAAAAACATAAAAATAAAATCAAATCAAATTAGAAGTCATTAGTAATAACAAACGGAAAGACGCAAAACAAAATAAATAATAATAAAAGAGTCAAAAAGTCGAGATAAATTAACGCAAAATAACGGACAATTTACAACGGACAAAGAAGCGCAACGCATTGGCAAGCAAACCCATATTGCAAAATCTCCGTGTGCCATGAAAAAGCAAGCTACTTCCCTCAATGACACATGCCGAAAGGAAAAACCATGCAATCAGGCCCATATACATCCCAATAAAAGCCGTCAAAGATGCATAGGTCGATGACCAGCCGAAAATGCAGTGAGGCCCAACGTGCATTGATTAAATCTTAATTATGGTGGCTTTCTATAAAAAAGAAAATGACAAAATATTTAAAAAAAAAATATAGACTCCCTAAAAAACATAGGAAGCACGAAAAACAGAATCAAATTGTCAAAATTTGGAAAGTTATATATAAAAAAAAAATAAAAAATAAAAAAGTAATGAGAAACAAAATACGATGGAGAAAAATATAACATAAAACACTTAAAAACAATTAAATATGCGTACCCGTTAGTAAAATAAAAGTAAGAAAACTAAGAATATCATACGAAGGGAGAGCACGATAGGCACAACGTAAACTTCCCTGTCAATAGCGTTGAACTGAGAGATGTGAGAACGCAGAGAGGCGAGCCCCAAAAAGGAGGGGGAAAAAAGAGAGAGCAACATCATCAAAGGAAAGGATAAGGAAATGATAAGCGGAAAAATGTCAAAGAAACTCAATGTGAGAACTTCTTGATAATTGGCAAATAAATCTTGTCTAAGAACTCCGTGTCACATCTCTCAGTTCAACGCTATTGACAGGGAAGTTTACATTGTGCCTATCGTGCTCTCCCTTCGTATGATATTCTTAGTTTTCTTACTTTTATTTTACTAACGGGTACGCATATTTAATTGTTTTTAAGTGTTTTACGTTATATTTTTCTCCATCGTATTTTGTTTCTCATTACTTTATTTTTTATTTTTTTTATATATAACTTTCCAAATTTTGACAATTTGATTCTGTTTTTCGTGCTTCCTATGTTTTTTAGGGAGTCTATATTTTTTTTTAAAAATTTTTTGTCATTTTCTTTTTTGTAGAAAGCCACCATAATTAAGATTTAATCAATGCACGTTGGGCCTCACTGCATTTTCGGCTGGTCATCGACCTATGCATCTTTGACGGCTTTTATTGGGATGTATATGGGCCTGATTGCATGGTTTTTCCTTTCGGCATGTGTCATTGAGGGGAGTAGCTTGCTTTTTCATGGCACATGGAGATTTTGCAATATGGGTTTGCTTGTCAATGCGTTGCGCTTCTTTGTCCGTTGTAAATTGTCCGTTATTTTGCGTTAATTTATCTCGACTTTTTGACTCTTTTATTATTATTTATTTTGTTTTACGTCTTTCCGTTTATTATTACTAATGACTTCTAATTTGATTTGATTTTATTTTTATGTTTTTACTGTTATTTCGCGATTCGACATTGAAAAGGATCCGAATTGGATCGAAACGCAGCGTTTGTTACTTATATTTAATAAATATTTTATTGGATGTATTACATTAATAACCGTTTTTTTGCTTCTTTACACCATTGCGCTGGTCCTTTAAGCCTTTTATTGAATTTTTTTGATCTTAGATTTTAGATTTTGGATTTTAGATTTTAGATTTTAGATTTTAGATTTTAGATTTTAGATTTTAGATTTTAGATTTTAGATTTTAGATTTTAGATTTTATTTTATCTCATTTAAGTACAACCTACACCTTACACTCTATACAATTTATATATTATATTTTATTCTATTTCTATTTCTATTTTTATTTTTATATATTATATCACAATTTATATTTTATATTTTATACGTTAATGAATACAAAACAAAACTTGTAAAGCTCCGTAAAACTGGAAGTCCAAAGCCACGGTAATATCATCGTAAGGCACGGATTAAGAACAATAAATAAAAAATAAAATAAAATAATATTTCGATATAAAATGAAATATAAAACGCCATTATTATAAATATAAATTAATATGAACGTTAATAGGACACTATAATTATTTAAATAAAGGTATAATTTAATAAAATAAAATTATAAATGCAAAAAATTGTATTTTTTTATTCATTATCACTACAACTACATTCTTTCTAGATCGAGTACAATTGTTTGGGTGATATTTATCATAAAAACAGTTGAAACAAATGATGTATTTCCATGCACATTTTATAAAAGAAACCTCGCGACACATATAATTCTTTTTTAAATGTAGTCAGAAAATAGATATCATTAACATTTGAGAAAATTAACTTTTTTCTAATAATTTTAAAGCAAACCATGCAATATTTAATCTTGGGAGAAAAGACAGGAGCACTTAATTGATGATGGTAATATCATCCAAACAATTGTACTCGATCTAGAAAGAGTGTAGGTAGTGATAAGAAATAAAAAAATACAATTTTTTGTATTTGTAATTTTATTTTATTCAATTATACCTTTAAATTATACCTATTTAAATAATTATATGTCCTATTAATGTTTATATTAATTTATATTTATAATAATGGCACTTTATATTTCATTTTATATCGAAATATATCAAATAGATTTTAAGTTTAAAAAAATTTAATAGTGCAAATTAAAAACAAACACAAAATTTATCAAAATAATTATATTTTAATATTACAGGTTGCATTATGAAAAAAAATTTTTAAAAATTAAAAAAAAGTTCGACGGAGTAGGATCGAACCTTGAACATACAGCATAAATAATAGTCTCGGACTCTACCATCCGAGCTACGCCGCCTTTCCGATATTTTGTTGAAATTCATTGGTATATGAGATATCGGTATTTTTTCGAAAAACGTGAAAATGGCGATGGCGGTAACCACGGGTAGCGGCGCGCTGTCTCTTCCCTTGCCGTGCGCCGGCAGGCAATGTCTGACACGATGGGCCGTGCTATAGCTCGAGCGGTCGAGCGCTTCTCTCATTCGTTCGATTCCAATAATTAATATTTTGATTATTATTACAAAAATCATTACATGGAATAGGATTTCTTTATTTAATTTACTGCGCTCTACCTTCTCACAAGTACGTGAGCTCTTGCTCAGGGATACCCTTTATATTCATTATACATATATTTGATATAAATATAGAATATTCAAATGACATTATGTATTAAGATTTTAATGTACGTTTTATTAGTTAAACTAGCTTTTTCTACGAGAAGAATGATCATCAAAATGAATGAATAAAAAAAATTGCAACAATTTAGTAAAATTATGTAAACTATAGAATTTAATTTTTTTATTATAATATGTTTTAATGTTAAAATTATTTTTTATCCAATAAAGTGCAATATAATTGTATTATATATTTAAATATTTGAATATATATATTTTTTAAATATAATAAATATCATTATATTAAATATTATAAAAAAAAAGTTTAAAATATTATATTATAAAATAAAAATATTATATTATATTAAATATTATTAAATATAATAAATATTATATTTAAATATTTAAATATATATTATAATATTTGAATATATATTTTTTAAATATAATAATATATATTATTTTATTTAAAAATGTTTTGAATAGTACATATTATGTTTTAAGAGAATTATTTTTGGTAATTATTTACTTACACGGATCATCTCCCGATTTCAATAATTCTTACATATGTTATCAAAATCATCACTCTGATATGAATAATGTTGTGAAGGTTTTATCGGCGATCATTGTTTATTAAAAAGTTATAAACAAAAAATATTTAATGAATAATATGCAATTTTATGATACCATATATAAACTATATTGTCATTTGACATTGTTCATCTTTCTTATATTGAGATCAGGTAGTGGAACGATGATAGGCTTCTATATTTTTGATATTTCTTATGACTTCGAAAATATTTAAGAAAAGGTGAGTTAGTACAAGACAAATTATTGTACAGTTAACAGAAGTTCTACGAGTTTCTTACTTTAACAACAAAATATAATGAGTTATTAAATTATTTGTGCGCGAAAAATGTTATACGTAAGTGAAGTGTATCCCGCATCACAAATACAGGTTGGGTTAGGTTATCTCCTGAAAGTGTAACTCCCCGCAGGTGGACGGAACACATTGTTTACGCATATACTTTTCAAGATAAAGCAAAGTTCATTTAATCTTGACCTTCATTAAGAGTAAATTTTGCTTTATCTTAGGAAGTACAGACGTAGGTACAGTGTGTTCCTGTATGATGCGGGGGGCTCCACTTTCAGAAGATATAACTTAACCCAACCTGTGTTTGTGATGCGGGATACACTTCACTTTGCATAGAAAATTACAAATCTATGTGGAATTATGTAACAATTGACTTTTCTTTCGATATAATATTAATGAACTTCAAATTTCTTTTGTTTATATCTGTCGATATAATATTAATGAACTTCAGATTTCTTTTGTTTATATCTGTTCGGAATCGCACTTGTGAAATGCAATGTTGTTTTGCCGGGATACACCCGAGAGGGTATCGCGAGTTTGCAAAGAAACGTGATTTCGAAGTGGATAAGTGACGGGATGAAACAACGTTAAATTGCTCGTTTGATTAGAACACAGTGACATCCACACAAGAGTGGCGATAAGTTTATTGCTCAGAATTACGATATGTACAGAGTTTATGAGCTTTCGATGCGTCCGACTTTATTTCGGATATTTGCGCACATAGAGGTTCGTACTCGGTCGGCGAAATCGCACTATACAATTGTTCACTGATTATACGATACAACGCGTGATCAGCTGTTCGCGTGAGAGCGAGCGAGATCGCACAATTCACGGTTGTACGCACGAGATAGAGAGAGACAGCGTTATATCAGCTATCTGCGAGAGTGAGCGAAACGGCGGTCTATCGGCCGTTCGCGAGATCGAGCGAGACCGCACTATTCACGGGTGCACGCACGAAACTGAGAGAGACAGCGCTCTATCGGGCTGTCTGTATGAAAGCGAGCGAGACCGCACTACACACGGTTCGACGCGAAATTAAGAGAGACAGCGCTCTATCGGGCTGTCTGTATGAACGAGCGAGACGGCACTCTTTCAGCCGTCCGCATGATTGCGAGCGAGACCGCACTATTCACGGTTCGACGCGAAACTGAGAGAGACAGCGCTCTATCGGGCTGTCTGTATGAACGAGCGAGACGGCACTTTTTCAACGGTCCGCGTGATTGCGAGCGAGACCGCACTATTCACGGTTCGACGCGAAACTGAGAGAGACAGCGCTCTATCGGGCTGTCTGTATGAGAGCGAGCGAGACCGCGCTACACACGGTTCGACGCGAAATAGAGAGAGACAGCGCTTTATCGGGCTGTCTGTATGAGAGCGAGCGAGACCGCACTACACATGCTTGGACGCGAAATAGAGAGAGACAGCGCTCTATCGGGCTGTCTGTCTGAGAGCGAGCGAGACTGCACTTTCCACGGCTGCACGCGCGAGATAGAGAGAGACAGCGCTCTATCGGGCTGTCTTGTGAGCGCAAGCGAGACCGTACTTTCCACAGTTCGCGTGAGAGCGAGCGAGACCGCACTTTCCAATGTTCGACAAATGAACGGAGGCTCAAGGAGAGACAGGCTCCACCTCTGGCTTAGAGTGGAGGCGCTCAGACGAATCCCGGCATTCGCGCTCAGAACGTTCACGTGTTGAACGGAATCGGTTATCGTTCACTAAAGTGTCCGTAGATCCGTCGCGATATTTTATATAAAGTCGTCGATTAAAGATAATCGCGTTTGGCACGTTACACTGTTTCAACGCGCTTGCAAATCTCGGTTCTCGTCGCTCTAATCTGACAATGGTTTCGCTTTAACTTTCGCGCAATGCCTCGTAATCGCTCGGATATGAACTAGAAAAAGACTGCTCGGGAGAGAGCCTTTTCCCTGGATAATAAGGATTTGATGGCGCATCGGATGATCCGATTTGAGCCTATCCGGTTTAGGCACGTAGAATCGCGTGATTTTCCGATTGCCTAATTGGCCAGAATCATGTATTCATCCGCGATCGCGCGGATCCTGGCTGATGTTGAAAAAACACCGTACGGAATTATTTCGCGAGTTCGCTTTGGCGCGCACGGAATGCGCCAGTATTACCGGGGGTGATATTTTCGCTTAAAATTCAGGGCGAATCCTGAACAATATTTTTAATAAATAATGATCGCCGACTAAAACCTTCACAACATTACTTAGAATGATGATCTTGATAACATATGTGAGAATTATTGAAATCGGAAGGTGGTCTATATAAGTAAATAATTACCTTATTTTTTATCACAAAATATTTTTTTTTAAATTTGATAATTATATTGAAATATACGGATAAAGTTCCGAAAAGTGTATATCCCCGATTGTCAAATTTTGCATACTAATGTATTTATATTATTGATATCCAGAAAGGGTAGAGATGTATGCAGGAGCTTTCGATATGTAGCCTTTTGTAAGAAACGGCACCAATGAGCATAATGCCGTAGAGTGACCACATCCTTCAAGATCCCAGTAAATAATAATCCTTATTGTGATAACCCCAATAACAGATGGACCCTAAGTAGGACCATGGCAAGCAGGCCCTCCAGAAAAGGGATATAGGAAAGAATAGGGATGTATGTGAGAGGAGACGTGTCTATATGCCCATTTGGTTAACGAGCGAGAATCCAATATTATTGATATTATTGATATTATTGATATTATTGATTATGAATATAACAATAAAAATTGGCAACAAAGTTATCTTCTCTCAGAATCAAAATAAAAAAAATAGGTTTTTTGTATATTTTTTTTCATTATTTTAATAAATATTTTAATAGAAAGAGTTAAATAAAAGTTATACCTCTCTTAAAACTTAATTTATATGTCCTATTCGTTAAAAGCATACTTTAAAAGCAGTATTTTACGAGAAAAACGCAATTTAAGATTGCTATTTTTTTTAATAAGATCATTAAATTTTTTAAGCCTATCAACTATTTTGAAGTGCGTTATTAACCTAATCTTCGCATGGAAAGTATGCATAGATACAATGAATTTTGCTCATCTACGGGGAGCTCCATTTCTGAAACCTATAACCTAACTCATCTCATATCCGAGAGATGGAATGAATCTCGCTTCGTATGAAAAGTACATGCATGAATACAGTGAATTCCGCCACCTCTACGGAGAGCTGCACTTCCGAAAGATATAACTAAGGATGGGAAAGTTATTTTTTAAAAGTCGTTACCGTTACTCGTTACCGAGTAAAAAAAATAACTCGTTACCGTTATTAGTTACTTATTTTTAAAAGTAACTAGTTACCGTTATCGTTACTTCAAAAGTAACGATTCGTTACTTTTCTCGTTACTTTTAATGTTAAAACAAGATAGAATTAAATAAAAAATTTACTTTGGTAATATTTTGTAAATTTAAAATATTTTTTATTAAAATATTAATATAAAAGTAACAAATTCTTTATTTTAAATTTACAAAACTGTAAAAAATTTAAAGAGATATAGATTTTAAAACATTTAACATGTAACTTCACATGAAAAAGATAAAAAAATTTTAATTTTCATTAAATTTATAAATACAGTTAAATTTGCATTCTTTTTGTGCTCCCGTCCGATATTACGTCAAACATAAAAACTGATCAATCACATCCATTCCTCAGACGAATGAAATAACTGTGATTGACCAATGATGTCATTAATCGCTCCAGAAGTGAAGCTGGTGCGACAATCTACGAATTTCAAAAAAATACTAAGAGTTCTGATAGCACTTTTCATAGTTCTATAGTTACTGATAAAAATTAAAAAGAGTTTCATATTTTTTATATTAAAAAATCGGAATCGAAAAAATGTCGTGCTAACTTCGCGAATCTAGCACGATACTCTTCTCTCTAAAGAACCAAAACGCGTTGAATATTATTTTTAGCAAAAGTTCCCGATAGTTCTGCTATAATTCAGTCTATATATGTAATTTTAGATCGATATTCCAAAAATTAATAATTTTTTATGAATTTTTAATGTTCTTGACTAGCACGACGATTAGTGAAAATATGTCGTGCTAATGATTTTGCCTAGTTTTAACGGCAATTTTAGACAGTTCTATAAAAGTTCTATCCTTTAGAAACATTTTTACGCAGAGTTCCGACCGTTTACTATTTTATAAATAATTATTTTAAAAATCTCTCTGCTTGAAAAATGTTTCTAAAGAATAGAACTTTTATAGAACTGTCCAGAACTGCCGTTAAAACTACTTAGAATTATCAGCATTTTTACTAAGTGTCGATGCTGGTCGAGGACATTAAAAATTCATAAAAAATATTAATTATTGAAATATCGGTCTGAAATTGTATATATTGGCTGAATTATAGCAGAATTATTAGGAACTCTTGTTAAAAATAATAGTCAACGCGTTTTGATTCTTTAGAGAGAAGAGTCTTGCTAGATTCGCAAAGTTAGCACGACATTTTTACGATTTCGATTTTAATATAAGGAATGCGGAATTCTTTAATTTCATCAGGAACTGTAGAACTATGAAAAGTGCTATCAGAACTCTTAGTATTTTTTTGAAAATCGTAGATTGTTGTGTCAGCTTCACAGACATCTCTCAAAGCAAAATTTCAAGGTTATGAATATTTTGATGTCGCTAATCCAATAAATAAAGGGATCAAAGAAATATAATCGACCAAACTAGCCAGAAATTGATTTATTAGTACGACGTTTCGACCATATGGTTGTGGTCCTTATCAAGTATACACTGGAAGAATTATAAAAGATACTGAATTAATTAACGGTTTAAATATATAGTACGCTCAACGAATTAAATTATAACAATTTTAGTATACCGATGTAATAAAAATTAGGAGACGGCATGAATGATAATCTTGTAAATTGCACAAGTCACATTAAAAAAACACGTTATTTTTAACTAAATTTGAATTCGAGAGAAATTAATGCGTCTGTGAGAGACTTCGTTAAGAGACTAAACAATAACGATATGAAAACTGAACTACGTGACTTTTATTACTTTGTCGTAAATATTGTTTAAACTATCTGTGTCTTTCTGTAGGTTGATTAAATTATTAAATTTCTTGATGAAAAACATCTCAGCAATTTCTCTCTTTCGTACATATTTTTCATTATGCAAGATATTGGGTTTCAACCAGTCGAAATCGTGTCTGGATTCCAATCTATGCTTACTAATGACCGAATGATTAGATTCGTGTAGCTTTATATTATTACAATGTTCTTTCATTCATGTACGTAAATGTCTTTTTGTTTGCCTGATGTATGATAAATTGCAATCTTTGCAGTTTAATTTGTATACTACACTTGTCTTATCATTGTTATGTAAGGAATCTTTACCGCGTCTAATTAAATTATTTAGTTTTTTTGTTATTTTGTAGACGACGTTAAAGCCGCTATTCCGCAAAAGGCGGTACAAGTCATGACTCGAATTCTCCACATATGGTATTGTAATAAATTGAGTCTTATCTGAACGAGTGAGATTCACGTCAACAGTATCATTAAGGTCACGATTATTTAAAAAATTAATTCTTTTCTGAATGTGTCTATGTATAATATGTTCAGGGAAACAATTATTGATTAAAGTGTCATGTACTAGCTTGATGTTTTCTTGTCGGAAGCAGTCATTAGATAATAAAATAGCATGGTCTACCAAATTATAAATAGTGTTAATTTTGTATTTTAACGGGTGGTTTGAATAATAATTAATATACCTCCCAGACCATGTAGGTTTCTTAAACCAGTTGGTGATAAGCCTATTTCCCGATCGAATGATTTTTACATTCAAAAAACGAATCGATGAATCAACTTCCATCTCGTAAGTGAATCTCAATCGCTCATGATAATTATTAAAATTCATTAAAATTTTTTCCATTCCCTTGCGTGGCACTATCGCAAAAACATCGTCTACAAATCTATAGTAAGTGGGAACAGTAAAATCCAATGAGTCTAAGCATTGTGTCTTAAGATCATCATATCAGCCAGGATAGGTGACAGCGGAGAATAGGAGTGCCGAAAATCTGTTCATAAAAACGTCCGTTGAATGAAAAGCAAGTTGAGTCTAAAATCATTTCTATTGCAAATAAAAATTGAGATAAGTTAAATTTAGTGTTTTTTGAAATATCGTCCCATCACTTTTTTATGGCGTTTATAACTAAATCTTTGGGGACGTTTGTAAATAAAGAAGTTACATCCAGCGAGATCATAACATTGTTATCGTTGATAACTGTGTTCTTAATATTATCAACGAATGACCAACCATCTTTGATGTAGGAATTCGGTTTCTTTATAGATTTATATAGAATGTTATGGATGTAACTGGAGATATTATATACCGGGCTTCCCAGAGCAGATACAATAATTCTCAACGGAAAATCATCCTTATGGATCTTCGGCAGACCATAACAACGCGGTAAATTGCCGTTAGTGCAATTTAAATGCCTATATGTCAACTCATTTATCAAGTTGTTATTGAGCCATGATTTGACTAACCCATTCGTCTTACTGGTTAATTTTTTCAAAGGATCCTTTTTCAACTCCTTATAAGTGGTTTGATCACCCAACAGCACGACAAGATAATCTTTTTTGTCCATAACTACGGTAGTCTGACCTTTGTCGGCTCTCGTGACCATAATATCTTTATTGTTATCCCGTAAAAACTTCCTAGAGACCGCGTACGAGTTGAGGATATGTCTGTCACAATAGGTGATATGTTTCTTGGTGGAAAGAAATCTATGGAAAATATTTGCCACGGAAATATTTTCCATAGATTTCTTTCCACCATCCTGGTTGGTTCAATAGAATCAGTGGGCAAAATATTGCTATTTACTTCGAAATTTTTAACCACGTCCAACACGTAATTTGTGCGATCATTTTTTGTTCCTGTTGGATAGGTAATGCAAAATTTTCACCCAAGCTCAACAAGTCAGAAACCGTGTCAGGTATGTCTTTACTGCTGATGTTCACAAACCACTTAGACCTGTCAATGTTTGAAAAAGGATGTACACAATTGTTGTATTTTAATTTCAAATTGTCAAACTTCTTGATCGAGTTGTTTTTTATACTATAGGAGGTGAGTCTCTGTCTATTTAGTTCAAAAAAATTAGTTACTAAATCATGTGGTAAGCATTCAAAAAGACGTTTTTCAATGTCTTTGATTTTGTTATATAGATACTTTAAACAATAAATTTCTTTTGACAATTCTTCATTTTATGGTAACAATTTTTGAGCGTTATGTCTACAGACTTATTATATTATTGTATACGCAATTCACACTCCGTTATAATTTTTATGAGCGCCATGTCTGCACGCGTACGCAGACTTACTGAGATGTTGTTCTTATTTCACACTTGCAAATTTTATATATTAATTTATATGTCTTAAACTTAGATTCTGCTCAACTTTATCGTTTACTACCATTTTTAAAAAATTTTTTCACTGAAGAGAGCCCGATACGGGTAGAAACGTTTGATTTTATGTTAATAAATTTGCACTTAATTCATACGTTATTTCTGTTATATTGTCCATCCTTGCCAAAATAACGTATAGGTGCTATCTTTTAGTTTGTCGCCACATGATACGCGATTCTGGCTCATCGACCCGTAATATTTCTTTTGAATTTTATTTTTTATACATTGAGCCTTAAACTACTTTTTAAATTTCATCCGAAATATTATCGAATTTTATGTGAATGTCGGTCGATGACTAAAAATTGAATATGACAGAAATACGATGTTATAAGTATTTTCAAAATATGAAAAGTAACGATAAAAGTAACTGTTAAATTCATTATCGTTACTAAAAAAATGTAACTACGTTATCGTTACAATTACAGTTATAAAAAAATGTAACGCCGCTACCAGACCGTTACCAAAAAAGTAACTAAAACGGTAACGGCGTTTCAAGTAATGCGAATTATTTCCCAACCCTAGATATAATATAATCCAATCCGTGTCCGAGAAATAGGATGAACCTCGCTTCATATGAAAAGTACACGTGTACAGATTCTGGTTCCTTTCTACGAGGGAACTCCACTTCCGAAAGATATAATCTAACCCAAATCTATTATGATGAAAAATTAAATAAAAAAGAATTTGGTTTGGAGACCTTCTTTAGCGAAAATTACAAATCCATGCAGAATTACACAAAAATGCCTCAGTCAGAAAAACATCCAAAATATTAATTTGCATTTTTCTCGTAAAATACTGCTTTTACGAGAAAATTATAATTACCACTTTTAGTAATAATATATAGAACAAAAGTTACATTTTTAAGAGAAATATAACTTTTTGTTTGAAACTTTTTCTATTAAAATCATAAATTTACAATCAATATTTATAAGATAATGAAAAATATATATATATATATATATAATATATATATATATATATATATATATATATATAATACAAAATATAATACAAAAAAGCTATTTTTCTTCATTCTTGAAGATGATTTTATTGCCAATTTTCATTGTCACATTCGTAATCAGCGCATTGGAATACAGTAGTATACAGGGTGCACCACCTAGAAGTGGCCACCCCATTTTATCTTTTAACTGACTGAGTATCATGATTAAATGACAACATGACATATGTCAACCTCTAATGCACGAGTCAGAAGTTGGCTATATCGCAGAGCCGAAAATGAAATGGTGGACGTCGCCCACGATATTTCAAACTGGAAAATCTCGTATAATATGTAAAATATTTACATTAAATCATGCATCGTTATATTCGTTCAAACAGCGCTACAACTTTTATGATATCAAAATATCTACATTATTATAAAAAAAATTATACATATCTCTCCGTTCTTTAATACAGATAAATTTTGTAATCACTATGCTCACAATAAAGTTCAGTTAAAGCCATTTAATTTCATATATATTTGTTATGGTCTATCTCTTTTAGTTTAAAAGATAAAAGGGGGTGGCCACTTCTAGGTGGTACACTCTGTATAATAGTTAATAATTATAGTATATAATAGTTAGTATTAATAATTAGTATATAAAATGTCAAAATAACACAGGTCTATAAAAAGAAAATATTTTTAGACCCAGAGACCAGACAAGGTTATTTCAAAGGTTTTTCGTGCGCTGAATTCAATCCCGGTGATTTTTTCGCCCTAGCATGTCAGAATTTTGAGATATCTTAACCTAAAAGTGAAAAAAGGCCTATTTTGGACATATTTGAGGTTATGTAGCATGAACAAATGGGATTTTTCTTTATTACCGTATTCGTCATCAAAAAGTATCATTCTTCCCCTCCAAATAGCGTTTTCGATTGCCCTGATACGATTCCTAGTTGCTGAGATATTGCACTTTAAATTTGAAACGATATCATTGCTAACGATAGTGTACAGAATACCATTACAGGAATCATTAAATGTAGAAAATTTGCGATATCTTGATAGTGTTTTACGACAGCGTTTGAAATAACCAAGTCTATTGAAGAAGAGCTTACGAAATCAATCACAACTCATGAGTCCGAATCCCTTGAAACCCAGATCCCATGAATCAAAATATCATGAATGCAAAGTTTTAGATTCAATCCATCTCAAATCCAGTGAAATTAAATATGAGCTCAGAATATTTCACGTGACCCCTTAACCTGAACAAATAGGATTTTTCTTTATTATCGTATTCGTCATCAGAAAGTATCATTCTTCCCCTCCAAATAGCGTTTTCGATCGCCCTGATACGATTCCTAGTTGCTGAGATATTGCACTTTGAATTTGAAACGATATCATTGCTAACGATAGCAGTAGTGTAGGATACCATTACAGGAACATAAAAAGTAGAGAACTCGCGATATCTTAATAACAATAGCATCTGAAAGGACTTAATCGTGGACGTAGAACCTATAGAACTGTGACTCATGAGCTCTTGACTGAGACTCAAAGCCTTTAATCGCAAACTTCAAAGTCTCAAACCCTGCATCTTGTAAAGGTTCGGAGTTTGGTACTTTCATCTCGGCGGCTTGAGGTATAAGAATCAAGACTACAACTTATAAGGTATAGGGTTCAAGAAAGCGGGATTTGAATATATAAGATCGAATTGTTTGTGTCACAAATTGTCGAGTGACATTTCATTCGATGCAGTTAATCAATCAGTCGTTATCACAGCTGTTATTCACAGTAAATTGTCTCACGTTTTCTCGAAGAGTTTTTTTATTATAGTAATATCTATTGAATAGAGATCTTTTCAATATAGCCATACATCAGTCATTATCACGACTGCTATTGAAAGTACATTGTTCCGGGTATTTCCAAATAGTGTTTCACCATCTTCTTCTCGTGGAGTAATTTTTATCGCGAGCATTTTCTATTAGTTGCATTCATGACCATTGCTGTCTTATAAACTGTATCCAAGTATTCCCAAAAGTTTTAATCAAGTTGTAGTTCAAGCAACGTTGTAGTTTCCATCGTCTCAACATGTCATCAAGGTTTCCATGTCATGAAAAAGTCAATACATTTTGCTATATATGTGGCCAGTATGAAGTCGCTCATCTTCGTAAATCAATCAATGATGATATAAAAAGTAAATATCGCGAGTGCTTTAAAATACCAATGAAAAACTTGAACAAGTCATGGGTTCCAAAATGTGTTTGTAATTCATGCAAAGTAATGTTAAATCGACGAAACGAGAGAAACCAATTTTCAGAAACCATCTTGGAACCAACATTTTGGCGGGAGCCCTCAAATCAGGCCAATGATTGCTTCTTCTGTTCCTGCAATACAATGCAAAGAATAAAAATAAAATAATTTATGCGATTGTAAGCTCTGTCACGTCAGTTAAGAAGGGTAAAATGGTGGTATCTACTTCAAAATTGCGAGACCCAGCAGAACAAAGCAGAAAGCTCAATCACATTTGATGAAATGGAGACTGTTGAAATCAAATACGAAGAAGATAGTGACTTTGAAGATCCATCATCTTCCAACAATCCCATTTTATTTGGTCAAGATCATCTCAATGTGCGTGATTTGGGTCATCCAAAAGATTCGTCTGAGGTATTAGCCTCAAGACTCCAAGAAAGAAATATGTTATTACCCAGAACTAAAATTTCTGTATACCGTAATAGGGAAAATGCTTATTTGGAATATTTCACGCAAGACGAGGACCTTGTTTATTGTAAAGATGTTAGAGGACTCATCAATAAATTCAAACCTGATTTATATGATGCAGACAAGTGGCGGTTATTTATAGATTCCTCAAAAGCGAGTCTCAAAGCAGTCTTACTGCATAATGGTAATAGATATGCCGCGATTCCACTCGCTCACTTTACTACATTGAACGAATCGTATAAAACTTTAAAGTATCTTCTCGAGAAGATTGATTATAACAAACATAACTGGCTTCTTTGTGCTGACTTTAAAGTGATTAATATGATGTTAGGTTTACAATCGGGTTTTATCAAGTATCCTTGCTTTCTTTGCGAGTGAGATAGTCGTGCTTGTGACAAACATTGGGTTCCAAAACTTTGGCCAGCAAGAGTCAATTTTATTGAGGGATCAATGAATGTAACAAATAAACATCTCGTTGATCCAAAAAAAATATTGCTGCCCCCGCTTCATATTAAATTGGGTTTAATGAAGCAGTTTGTCAAGGCATTAGATAAACAGGGCAAATGTTTTCAGTATTTACAATCCAAATTTCGACATCTGTCAGATGCTAAGATACATGAAGGAGTATTTGTCGGTCCAGACATTCGGTTGTTGATGAAAGATGACAGTTTTACTCCGACTATGACTGATACTGAGAAAAAAACTTGGCTAAGTTTCAAATGTGTGATTGAGAACTTTTTGGGTAATAACAGAGACCACAATTATAAAGAAATTGTTTCATCTATGCTTAAGAACTTCGAGAACTTAGGTTGCTTGATGAACATGAAAACATTTTCTATTCTCTTATTTAGATTTTTGTTTGAAAAATCTTGGTGCCTTTAGCGAGGAACATGGTGAACGCTTCCACCAAGATTTCGAAGTGAAAGAGAGGCACTATCAAGGTAGGTGGCATGTCTACAAGATGGCGGATTACTGCTGGTCTCTTAAGAGAAACGAATCTACAATGAATGATCACAGTCGTAAGTCTCAAAGAAGATCTTTTGAGGAAATAAGAACTTGTTTCCAAAAGAAAACGAAGCAATCAAGAAATTCTAGTTGAAGGTTCGGAGTTCATATGTTACTCAGAATTTAAGGTTCAGAAAATATACACAGTTTTACCTTAACTGGCCGGACGCCACATTGTCTTGCCTTAGCTGGCCGGACGCTACATTGTCTTGCCTTAGCTGGCCGGACGCCACATTGTCTTGCCTTAGCTGGTCGGATCCTACGCTGTCTTGTCTTAACCGGCTGGATGCTTGGCAGTGAACCGTTGCTCCCAGGTATCTTCTGAGTTCGGTGGCTCAGATTCAAAGGGTTCAGAGTTTAGGCATCGAAATTGGAGAGCCTGACTCTAAGGATTGAGAGTTTTTACGATCAAAGCTTACAGATTCAATTTTTCAGAGTTGCGTGTTTGAGAGTCGAGGGACAAAGAATTCAAAGTCGAGAGATTAGAGTTCCAAAGTTCAAGTTTCAAAGTTTCAATGTTCGGTTCCAATGAATTAGAGGCATAAAGATTTAGTTTCAATGTTCGGTTCCAATGAATTAGAGGCATAAGGATTTAGGTTACAGGGTTAAGGGTTCACGGCTGAAATATTCTGAGCTCATATTTAATTTCACTGGATTTGAGATCTGGATTGAATCTAAAACTTTGCATTCATGATATTTTGATTCATGGGATCTGGGTTTCAAGGATTCGGACTCATGAGTTGTGATTGATTTCGTAAGCTCTTCTTCAATAGACTTGGTTATTTCAAACGCTGTCAAACACTATCAAGATATCGCAAATTTTCTACATTTAATGATTCCTGTAATGGTATTCTGTACACTATCGTTAGCAATGATATCGTTTCAAATTTAAAATGCAATATCTCAGCAACTAGGAATCGTATCAGGGCGATCGAAAACGCTATTTGGAGGGGAAGAATGATACTTTCTGATGACGAATACGGTAATAAAGAAAAATCCCATTTGTTCATGCTACATAACCTCAAATATGCCCAAAATAGGCTATTTTTGCACATTTAGGTTAAGATATCTCAAAATTCTGACGTGCTAGTGCGAAAAAATTACCGGGATTGGATTCATCCTGATATTTTTCTCGACTACGTCTCTTCAGGGGGGAGTAAAGAGGGGTCTTATAGTATTCTCGAATTAAGAATCTATATCTTGGTTAATGCACCAAGTAAAATATATGCATATGTCTTTCACGCATTTTAATTTTCGCGAATTACTAATCTTTAAAAAAATTTTACGCACTACCATCCGCGGTGGCTCTTAATCGCCCTTTTCTCGAATTGTTGTTTAATACATTACAGAGCCTAATTTCTTTATCTACTTATTAATTTATTACATTTTAAATATAGAATAATTTTAATATTACAATAAATAATAAAAGAATTTAATTCTATAGTATAATATAATTTTTTCTTATTTTATTATTCTTAATTTATTATAATTACTACAATTTTGATATTATCATTTTTTTTTGTAAGAAAAGCAAGTTTAATTAGTATACATTAAAACAGTATCTAATCAATATATATTAAAGTAATATCTTTTTTAAACAATAATTTTTTAAATGCACGCACAAATTTAACGTTTTCTTAATCTTTTTTGAAAGTACAACTTACTAATGATTTATTTTTATATATTGATTTTTTACCTTAAATTTAATTTTTTTATTTATTGATATAATAGGTAATATAACGATATAGGAATGCAGATAAGAAACATTTGATATTTGATTTTGTAATAAAAATAAATGCGATACTTTGATAAAAAAAGAAAAAAAGTCATATTTAATAATTTATAAATATTTATTTTACAGCACATCAAATACAAGAAATACACAAAACAATGAATGGTTATTGAACGGATCAAATGGAAAGAAGCCACCTGTATTATGTTTTAAGTAAGTTGATATAATTAAGAACTATAATAAACTATCTAATTTTATTTAAATATCTATGCATACACGCGCACATTTGTTAATATACAGGGTGTCCGTCAATTTTCGACCTTAACGAAATAAGGAAGTAAATTGGCTTAAATTAAGAAGTAAGGACCTTTCATTGTTTTGTGATTGTCGCAATAATAACGAAAAATTAAATAAAGAAGATCGGCCAATCTGCGTGAGTAGAAGCGCGCGTGGACGAGAGTCGTCCCACTGTCTGATACTGCGAGCGCGGCGAAGCGGTGGGCGGGTCGCTCTTCGAGACATGATGGTGGTTTGCAATATATTGCAATACCGCGCCGAAAAATGATCCGTCCTTTTAATGGCGAGAAAATGATGCGCTATCATTACCCCATCACCTTGCAGTAGATAGCATGGTGCGCTTTTTTTATAGTGGTTTTTCCCATAGGCCTATTCCACTCTCAATTTGAAAATTATTCAAAATGCCATTACTATACGCTGAATGTGTCTTAAATGTAAAAAATTGATGGTGACAGTACCTTTACAAAAATTGATCCGTTGAAAATCCCCCGATAAAATGTATTGCATACGTTGATTTTTATTAAAACGTCTTAGCTCTCGTACGCTGTTGCCAGACTGCATACACCAGCAGCACGTAATTACAGCTGAGCGGACATGTGAGTGTAATCATAGTGCGAAGGCGTCGAACTCACACGTACGCTTACACTCACATGTCCGCTCAGCTGTAGTTGCGTGCTGCTGGCGTATGCAGTCTAGTAACAGCGTGCGAGAGCTAAGACGTTTTAATAAAAATCTCGTGTTCGCGTAGTAAATTAACAGTGAAAATGAAGTATACTCTACAAGAATATACGGATATGATTGTAGCATACGGACTAGCGGGAGAAAATACTTTTCGTGCGGTCGCAATTTACATGGAATCATTTTCCGGGCGTGCGAAAACCATGTGTCTGTACAATTTTACGTGTTGTGCAATAATTATGTGAAACTGGGTGTCGTGCATAATATCGGGATAACCGTCCAGCAGTGCGCCTTCGTGTACGAGATAAAGAAAGGATTTTTGAAGCATTTTATCAACGTATCATTATCAACGTGTACAATACATTTTATCGAGGGATTTTCAACCACGAATCAATAAAAGTACTGTCACCATCAATTTTTTACATTTAAGATACATTCAGAGTATAGTAATGGCATTTTGAATAATTTTCAAATTGAGAGTAGAATAGGCCTATGGGAGAAACAACTATAAAAAAAGCGCACCATGCTATCTACCGCAAGGTGGTATGGAAATGATAGCGCATCATTTTCGCGCCATTAAAAGGACGGGTCATTTTTCGGCGCGGTATTGCGATATATTGCAAACCACCATCATATCTCGAAGAGCGACCCATCCATCGCTTTGCCACGCTCGTAGTATCAGATTACAGTAGAACGACTCTCGTCGCCGCGCGCTTCTACTCACGCAGATTGGCCGATCTTCTTTATTTACTAGAACTGTGAATTAATTTTGAGGGATTTTTTTGTAAATTCAAGGCTTTATTGTGAAAAATTGTGTACATTATTATTTTTCAAAGTATTGTCCATCGCTAGCCACTACTTTTTCCCATCTTTCTGGCAGCATACGGATTCCGCGTCGAAAGAACTAGAGAACCTCTAGGAGAGAGAATGGACAACTGATCATGTGACATGTGATCAAGCTTTTTCATGATTGGCTGGCAGAAAATGTATCAATTTTAGCTATTGCGACGCCAATGCAAAATATGATGACACACAAATAGGACATACATGACACACATATATTAACCTATTTGTGTGTCATCATATTTTGCATTGGCGTCGCAATAGCTAAAATTGATACATTTTCTGCCAGCCAATCATGAAAAAGCTTGATCAGTTGTCCATTCTCTCTCCTAGAGGTTCTCTAGAAAGAACAACTCTTCTTTTGATGCTGTCCACCAATCGATCCAATTTTTCGTATCTTTGTAAGATTGGAAGCGCTGCTTAGCCAGGCCGTGTTCCATAAATCGGAACAAGTAGTAATCCAATGGAGCAATATCTGGTGAATATAGCGGGTGAAACATCCCATTTCAGCGTTTCTAAGTATTTTTTGATTACACGAGCAACATGTAGTCAAGCATTGTCATGTTGTAAAATTACTTTATCGCCTTTGCTCGAATTGTGACCGTTTTTCCTTCAATGCACGGATCAAATGCATCAATTGTGTTCAGTAGCGTTCACCAGTGATGGTTTCATTCGGTTGAAGCATTTCATAGTACACAACACCAAGCTGGTTCCATCAAATACAGAGCATGAGCTTCGAATCATGAATATTCGGCCCTGCCGTCGATGTTGATGCATGACCAGACAAACCCCACGATTTTCTACGCTTAGGATTATCGTAGCGTAACCATTTTTCATCGCCAGTGATGATACGATGCAAAAAACTCTTTCTTTTTTGCCGTTGAAGCAATTGTTCGCACGTGAAAAATCGCCGTTCAATCTCTCGGCTACAATTCGTATAGCACCCACAATTTCCTTGCTTTTGAATTATACCGAGTGCATTTAAACGTTTGGAAACTGTTGTGCGATCAACATTCAACGATTCAGCAAGTTTATATTGCGTTTGACATGAATTTTGGTCGAGTAATGCTTCCAATTCCTCATCTTCGCACTTTTTCGGTTGACTAGGGCGTGCTTTGTCAACTATCGAAATCACTACTTCTAAAACGTCGAAACCGATACTCACACATTTTTATCGATGGAGTATGTATACCGTAAGTTTCCAACAGCACTCGATGACTTTCAGCAGCACTTTTCTTTGAATTAAACAGGAAAAGTAAAACTTCCCGCAAATGGTTTTGTTGGCTCGTAATTCGACATCTTCGGAGCTGAGAAAAAATATGTTATTTACACTTCAGCAAAATAACACATAATAAAAAGTAAAGCCTAATGACAGAGCGTTGACATGAATATAGTTACAGAAGTGTCCGATGCGATATAGCAAGTTACGCCATCTATTGTAAATCCCTCAAAATTAATTCACAGTCCTAGTAATTTTTCATTAATTATTGCGACGATCACAAAACAATAGAGGTCCTTCTTTCTTAATTTGAGCCAATCTACTTTCTTATTTCGTCAAGATCAAAAATTGACGAACACCCTGTATATAACATACATAATATATGTATGCAAACATGCACATATATGCAATAAATATATACACATACATACACACAATCCGGTAATGATTGCATCCTTTCTCTCCACACGTTTATGTTTGTGCGAATTAGTCGATTTTCAAAAATTTTATTTCTTATTAATTATCGCAAAACAGTGGCTTTCCTATTCGATTTAATCCGCACGTGAAAAATGATACGATTATTACACATCATATACAGGGTGTCAATTAAGTCCCGGGACGGCTGAATATTTTCTCATGTAAGGTATTTTTGAAAAAGGTCAAGGTCATTTCTGAAGTAATTTTCAACGAGGAATTCAACGGTGACCTTCAATTTGACCTTGAGCTTGACCTTCAAGGTTATTTGAAGGTCAAAGTGTTTTTTTTAAATAGGAACCCCTATTTTTGATTGTATATTCTTATAGCTGACCTCGAGAGCTTTCCAAAACACTATAATAAAATATTTTTCCCTCAAGCATTTATCGAGTTATAATGCTTCAAATCATTTCTTAATTTTACATAAACCGTAAAATATCTTGTAAAATATTCACTTTTCGATTATTTTACCTTAATACTTTTATGTACAAAATAATGAGAGGAATCAATTGGTTTAAAGAAAACATACAGTTGTTTTTAAGAAAAAATATGGAATTGTTAATTGCAAATTACATATTTTTTCTTAAAAACAACTATATGTTTTCTTTACGCCAATTGATTCCTCTCATTATTTTGTACATAAAAGTATTAAGGTAAAATAATCGAAAAGTGAATATTTTACAAGATATTTTACGGTTTATGTAAAATTAAGAAATGATTTGAAGCATTATAACTCGATAAATGCTTGAGGGAAAAATATTTTATTATAGTGTTTTGGAAAGCTCTCGAGGTCAGCTATAAGAATATACAATCAAAAATAGGGGTTCCTATTTAAAAAAAACACTTTGACCTTCAAATAACCTTGAAGGTCAAGCTCAAGGTCAAATTGAAGGTCACCGTTGAATTCCTCGTTGAAAATTACTTCAGAAATGACCTTGACCTTTTTCAAAAATACCTTACATGAGAAAATATTCAGCCGTCCCGGGACTTAATTGACACCCTGTATATAAAGAGATTTCAAAAAGTACCAAAAGGAAAAATATTTCGAAAACAATATTTTAGAGGCAAATGTTAAAACAAAAGTTAACCGAGTAACAGATGGACATATGAATGTGATTTTGGATTAAGTATTAAGATCAGAAGGTACTTTGAACTTTTCCAAGTATAATTTCCTAATTTTTGTCGCATTAAATAATCTTATTTTCATCTAATTTTATTTTTATTATAATTAGTAAGATTTCGAAATATTTTATAAATTCTTTTTAATAAGAATGCATAAAAAATTACATCGATTTTATCGCCGCTTGGATATGTTATAAAGGAAGTTGTCCTAAGTAATTTTCCGCAGAAAAAAATAGGGAATGACATTAATTTTCAGAATATGCAGTAAAACAAGTTAAAGTTTGACAATTTTTAACGTTTTTCTTAGACATTATAGACTGATATTAAGAACATTGTACATATATATATATATATATATATATATATATACATATATATATATATACAGGGTGATTCAGAACAAGCATGCGTCTTTAAAATATCAAATTCATTCTTGAATGAATTCTAAGACGATTTTCCCTTTACCAAAATTTTCTACGAGGCTTAATTTTTAAATTACTAAAAATAATAGTTTTCGAATTACGGAACGAGTACAAGAGGTAGACATGGACGGCGCAACTCACCGTCCGATACAGGCGATCATGTGGGGCGCTCGACGCGATCAGCTGATTGCTGCACACGATCAGTGTAACAATCAGTGTGTGTGTGTACGCGCGCGTGTGTGATTTATTTATGCACGCGTATCCACACATGCACCGTTCTATCTCTCTCTTTCTCTCTCACTCACTCACTCTTACCTTACTTCTTACCTTAATACTTGAGATCCTTCTACTGCTGATAAATAGCAGTGCCCAGTGTGTTACACGATAATAATCGTCGTCGATGAGACGTCGTTTCTTCAACACGCAGTCTGACACATCGTCAAATAAGCGAAGTTTTTTCTTTCATCGACACTTTTATAAATTTACTCGCGCACTTAATCACTCACGATTGATAAAAGAAGGAATTTACCAATGGTTACAGTACGAGTTTAATAAACGGTTAACACATTTAATTATTAATTACACACTCGATTTTGGATTTTCCAAACTATCGCATTCACAATGCGAAAGCTGCAGCTGATTATAAGACACGGTAGCGTCTCATGTCTCGCGCATAATGCTACACGTTTATGTTTGGCAGCGCTAGAGGCACTAGTACTAACCTGACCTGCTTGACGTCGGTCGTCGCGTCGCACAGTGGGTCGAAACATAGGAAAGAGCGGACATCACACTTGTAAGAACGATATAACAATTAAATATAACAACTAGATCGAAAATAATTATGCACACATAATTATGAAGTGTATACCTAACCAATTTAAATAATTGTTGTATGCAATATTGTATTAAACAACAATTTTTAAAAATTTATATAAATACCGCGTCAACATTACTGATAACCAATATATTATGCAAGAAGATTGCACGGTCTTGCGTCAAGACTTCCGTGAAGATATTCCGCAATTATATGCATTGACATCAATAGTCTTATGAAGTACTTTGTTGATATCATTCATCTCAGTAGATTTTTCCTCAAAGGTAACATGTGGAACAAGATAATACTTATATCTTATAAAGCTACACACATTTTACCAATCAACCATGGTGAACAACATTTCGTAATTTACAACAATATTATCACATTTTGTGAGTAATAGTTTTGTTGTTTCTTTTTGTATTCTTTCGTTTTTTGTTTTTTTTTGTTTTTTTTTAATTTCTGGATTTTCATGAACGAATTCGACTTTTATCGGACGACAATACTAAGTTCATTGATTTTAATATAAAGTTGATGGATTTGAATTTTCATACAACATCATATCATTCATTAATTTAATAAGAGCAAAAGTAGTCAATAGTATCATCCGCATCCGTTACATTTTTATTTTGAAATTTCTATTTATAAGCGCTTTGATTAAAAATTCCATCATTCTCCATTTGCAAATTAATTTCAAGTTTATATGGCTGCCTAAATTTTGTTCACAGATTGTAAGTAATTTTTCACTCGCGTAAGATCTAAAACTACTTGTAATTCAATTGAAACAATCGTCTCAGTTATTGTCATTTCATTTTTTGACGGATAACATGCTAATTGTGCTTGTTGAATTTTATAATAGAACACATTGATTTGTGCCACTTTCGATGCATGTTTCTTTCAAATGTATGTATTGTGATTTAGATAGATTTAGACTAAAAAATAAAGCTAAACATTTCTCTTTGGAGTATAAAGAAATTTCTATTCGATTTTCACAAAAATCTCTCACTCTTTTAGCTTCATTTGGATTTTTTATAAGATAATCTAATATTTTTGTCATGTCTGTGGAACCAGCACTTAATAATTTTTGTTTTCGGCATAAAGAAGGATTTCTGTTGGATTAGATTCACGCGATAAATGTTTAGTAGTATAAATAAAATGTTAGTAGTATAATGAATAAATGTTTAGTAGTATAATTCATGTAACAATTGCTAGGTGGCACGCTTATAGATTGTTTTCTCGATAGTGAATTTTATTCACTAAATTATATAATCGAAAGAGATAGACGATTCACTGCTGTGTTGAGTATTATCTGATTATTTTCGTTTGTCATCTGGTTTATATTTTAATTATATAAATTTATATTATATTATAAATTAATAATTTATATTATATGAGGTACAAATCTTTTCTGCACTTTTATTTTTTATCGATATCCAGATTTCTTTGTGATTACTGATGGCGACATTAACAAATAAAGATTTATTCTTTTTCTTAAAAAATTTACATTCTACTATAACTTATACAGAACAATTGTTCGATTTCGTCGTTCAAAAATTAAATATTAATTTATCAGAATCTGAAAATTCCGAAAAAATCAAAACATATTTACGATCATTTTGTTTCAACGCTTCTACAAGATGGAATAAATCACGTAGAATATTAGAACTTTTCGAAAAGAATAATAATTCGTGGCTTAATAAAGAATTTCAAATTCCAGATAATGTCAAACAACCTGAATGTTCATACAAGTCTGCGCGCACTACTTCCTTATTATGTAATAAATCTTTTAATGAAGTTACTGAAAGACATAAACGGAGGCGAACGAAGATTTGCGTGAATCTAATCCAACAGAAGTCCTTCTTTATGCCGCAAAACAAAAATTATTAAGTGATGGCTCCACAGATGGCAAAAATATTGGATTTTCTTATAAAAAATCCAAATGAAGCTAAAAGAGTGAGAGATTTTTGTGAAAATCGAATAGAAATTTCTTTATACTCAAAAGAGAAATGTTTAGCTTTATTTCTCAGTCTAAATCTATCTAAGTCACAATACATACATTTGAGAGGAACATGCATCGAAAGTGGCACAAATCAATATGTGTCCTATTATAAAATTTAACAAGCAAAATTAGCATGTTATCCACCAAAAAATAAAACGACAATAACTGAGACGATTACTACAATTAACTTACAAGCAATTTTAGATCTCACGAGTGAAAGACTACTTACAGTCTGTGAACAAAATTTAGGACAGACAATTAAATTTGAAATTAATTTGCAAGTGGGGCTTTGATGGAGCTTCTAGTCAAAGCACTTACAAACAAAAATTTTTTAATGAAGATGTTACGAATGATGCTATTGTCATGACCAGTTTTGTTCCAATTAAATTAATGAATAACTGTGACGTTGTGTGGACAAATCCAAATCCGTCCTCAACTCGTTATTGTCGTCCAATAAAATTCGAATTTATTCACGAAAATGCAGAAATTACAAAAAAAGAATACGAAAGAATGCAAAACCAAATAACAGACTTATTGCCGACAAAATGCGGAAATATTAATATAAATTATGAAATGTTGTTCACCATGATTGATGGTAAAGTATGCGTTGCTTTATCAGACCTAGCATTATCTTGTTCCACGTGTTATCTTTGTGGGGCAAAACCTTCTGAAATGAACGATATTAACAAAATACTTAATAGGAATATTGATATCAATGCATATAATTACGGGATATCTAGTCTTCACGCAAGAATTCGCTGCATGGAATTTTTACTCCATGTTTCATATAATTTGCCCTTTAAAAAAGGGAGTGTACGAGATCCTGTTTTAAAAAAGCAACGAGAAGACAATAAAAGAAGAATACAGCAAGAATTTAGAAAAGAATTAGAATTGCTTCTTGATATTGTAAAACAAGGATCAGGGTCTACTAATGATGGGGACACAGCCAGACGATTCTTTTCTAATATACACACAACTGCTAAAATCACAAAGTTAGACGAATCCTTAATAAGAAGGTTTTCTATAATTGCAGGCGATCTCATGCGGAGAAGTAATAAACACAAAAAAATTTGGCTTATTTACTCTCGAAACCGCCAAAGAATTTGTTAAAAACTATGGATGGTATTACATGACAGCTTCCGTGCATAAATTGTTAATCCACGGAGAGGCAATAATTTTCAATTTTTCGATTCCGATTGGACATTTAGAAGAGGCAAGTGAAGCGCGAAATAAGGAGTTTCGGGAATACAGAAAAATGCATTCACGTAAAATGGATAGAGTGAAAACTAATGAAGACATTTTACATCAACTATTAATTTCATCTGATCCCGTAATTTCCAATTTAAGACCCAAAAAAAGCGAACAGAAAAAACAAGACATGTTTCCCGAAACATTGGAAATGGTATAAACACACACAACACGTACAACACACACAACACAAATATATGAACGCACAGCAGAGAGGGTTTGAAGTCATTAAATACTACGGGAGTGACGAACCGTGGAGTCCTTATCTCTGCTGTGACACAGAAACACAATACACACGCGCGCGCGCACACACACACACACACACACACACACACACACACACACAAGATATGCAAAATCCGACCGTGGAACCTCCTCGTGGTGCATATTGGTTAATACTAATCCCGGCGGTAGCAGCGCTTATTGTTGTTTAATACAAAATATTGCATACAACAATTATTTATTGGTAAAGTACACACTTCATGATTATGCTTGCATAATTATTTCATTTTAACTATTACATTTTATCTTTACAAGTGCGATGTTCGCTATTTTTCCAATTTCACTTTGGTTTCCGTTGGTAACGAATACAAAAAAATTGTTCAGACAAAAGTTGTATGGCTTGAAGGGGGACATAAGATGGTGTCATTGATTTGATCTTGGATAGTCGTTTGAAGATCACGTGAAGGTCACCTTAATTTCTTAAATGGAAACCCCCATTTTTCAATGCATATTCTTATAGCTTACCTCGAGAGCTTTCCAAAACACTATAATTAAGTACCTTTTTATTAAGTACTTTTTGAGTTATAAGGCTTGAAATAATTTCTTAATTTTACATAAACCATAAAATATCTAGTAAACCATTCATTTTTCGATTATCTTACCTAAATACTTTTATGTACAAAATAATGAGAGGAATCAATTGGTGTAAAGAAAACATACAGTTGTTTTTAAGAAAAAATATGTAATTGTTAATTGCAAATTACATATTTTTTCTTAGAAACAACTATGTGTTTTCTTTACACCAATTGATTCCTCTCATTATTTTGTACATAAAAGTAGTAATATAAGATAATCGAAAAATGAATATTTTACAAGATATTTTATGATTTATGTAAAATTAAGAAATGATTTCAAGCCTTATAATTCAAAAAGTACTTAACGAAAAGGTACTTAATTATAGTGTTTTGGAAAGCTCTCGAGATAAGCTACAAGAATATGTAAAGAGAAAATGTAAGTTCCATTTAAGAAATTGAAGGTGACCTTCATGTGACCTTCAAATAACTCTTCAAGGTCAAACCAATGGTACCATCTTATGTCCCCCTTGAAACCATACAACTTTTGTCTGAAATATTTTTCTCTCTCGGACTTGGTTTTCGAGTTATTTGGCTGCCTAAGTTAAAATGGGTCACCCTGTATACCGGGTGTTTCAGACCACCCGTCCCACCCTTTTAAAACGTAGGAATGTGCTTGTACAAAAAAATGGTTCAGACGAAATTTGCATGATTTCGAGGGATCTATCTGATGGTGACCTTGAATTCAACCTTGAGATCGACCTTCAAGGTTATTTGAAGGTCAAAGTGTTTTTTTAAATAGGAACCCCTATTTTTGATTGTATATTCTTATAGCTGACCTCGAGAGCTTTCCAAAACACTATAATAAAATATTTTTCCCTCAAGCATTTATCGAGTTATAATGCTTCAAATCATTTCTTAATTTTACATAAACCGTAAAATATCTTGTAAAATATTCACTTTTCGATTATTTTACCTTAATACTTTTATGTACAAAATAATGAGAGGAATCAATTGGTGTAAAGAAAACATACAGTTGTTTTTAAGAAAAAATATGAAATTGTTAATTGCAAATTACATATTTTTTCCTAGAAACAACTATGTGTTTTCTTTACACTAATTGATTCCTCTCATTATTTTGTACATAAAAGTATGAAGGTAAGATAATCGAAAAATGAATGGTTTACTAGATATTTTATGGTTTATGTAAAATTAAGAAATTATTTCAAGCCTTATAACTCAAAAAGTACTTAATAAAAAGGTACTTAATTATAGTGTTTTGGAAAGCTCTCGAGATAAGCTACAGGAATATGCAATAAAAAATAGGGGTTCCCATTTAAGATTTCAAACTTGCCTCCCCTCACCGCCCAGGGGGAGGGGTGGGGGGGCTGATTTTAACGTCATTGTACGTCCCCCTCGAAATGACGAAATTTTGATTCTAACCATTTTTTCGTAGTGTGCTTATTTTTCGAGTTATTTGGCTGCCTAAGTTAAAATGGGTCACCCTGTATATATACAGGGTGATTCAAAATAACCCCTGTGTCCGTGAAATAACACATTGTTGAGTCAATTCTAAGACAATATTTCCTTTTGCAAAATTTCGTCCGAAGCTTAGTTTTCGAATTATTAAAGAAAGTAATTAACACATGACGGATCGGATACAAGAGGCAGGCAAGGGTGGCGCGATTCACCGTCAGACGCAGGCGCTTACGCGGGGCGCCTGCTTCGATCAGCTGGTCACTATACATACACATACAGACACACATGCGAACACATACATTCTCTCTCTGTCCGCTGTCTGTCTGTCTGTCTGTCTCTCTCTCTCTCTCTCCTTCATTCGCTCACTCACCTGTGTTTTTTTTTTTTTTTTTACGAGAGAGGGAAAAATGCATTTTATGCATACCCACCGCTCGATCCGGTGAGTTATGTGGGACTCTAGTACCAAGTCGAATTACCAACTCGGTACTCCCTACTCACTAAAAACCCCTCTCTTTTTACGAATTTTCTTTGACATACTGTTCCTCTGACTTCCCGAGATTTATTTTCAGATAACGTCAAAAAATAGTTATTATTACCTTGTTCGATGACTTTTGATGTATTACTGTAATTGTTTGAAGGAGAAATGAATTTTCCGATAGATCGTACGTTCTCAAATTTAACGTAGATATCACGTTGCACAAGACAGAAATCCACACTAAATTATTAACTGAATGTTTTTCTTCTTTCATGAATTGCATTCTTTTATAAACTTTAACATAATCACATTTATTTACTCACTCGACGAGACGAGAAATTTACTAATTACTCTATCACTAATCATTATTAATCACTGTCGAATAATAACTGTTGACGATTAAAAATCACTCGATAAAAGAAACACGCACGGACACGTTACTACACGACGCGACAATGCGACGATAATTACTCGGCGACTGCAAGCAGTTTTTTGTCAGTAGGTCGCGGTAGGTTAAGGCTGGCTACTACTGGCGCTATCGAACGCGATCATGTGTTCGATTGAAGAATGCGGTAAACATAATAAACATTTAACATATTAATATTATTACTACCGCAATCTACTATGACAAAAAACTGCTTGCAGTCGCCGAGTAATTATCGTCGCATTGTCGCGTCGTCGCGTCGTGTAGTAACGTGTCCGTGCGTGTTTTTTTTATCGAGTGATTTTTAATCGCCAACAGTTATTATTCGACAGTGATTAATAGTGATTAGTGATAGAGTCATTAGTAAATTTCTCGTCTCGTCGAGTGAGTAAATAAATGTGATTATGTTAAAGTTTATAAAAGAATGCAATTCATGAAAGAAGAAAAACATTCAGTTAATAATTTAGTGTGGATTTCTGTCTTGAGCAACGTGATATCTATGTTAAATTTGAGAACGTACGATCTATCGGAAAATTCATTTCTCCTTCAAACAATTACAGTAATACATCAAAAGTCATCGAACAAGGTAATAATAACTATTTTTTGACGTTATGTGAAAACAAATCTCGGGAAGTCAGAGGAACAGTATGTCAAAGAAAATTCGTAAAAAGAGAGAGGTTTTTAGTGAGTAGGGAGTACCGAGTTGGTAATTCGATTTGGTACTCGAGTCTTACATAACTCACTGGATCGACCGGTAGGTATGCATAAAATGCATTTTCCCCTCTCTCGTAAAAAAAAAAAAAACACAGGTGAGTGAGTGAATGAGAGAGAGAGACAGACAGACAGACAGAGAGAGAATGTATGTGTTCGCATGTGTGTCTGTATGTGTATAGCGACCAGCTGATCGTAGCAGGCGCCCCGCGTAAGCGCCCGCATCTGACGGTGAATCGCGTCACCCTTGCCTACCTCTTGTATCCGATCCGTCATGCGTTAACTACTTTCTTTAATAATTTGAAAACTAAGCTTCGGACGAAATTTTGCAAAAGGAAAAATCATCTTAGAATTGACTCAACAATCATTTCATGGACACAAGGGTTATTTTGAATCACTCTGTATATGTATACTATACAGGGTGGGGCATTTATCTTGAGACAAGATAATATCTCGATTGGAGTCGATTATTTTGAAAAAAGTTTTAGACAAAAGTTGTATGGTTTCAAGGGGGACATAAGATAGTGTTATTAGTTTGATCTTGAAGAGCCACCTGAAGGACACGCGAAGATCAGCTCCAACTTTTTAAATGGGATACCCTATATGCTTTTGCATATTCTTGTAGCTCATCTCAAGAGCTTTCCAAAACACTATAATTAAGTTAGTTTTCATTAAGTACTTTCCAAGTTATGAGGCTTGAAATCATTTTTTAATTTTACATAAACCGTAAAATATCTTGTAAAATATTCATTTTTCGATTATTTTACCTTAATACTTTTATGTACAAAATAATGAGAGGAATCAATTGGTGTAAAGAAAAGACATAGTTATTTTTAAGAAAAAATATGTAATTGTTAATTGCAAATTACATTTTTTTTTTTCGAAATAACTATGAGTTTTCTTTACACCAATTGATTTTTCTCATTATTTTGTACATAAAAGTATTAAGGTAAAATAATCGAAAAATGAATATTTTACAAGATATTTTACGGTTTATGTAAAATTAAAAAATGATTTCAAGCCTCATAACTTGGAAAGTACTTAATGAAAACTAACTTAATTATAGTGTTTTGGAAAGCTCTTGAGATGAGCTACAAGAATATGCAAAAGCATATAGGGTGTCCCATTTAAAAAGTTGGAGCTGACCTTCGCGTGTCCTTCAGGTGGCTCTTCAAGATCAAACTAATGACACCATTTTATGTCCCCCTTGAAACCATACAACTTTTGTCTAAAACTTTTTTCAAAATAATCGACTCCAATCGAGATATTATTTTGTCTCAAGATAAATGCCCCACCCTGTATATGTATTTTTAAACTCCTTAAAAATAATTACATTCTATTTATTCTTCAGATGTTCCGCTTTAGCCACACCGCCAGAAGATCCACCTGCGAAACAGCTGCACATGACTTATAAGATATTTCAAACAGATACGAAACTTATCAATCTTCTATTGCAATCACATGGTTTAATAGAGGTAAAGTATATATTATGTGTTATACATGTAATATACTATATATAAAAAGTATGACTGTGTATGTGTAAATCTGATAAGCAGTGATGCTTCTTCATATAAATACAAGTTGAAAATATAAAATAAAATTTTTTCATACAAAGTTTTGTTTTTAAGAAAATCAGCTTCGGAGATCCGTATGCATTTAACTAACAAGAATCTGGTAAATGTTTAAAAAAAGAGCAATCTTATTAATGATATTGACATATGCTGTCTTCATTCTGAGTCATCATGATCTCCAACTTGATAGTTATAATTTATGAGTTAAAAAATTAATAAATAATAAGTGATTGAAATTTAAAAATTTAAAAACAAAACCTTATACACACACACACACACACACACACACACACACACACACTTAAACTCGGAAATTTATTTTATGAAAATGTTTCTATTGCTACTGTAAGAATGTAAACAAAGCACTGAAGCATTGAAGAACTGTTCAATAACCTCGTTCAATAACGTTCAACAACTGTTCAATAACGTTTTACATTAAAAGCATCGGGCGAAATGGAATGAACTTTACATTGCAAGATAAATATGGAACTATATGATAATAGATCTCATTTTGCACTAACAACATTTGACGATATAGGATGGATTTCGCATTGCGTGGAAAATCATTCATAAATAGTCGATCCAAAAATATTCCTCTCATCGAAATACACTTTTTATAAGAGATCAAATTTTGTTCCCAGAGGGAAGGAAATGGAAATTAGTACTTAGAGAAAAAGAGTGGTTCCATTCACCGTCTTTCATCAAAGACTATTAATTAAGAATTATTAAGAAGAGGAATCTCTTTCTTTTTAACCGATGAATGTACAACTCTAACTGTTAATCATTTTCTTTCTAATAAGGGAAAATATAGAAATTGCCCTTATATTTTGATGAGCTTTAAAAAGATCTCATTTTGCACTAACAACATTTGACGATATAGGATGGATTTCGCATTGCGTGGAAAATCATTCATAAATAGTCGATCCAAAAATATTCCTCTCATCGAAATACACTTTTTATAAGAGATCAAATTTTGTTCCCAGAGGGAAGGAAATGGAAATTAGTATTTAGAGAAAAAGAGTGGTTCCATTCACCGTCTTTCATCAAAGACTATTAATTAAGAATTATTAAGAAGAGGAATCTCCTTCTTTTTAACCGATGAATGTACAACTCTAACTGTTAATCATTTTCTTTCTAATAAGGGAAAATATAGAAATTGCCCTTATATTTTGATGAGCTTTAAATATGTTATAGTTTAGATCAAAATAAGAGATATGTATTTTTTTATATGTCTATACAGCTATTAAGGGATTAAAACAGTTCCTTGATGAAAATCGATTTTTATATTTTTCAGCGAATAACATTTAAATTAAAATTAATATTGAAAAATTATTTCATCTCTATGACAATCAGTATTGCATCGATTGTGCGAAATTCCAACATCACTCTTGAGTCGTATTATTTTATTTCTATCTAGTCAAATATGTTTGTAAGAGCACCTTTCCCGACGCCACAGATCGCGGTTCGCCGGTGTCAGAGTTCGGGAGAAGAGGAGACTCAGGCTCGCAAAACCACACGGTTTAGACGGATGTAACGATGCATCCCGTGCACCCCCTTAGCTGCATCGTTTTACCCGGCATGCGATCCGCCGAAAGCTGTCGCCCGGCAGAACACCTGCCGGGCACAGGCAGGGGTGCGGTGCGCCCACAGTTTTAAATGACTGTAACTCTTTCAGAAAAGGCTGAATACCGCCGAGCGTTGCCGACGTGTCCCGATCCGGCGACCGGCGAAAACCCGCGCTCGGCGCGCACTCCGAATTCCTCCGAGCGGGCCCCCGACCATACCGCTTTCCGTAACCCGTTCGGAAGGGGTAATACCGTCGCGCGCCGACGCGGGCAATTAAGCCGTTATAAAACGGGCACGTTATGCACACTAATTACCTTTTTCCGATCCGCTTACGACAGTGAAGCAGCTCCGAAACCTAGACCGCTCCTATACGAAACAAAATCTAGCTTCGAGGAAAGAAGATAGAGCGAACTTTTTCTCCATCGAGCACTCTCGATCCTCGATCAAGATTATTCCATCCGATCAATAATCCGACCAGGAAAAGGAATCAGAGTGCACTCGAGAGTTCTCGATCACCGGTCTACAATCCGCCAGACGCTAGTGCATTTTTCACGAGGCAGACAGGAGAGCTACCTCGGACGAATTATTCTCATCGGCACTGCGTTCCTGGAAACTCTCCTTATATACCGAGAATTACCGATACAATTCCGCGTAAACGCATTCAGCATTTTCCCGGAAATAACGCGCATTTCTTGTAAACAGCACAAAAAGCCGACTAGACCGATCTTTCAGACGCGCATACATAAAAACTATACGCGCGATGGTCATTGACTGCGCCGGAATCATAACACGCGCCGTAAATATCGTTTAAAGGTATCAATACGATCCGAAACCGCATTATATCCGAAATACGCACGATTATAAAATATTGTACATTCTTTAATAATTTCAATATCATTATACGGCACGCTTACGTCGTACATTCGCGACTCAATATCTGCATAACACGCCGAACATTTAATTCGCGTCTCACGCCGAATATCGCGCTCGAACAAATCACATTCACAACACGCGCACACGCACACTCTGAATTACATACATCCAATAAACACTTTTTTTTTGTTATCTTACGCTCTCACTCATTTCAAAACCTACCGAATCCGGATTTCCGATTCCCGCTATCCGACGACGAATCGCGCGGAAATCACCCGTGACACAGATAAAATTCTTTATTCAATTTATTTACAATCGTTGCTTTGCAACGGTTATGTATACTGCGAACACAGTTTCGACGCTCGATGTTGGTCATGTTTGACCAGGCGCGGCAGATGGAACTTAAAGACTAAATGCAGACTGGTGATTGCACGATACAAACTATATACAGGGTGTTCCAGATCAACCGCAGGTCCTTGAAGGAGTGGATAGATCTCGATAATGTGAGTAAAAAATGTCCTTACAAGAAAGTTGTGAGATCGATAGTTTTTGAATAAAACGCATTAGAAGTTAAGCAACCACGGGGCCCGCATTTCGCGCCGTCAGGAGCGGCGCGGCATGAACCATTCTTGTTCGCAATACATTCTGCCACATCAATTACTCGTAATTGTTTTCATTTGTTTTCTATCGTTTTTGCTACTGATGTTGCTACTGATTTTTGGAAATATCCGAAGCGGCATCAACGAAGAATCTTAACTCGAAGAGTTTTAAATTGTCAAAGTATGTATGCATTGATCCCCAATTTTAAAGAATCTTCTATGGAAATATTTCTGTTAAAGTCATAAAAGTATAATTGAGTCATACAACTTACACTCGCGGCGGAAATAAAATTTTTTTTAAGTTTTCAAAGTTTTTTCATTACATAGTATTTTCTTTTCAACTATTTAATTACTGGTATAAAGAGAAACTAAGCTGTAACTGAAAATTGTACATTATTTTCAATCTGTCATTGTAAATGTAAGTTTTTTCGTTCCGCTTACTTTTCCGTTATAACATAAAATAAATAATTATAATGAAATGTTTCATCAAGAAATAATTCTTTATTCGATAATTATCTTATAATAACTTCAGACTTATTTATTACAAGAATTTAAACTTAACCCAAATTTTTTATTATCGTCGTATAACGTTGAATGCCATTAAAATAATTTTTAAACAATTGCATTGCATAACTTTTTACAGCAAGTGTTCGAATTGACCTCCACCCACTTCGATACAAAGTTGCGCGCATTGTATTAAACTTTGTCTTGACCGTTGAATCATTTCTGGGGTAATGGTTGCCACCGCTTCTGTAATGCGATCATTTAATTCTTGGATATTGTTAACCGGTTCAGAATACACGTATTCTTTTATAGCAGCCCATAAAAAAAATCGAGTGATGTGAGATCAGGGGATCTCGCTGGCCAAGCTCTAGGACCACCACGGCCACATATCGGGATACATTTCATTTAAGATTTCTCGAGTTCCTCTTGCGTAATGTGGTGATGCTCCATCGTGCTGGTACCACATTGCACGGCATTCCGCCAATGACATGTCTTCTAGAAGTCCCGGTAAATCCTCAACCAAAAAATGACGATAGATTTCGCCAGTAACTCGAGCGGGAAGCTCGAATGGTCCTATCTATTGAAGTATCGTTGTGTTACTTAATTGTACTATTTTTCACAAAGTTTGTGTAGTTACGCTATAAAAGCAAAGACTGAGATTGAAATTATGCTTACATAGGAATATGTAATAATAAATGATAACAATAGTTAATAGTTAATAGTAAATGTGAAGTTGCTTTTTTAAGTTAATCTCAGCATTAGCAAATTTAATAATTAAAAATCACCTCTAAAAATTTACATACGTTCTCAAAATTGACAATACATATTAGTTACTGAGATAATCACAAGAAAAATTAAATAGTTATTCAATACAAATGCTAAAATATGTAAATGCTTACTATAGTATTATTATGTATCCCAGCCCACAAGTTTATGCTGAACCGATGCTGGAAACTCCTGATCCGGAATTGATGGGGATTTTCATTTCCCCAAAAATAATAATTATGGGTGTTGAATGTGCCATCGCGTGTGAAAATTGATTCATCGGTGAATAAAATATTCTGTATGAAATGTGCGTCTTGTTCGTGTTGCTGCAATAACCACCGACAAAAATCAATTCGACTTTCGTAGTCTGGAGGCATTAGATTGTGTACACGCGAGAAATGGAAAGCGTGCATTTGGTTGTAATTCAAAATTCGATGCGTACTCGTTATGGATACATTGACCATACGAGTCACCGTCCTGATGCTCCTTGTAGGGTTTTCTTCGACTATTCGAAGCACAGCTTCTTCATTTCTGACGTTCCGAACAAGACGTTGGGCTCCTGCACCCTCTTGTCTTCTTTGACGAGCAAGCACTCCTGAATTTCTTGTTCTATTTATTAATCGCCGAATGACATTTCCATCAGGATCTCTACAATTCGGAAAATTTTCGGCGTAAGCCCTCGCAGTAGCTTCTGCGTTTCGCATACATTCGCCATACAAAATGATCATTTCGCAATACTCTTCTGATGAATAATCCATTGTTATTTTATAGCACTCCGGTATAGAATTCCGGTTAGTTTCACCTAGCTTGGAACTTCCAATCGGAGGAAAAGATTCTATGTAAATAAATACCCGAAACGAGATGAAAACAAATGAAAACAAAAGCACTTAGTCAGGCGCCGCGGAACCGGGGGGGGGGGGGAATTGAAGAATTTATTTTTATACACAAGCGATTGTTTAAAACAATTGGGTTTTATTTTAATGTTTACTAACGTGATAGTATTAATAATAATTTCTAAACGATATGATTACGATATGAAAAAATAGCTTCTACAAAACTTAATTTTACAATTACTGAACGACAAGTAATTATTAACTTTATTGTTAATTGTACATTTTATTAACAAATGGTACGAGTAATTGATGTGGCAGAATGTATTGCGAACAAGAATGGTTCATGCCGCGCCGCTCCTGACGGCGCGAAATGCGGGCCCCGTGGTTGCTTAACTTCTAATGCGTTTTATTCAAAAACTATTGATCTCACAACTTTCTTGTAAGGACATTTTTTACTCACATTATCGAGATCTATCCACTCCTTCAAGGTTGATCTGGAACACCCTGTATACGGAGTCGTGTACGATCAGGCGCAGAACTTAAACTAGTGTACGGTCCGAAAGACCAAAGGAGATTCCTCTTTTTATTCCCTAATTGATAGTTTTTAATGGAAGACGGTGAATGGTCCGCGGTGGTCGCGGATAATCAGGCGCGGAGCTTAAATTAGGATACAGACCGATAGTAGTCGCATCTAAACAAGGAACAATCTATTTACAGAGTGTCGAGTACAACCCGGCGTAAAGATTAAGAGTCAGATGACGATAATCGCGTGTGACAAAATACAATGTGGAACAAACTATTTACACGGCTGTTGCAGACAACCAAGCTAGACCGAGGGAATCGGGCGTCAACTGCGGTTGGCCGAAAACGGGAGTGCCCGTAACACACCGGGATAAATGTTTACTTTACATCACGCAGCTCGAAAAATTTTTATTTTTACATATGTTGTAGAGGATATATTCTTAAGTAATATACCGTTTGAATTTTGTGGTGCTCTCTTTTCTTCCTGAGATATGCAATTTTGAAGTTTCATACTTTCATGTCATCTTTTCGTTATCCTATTTATGTGTTCACATATTTTGTTTACATTTGCTTAGCACGGTTTGATATTATATTTTCCTTGTGTGTTTATATTTTTTTGTTTACTTTTGTTCATTGTGACTTCCATGTCGCTAAGAATTTAATACAATTAAAAAATATCACAAATGTATGTGTACATACACGCGCGCGCGGAAGGTGCAAAGGGAGGCCGATAGTCAAGGTGGATCTCGCTTTACAACTTACGGTACATATCCATTGTAATTGAACTCTTCGCAATGCGTCCCCTACTGGTAGGGTGATTGCAGGAGAGGAGGTCGAAAGCCCCCCTTGCACCCCCCTCCGTGTATGTGTATGTGTTTTTTTTTTAGAGGAGAAAAATACTTTTACGTATCGTTAGATCAAAATGTTGTGTGCCTGGATATGTCTCGGTTCACCCATACCGACTAAAAAACTCCCCTGTCACTAGCCTCGTCCGTGGGACCGCCGTTAGGCATTACTTCGCGGAGAGAGGATATAGCCGTAGCTCTTCCTTCAGTTAGTCGGAGTCATAGCTTCTTTCCTCTTAGTTGTTTATGTTCTTCGCGCGCTCCCTTTCTACAGGATGAAGTTCTTGGAGGACTTTCGTCGCGAATGTGTTCGTTGCCTCCCAAGCTGCCACTGATGAGAGCATAGCTTTCGCTAAATTCTAAGGCAGGATCTTTTCTTCGAGGGCAATCTCCCATGTACTGCGGTACTCACTGAAGCGAGGACACTTGAAAAACACGTGCTCTGCATCTTCTCCTCATCTCCTGGGCAGGTCGAGCATCTCGAGGAATCTTCATGTTTGAATTTATAAAGATATGCCCGGAAGCACCCATGTCCTGATAACATCTGCGTGAGGTAATAGTTGACCTTCCTGTGATTTCGGTTCAGCCAGACGTCTACCTGTGGGATCAGGCGATGAGTCCATCTCCCTCTAGGCATCCCACAATAACTGCCATCGGCGTAGGCTGCTCTCTCGTTCCTCAGTTCTCAGCAATGCTGGGCTTGTCGTTTGTTCTTTCCGCTGGTAAAGGGATCGTCTTTCTTCGGCTAATATTTCAATGGGCAGCATTCCGGCGAGGACACACACTGCATCCCCGGATATTATACGGTATGCACTTGCCACTCTCAGGGCGCTGAGCCGGTAAACTGATGCTACTTTCCGCCGCGATTCATGCATCTGTAGTACATCGGACCAGATGGCAATACTATACGTAAGGACCGACGTGACAACTGAAGACAGCAATGCTCTCTTTTTTTGTTTGGGACCTCCTATGTTGGGCATGAGACGGGAAAGAGTTGTTCTCACTCCTGACGCCTTAGTGCCTACGTGTTCTGCTTACTGTTTAAAGTTCAATCAGGCATCAATCATTACTCCCAGATACCGAATGAACGGCTGGGAAATCTCGTAGTCATCGACTTGCAGCGTGATCGTCTCAACTTGCTTCTTGCTACTGATCAGCACGGTCTCCGTTTTGTGTTCAGCCAGCTTTAGTCCCACTGAACTCCATCCACCGGCGTATCTTTCCGAATATTGTGTCGAAGATGAAGTTGATCTCCTCCAGATGCTTCGACACAATCACTACGGCAACATCATCTGTTTTGCTGTCACAAGTTTTGCCTCACTTGGTAGGGTCAGTTGCAGAAGCCCATCATACATGACATTCCACAGTAGAGGACCCAGCACCGAGCCCTGAGATACTCCCCCGGTGACTCTTTGAGGTCATCCTCCGTGTCGTACTTCAGGATCCTATCGGTGAAGTAGCTCACTAACATTCTCTGCAAATATGTAGGCACATGCAATCCATCAAGAGCCGCCATGATACAATCCCACCTGGCCGAATTAAAGGCGTTTTTGATGTCCAGTGTTGCTACCAGATAGTGCTTCTTTGTGCCTCCCATCCCTGAGATCGCCTCCCTGGCGGCGTTGACGACGAGATCAATTGCATCCAGGGTAGAGCAATCCACTCGGAAGCCCTTTTGGCTGCTGGCAAGTACTGCTGCGATCCTCTTTTGAACAATACGTTCAAGGATCTTACCAGCTGTGTCCAACATGAAGAGTGGATGGTACGATGATGGTTCGTCGGATGGCTTCTTCCCTGTGTGTGTGTGTGTGTGTGTGTGTGTCTATGTTTCTTCTTAAATATACATGATGTCGTAAACTTATATTCTATTCTTGAAACTTTTTTTGTTAATAATTATTTAATAAATAACAATAAACGGCTAAAACCTTCCGAAAGTTATTCAGAAAGATGACCTCGGGAAATGTAAACACAAAAATATAAACATATTTAGAAAGTAACGAAAAGATGGTACAAAGATGGTAAGTATGAAACTTCAAAATTGCATATCTCAAGAACGAGGAGAGAATGCCACAAAATTCAAACAGTGTATTACTTAAGAATGTGTCCTCTAACATATGTCAAAATAAAGATTTTTCAAGCTGTGTGACATAAAGTAAACATTTACTCACATCGGGATACTGACCGTCGGATAAATTCGATCGGGCACGGTAACACTTGTGTTCTGGATCAAGGAATGAAGATAGGTCGCCGAAAGCGGAGTGTCGCGGAGCGGTGAGAGCGGTTCTTCCTAAGATCGCGGTTATGTCTGTCCGGTCAGGTGTCATGAGAACGACTGGTGTATACGAAAGCCGTGAAAAAGACTGTTTTGGTTGGGAGAACGTAGTTGGGTCATTGTCCAGAATTCGGTGAAAGAAGACAAACGGATCTGGATGCCGACTGCAGTCGGGCAAGGACGGGAGCACCCGTACCATGGACCGGAAGACTGATAGTACACGGAATTGTCCGTAGTACACCAGGATACTGGCCGTCGGATATGTCCGACACGGTAGCATACGTGGAGCACGGAGCGAGGGCTAGGAGTCGGTAGCTTTGAATTCTCAGCATGCGCCTTGAGACTTCTCAAACGTTCTGAGAGTCAGGACAGGAATAGATAGTTGCCTGCCAGAGAGGCCGGTTTATATACCCGGCACGTACCTCCATGCGGTACCTTCACAGGGTCATACGCGTCGAAATGGGGTAGATCACGGCTTTCAATTCGCGGCTCAGCAAAAGTGTCTCGTACATCGCTCAGCGCCAATCTTTTGCGAACGGATGTTCGGCCTACCTATTCGACACGGTTGATCGGTCGTTTAAACTAGAAACGGTTCTGCTGTTACATGTTTAATACTAACAATAAATGTGTAAGTTACAAAAAATAATAAACTTAGTAAGTTACTGAATAATAAACTTTTTATTCAATAATAAAAACAGCAATTCAAGAAAAATTGATTAAATATATACACTATGAATTAAGTTAGTTTCAAAAAACATAAAAGTGATATATTTTTGATATATTTTTTACTATAACTGTATTAAGAAGTGGCATAAGGTAAGATCTAGAAAGCTTAATGGTAAAAACAGTTGTGCAGAAAACGAAACAAATTCTATTTCGATTCTCGATCCAATCATTTGCGTCTCAGATATTTTTCTAGTCCAAAAATATTATTTTGTAGTAATTATTGTAGCAATATCATTTGTTGGGTTCAAAAATATATACAGTAGTAGTAATACAAGGAGAGTTCTAACCCAGGTTCTCTCAAGGGGGCTGAGACGCGAGAGAAACCGTGATGCGGGGGGAGTGACGTCACGCGCGGGGAAGGAGGAATTGTGGCGCGCGGTGGGTGACGTCACCCGCGAGGTGAAGGGGGATCCGCGATGCGATCGATGGACGAGGAAATCCGCACGGTGAAAGGGGATCCGCGGAAAGAAGACGGTGGTGTGAGAAAGACAGCACTACGTGTGGGAAAAGGATAGGATAGCGTTAAGTGGGTGAAGAGGACAGTGCTACAAGGATGTCATCAGCGTGTGACAAGGATCGTGGCGTCATCGTGAGACAAAGACGACGCATAGGTGGGAGAAGGACGACGCAAAGGTAAGTGAGCAACGAGTATATAAAGAGAGAGAATGATAATATTGTGAACAACGCATACGAGAGTGAGAACGATAGCACAACGTGTGTGAGAGAGAACAATAGCGTGAAGAGGACGCGTGTGAGAGAGAACGATAATATCGAGAATAACGCATGCGAAAGAGAGAACGAAAACGCGAGACTTACAATTAGCGCAACGAAGACATTGCGATACTTATAACTAGTGCAAGAGAGACGCAAGGGAGAGGCGTGTAAATAACACATTTTTTTTTACAATTAAAATATAAATTTATTTAACTCTATACATTTTTGTGTCAGCGTAAGAGATTACTAATTCTAAGCGCGAAAGACGAAGATAGACTTACAACTAGCGCGAGAGAGACGCAGGGATGGGATCGCAAGGAGAGGCGCGTAAATAATCACATTTTAAAAAAAATTTTTTTTTAAATATATAAAATTTATTAAAGTGTGTATTTTACAATTTGTGTGTGTGTGTACTTAAAATTATGAATAATATAATTATGAATAATATAATGAATATAAGAATAATAATAAAATTTTAAATATAAATTATAATATAATAATAATAATATAAAATAATATAAAATGTAATATAAAAATATAAAATTTAAAAAAATATATTTGTTTGGGGAGTGTTGGGCGCCGGGCTAAGGGGCAGGCCGCTTCTGAAACAGAAAAAAGATACACATTTCATTAGTTTACAATAATTTATTTAATATAAATATTGTAAAACAGGGATACATACTTTAAACTCCTCGAGTCAAGGCATCCTGCCAATCCTCTTCTCCTTCCCAATTCCTCGGCCATCTCCCAATTTTCTTCTTCTTCGGCCTCCCCATTCCAATCCTCTTCGAGGATCTATATGAAAGGCTCTTCCCCGAAGAGCCGCCGCAGGTCGAAAATATCGTTGAAATGTTCAGGTATCAACGCAGCCCTGCGGCCCTCCGAGGTGTCGCCCCACAAATCCTCAAACTCTTGTCGGGCTTCCCGGCGCTATATCCGTACCCATTGGCAGCAGCGGATATTTATGAAACCGGGTATATGAATTTCATCCCGGTACTAAATAATATGTAATCTATTTAAATAATCTAATTAAAAACGTACATGCAATTTTGCAGAAACACTACTTACCTCCCAAACAAATACAACTCTTAAAATCGTAATGAATAATAAATCTCCTCTTCCACGAATCTATATGATTCATAATTCTATCCATTTTTTTTTAATTTTTTTATAACTATATACTCATGCACTGGTCAGAACTTTATGATGAGGCAACGAGGTCTCGGCACGAGGTTTTATAGTAGAGATGTGACATTATCACCATATCAAAAACGCATCGTAAGACGAAAGTACGCATGTTCCCACACAACTTAGAAACCTACGATTCCATGCAACTCACCATAGTATAATATAATATTAATATCATGACTTTGTGAGAAGACAATCGTCTCGATGCGAAACTTTAGAATAGGGACGTATCATTATCGCTTTACCAAAAACGCGTCGTAAGACAAAAGTATGCATTTCCCACGCAACTTAGCTCGATATAATATAATGCGTCAACCCTGATCGAACGCCCGTCGAACGGAAATGAACGGCTATCGAACGACCATCGAACGGAAATGAACGGTCGTCGAACGAAAATGAACGGTCGTCGAACGGAAACGAACGACCATCGAACGGTCATCAAACGGAAACGAATGCTCGTCGAACGGAAACGAACGGCTATCGAACGACCATCGAAAGGAAATGAATGCCCATCAAACGGAAACGAACGCTCGTCGAACGGAAACAAACGACCGTCGAACGGAAACGAACGCCCGTCGAACGGAAACGAACGAAAATGAACAATCGTTGAACGGAAACGAATGGTAATTGAACGATCATCGAACAAAAATCAATGCCCGTTAAACGAAAATTAAACGCAAAACTATATTCAATTATTTAAATGTTTTATTATATACCACAATGTAGTATCGAAATATAATATCAGTGGCAGCTGTGTCACGTATGGAAACACGATACATACATAGACAGGGATGAGGAAAGAAAGGAGAGAATAAGAAAGATAAAAATATATCGCATCATCAATTTATTATAAATATGGATTCGAAGAATCATCATCATGATGTTTCAACCACCAATTATAAATCTTAAATACATTTTGTACAGCGCAATTTTTTACATGATTTTCACAACGCACAATATTCTTAACATCTAAATTATTTAAAGAAGCTACATCCTTATAGTCTGCATCCAAAGTTTCGATAATAACATCTTTCTCGCATCGTTATCCAGTATATAGTCGGCCATTGTCGTTTTTTATGTTCTTTAACATATACGAGAAGTGACGCATCATCCTCCTTCGTTGCACTCATCACTGCCGTCGTAATTAAACGATTCCAATATGAAACGTGTCCATCATCCCACGATAATCCATGGTGATTTTTAATCAGCCATAAAACTTGGGATCTCTCAGATTTTGTAAACGTGTGCCATAGTACAGAACATGTAAAAATGTAATGAGAAAGTACGGATCCTCTTCTCAGAACCGCAGCTTCCTTCACGACAAAATTTCTCCCGATAATAAATCCTTGTAGATCCATAAACGTTGGCGCAGCCATGATGACAAGATCCGATCGCAGACTAATGTCGATTGTCAAACATCTCAATCTTTTATATTTTTCTTCATACGCATTGGAGGAGATGTTTGCTGAGTTATGTAATTTTGCGAACTACATTGATCAATGGATTATATTCGACAACCCGATCGTGCAAGATGAGACAATAGGCGGTAGTATTCGCCGGTATATTTTCCCTGCACTCAAACTTTATTCTCACGTCCACGGTAGCAGTTTTGACAGACTGTCGCGAACAATCAATGACCGCTAGAGGACCGCAATATAGAAACTTTGGAATGGTTAATAGCGCGGTGCTGTTATCGCATCCGTAATAAGATTTGCGAAAAGTACATGTCGAATAGGAAACGGCGAATCTATTTTTTTCAAAATCTAAATTTAAATCATCATAGGGATAAAATTCTTCAAGTTTATACTTTTCTGATGTGTTATAGAGACATAATTTTTGAGCGTCGATGTTATTCCATCATTTCTGTTGCGATCAATCTCTACTCCGTCGAGTTCGTATCGAAGCTCATCAAACATGAATGCGACGAAATTGTTTCCCAATACAACCTTCATTTAAACATTCGCTTTACGCACATTACACCTTCCCTCGATGTAAAGAAAACTTTCGCACGGTAACGTGTACAAATCCTGATGTTGTATAGGTATTCGTATCTCATCACTGTATCCAAGCGTCGTATTGGCGTACGGATTGTACGTATGAGTCTCAATCTTGACGATTCGATCGTCAAAGACTGGCTCACCTCCGATATTCAAAATATCAGTCATTCTTTTCGTATGATGAATCCAAATGATTTCAAAAATTCACGACTCAACGCGCTCAGCTTCTTTTTAACGGCTATCTTATTATTGTCACCCGATACTGCTCGCCTTACTGCAATAGTATTGTCCCGCGTAAAAGTAGTGTCTCTCGCGTGCTCCGTTTCGTTCAGCACAAACATACTATGTTTATCGCCGCCGTATATGCAATCTTATGGTAATTTCCTCTCTTCGAAAATCGAGCAATCGACTTCTTTGATCTACAATACGTATCGTTAAATCCGTAATGCTCCGTACAACGATCGGCAGATAAATGATCTGTGCCGGCGTTTCCGATATCTTATATCCTGGAGGTACGCTCAGTGAAAATTCATGTATCGTGTGTACGCACATGCCGTTGCTATACGCACCAGTCACGTTGCATTCTATATACGAATAATATTTACTTTTATAATATTAACAGGTTCGTCCGATTCATACCACTTGCGAGGTTGCAATATACGATTCGATGAGAATCCAAGCAAGGATCCTACATTGTCGGGTTTGATAAAGTTTATTCTGTAGGCGCATTTGATTTCGCTCTTAGCGTGATTGGCGCGGTGCGCTATTGGATATTCCTCATCATAATCGTTTTCAACATCTCTGGAAAGGTGTTCATTTCGCAAAATTGCGCGTTTGAAATAGTCATTTATGGCGTGCAATTCGTACGATCCTTCGAGAATCGTAATTTCCTTATCGTCGTTGCTAAAATAAAATTTATTATTCGAAAAATTTACGTTCGGAATCGTATGATAAGTTTCAAAATCCGTTAATCCGAGCTCGTAATCGGCATCGATTAAATCTATAGCGGGGAAATAGCTTACAGCGAGAACGCTGCTTCTACCAGTCAACGTAAGTGTCAGTGACATGAACGAATACTGAGTCGTGACGATGAATTGTCAGGCTTTAAATTGATCGTTTAAAGAAATTTTAAACACAACTGTCCACAGATACTCTGATTATAACTTTGATAAGATGTGTAATTGTATTCAATTTTCACTCGTCCGAAATATCACACAAGTTCCTTGGGCGGTCGAAGATTTCCAAAACTGTCGAAATATATGACATGATCACCCCTCTTCGCGTACGCTACTCAATGAGTATCGGGACATCAACGTCATCCAAATTGACGATACCGCTCTCGTTTCGTCGTACACCGCTTATCGGTAAATTATTGCGCATGAAAACACCTCTAAAGAAAGGTATGCGCATACGTTTCGCAAATTGTTCCAATTGCACGTTAGTTGTCGCACCCGTAGGCATTTTTAATGTTTCCTCGATGTTTTTTTTTCTCTTAGACTTTGTTGAGAATCCCTGTCTACGCTTGTACGGAGCGAGATAAAGTCGACGACCTTCCATAACGCGATTGTGACGCTGCATCTCTTCCAGCTGACGTTGCGCTGCCTTGCTATCGTTTACCGCCTTTGCGATTCCCGTTGCACTGCCAGCCAAAGAACCGACAACTCCCAACAACGGTAAAAGTGGTAAAATACCACCGCGTTTCGCTACTGGAAATATTCATTTTTTTCTCCTCTTTGTCGTTGATGGCTTTTTCATCCCCATGCCGAGTTTTGTCTTTGCCTTCATTGCCGCTCAAACAGTCGTAGCGGCTGCTCTTTCATCGAAAGTCGAATCCCTCGCGGTAATGCGTTCTCGCGCTCTTGCAGCTAGTATGCGATCTGCGATATGACGTTGGTCGAGGTCGTTGCTTCGCGCGTAAGAAATGTCGTGTTCGCGACACGCTGCGACCAATGGATTGATGCCTCGATCGCCTCTAGCCAATCGTTTCTCTAATCGAGTTACCGGTCCGCAAAACTGATAACCGGGAATATATAATTCGATGGGAAGCGCGTTTATCGTACGATTTAAGATACCGCTGTCTCTTACGATTCTCGCTGACATTCGTAGCAATCTTTTATCAACGATGGTGGACCATCGATGTGTGTTCGTTGCCACGGCTGGTAATGTCGCATGGACGAACGATATTGTCGAACCTCCGAATCAGCCTTTATATATTCTGGAAGCCTGTCCCACAATCGTTCCACGTAATCACCGAAATTTTGGAGTAAAAGAATCTTTGGATATACTGCAGTTGTTCGGCGGTAAGCCGGAGAATGTCTCTCTCATCCCACAGAAGGAGAGACATTTTTGATACTGAGCGGTTTCGAGTCGAGACTTTCTATAAATAGATCTCCCCCCTCACGATCATTCGCAAAATTGATTTGAAAGAGAAAACATGCGGTTCGTGCGACAAGCGCGGGTAATCAAAATATCAAATTTCGACGATAGATTAATATCGGAGAAAAAAGCAAGCATGGAAACATGCTACCGACTACTATACGCGGTATCATTTGCGGCCCTTCAAACTGTGGTAAGAAAAACGTATTGATTAGTTTGATAGAAAGTCCGCACGGTGTACGTTTCGAGAACGTGTACGTATACTCGAAATCGCTTCAACAGCCGAAATACAAATACTTGGAAAATTTACTAACACCTATAGACGAAATTGGTTATTTTACATTCTCTAATAACAGCGATGTCATTTCACCGAGCGAGGCGCTTCCGAATTCCATCTTTCTCTTTGATGACGTGGCGTGCGACAAGCAAGATACGATAAGAGAGTACTTTGCAATGGGTCGACACTCGAGCGTTGACTGTTTCTATCTTTGTCAGACGTACGCCAAGATACCTAAGCATCTTATACGCGACAACGCGAACCTGCTGATCCTGTTTAAACAAGACGGCACAAACTTGAAACATGTGTACAACGATCATGTTAATACCGGCATGTCTAACGATGATTTCCGTGCATTGTGTCGGAAATGTTGACAACGCAAATATGGCTTCGTAGTCATTGATAAAGATAATACGTTAATCAATGAACGATATTGAAGAGGATTTAATGATTTCGCGATACCGTAAAGCGATCAGTCGTCATCGACATATCGATCGAGCATCATGAATGGTGATCAGGAAATGGTGAAAAGATTGGGACAGAGATTGCAAAAACGAGCGAATCGATTTGCAAAAAATCGCGCTTTGAAAACTGGTAGAATGGAGGAAGATATCATATGGAATGGAGGAAGATATGGAAAGGAAACTTAAGCCAATTATCGAGTCTTTAAAACAACTTGTCGAAAATACTGTGGAATCTGATGTGCCGAAAATCAAACCGTTGAATTTGACATTTGGAGAAAAACACGAGGAAAAAATAAAAGAAAAAATCATAGCATGGAATAAAGCGAGCACGGATAAATATGCCGATAAACGATTCACTGACATATTCGACACCGAATCGATCAAAGCGAAGGAAGCAATTTTCTAATATGGCTACTGTTTCTACTCCGATAAAAGTACAACCGCGTCAAACAATACCATCCACGTCCGTCGAAGAAATTTACGAGACCACGCCCGATTCGTTTGTAACATCGGTCCGACACAAATTAGAAACGTCCGAAGGTCAGAAAACCGAGAGCATTTTGGTCCACTGGCGCAAAAATATATAGGAGAATATTATGAGTGTTGATAAAAATAAGAGTATGGATTACGTCTACGGTGTTAAATTTACCAACGAAGGAATGATGCTCGGTGATAAATGTTTCGATGTGGACAAGGAAGATAATAAAATTATCGATGGAATAAAATATAAGGGAACCGAAGGTATTTACGATTTGATTTTTAAAAAATTTCCCAAAAAATATACTCGAGACGATTTGTATAAATTTCAAAGTATATTAAATATAACAAATGCGCATAAGCGCGACAATAAAGTATAATAATCCTATTAAAACTAATAAAGGGTACAAGTACAAATATATAATTGCGCCATTATTCCCCGATAGAAAGGTGGGAAGAGGTATAGACGCGCCGCGCACTATGACGCTATGCGACAACATGATCGATTACGTGCATTGGAACGATCCCAACGAATTGGTGGATCGTTTGGGATTGCTGAACGCCTCGCGTCGAGCCGGCAACAATGCTCACGACAATGAAATTTTGTCAATTATCGAAGAACTTCATGAGGCTGGCATTATTATAAATTAAACTATGCGTCGACGATACGTGTCATTCGATTAATGTTCTCGATACCGAAATGTTGATTAATAAATTTGGATTATCGCTGGGAATGTTCGAACAATTTGTACTATGAATGGAATGGATTATTGAGAAATTACGTTCGCGATAACGCTCTCTGCCAGACTACTATCGGCTTTGATGCAAGGTTGCGCAAGATTCAACGCGTAGCATAACCGGAAGCTGATACCGACGCCGTCAACAAACGATACGTGGATAAACTTTTGAGAGATCGACAGGGAGAAATTGAGCAAAAAATTATCGCGCTCGAAACAAACGTACAGGCGCTGCGATTAATGATGGATGAGATAAAGAATGTGCTGAGATATGCAACATCTGACTCGGCACAGTAGCGAGATACGGATATACTAATATCACATATTAATTATGTCTCGATCAAACGTGCGAGAGAACAAAAACACCTCCGAAAAGTAGCAACTAATCGAGGGATTACATGCTCCGGCGAAAAGACATTTTCCACGAAGACGCGTCATTGTACGCAGATACGACGATCTGTGGCAGGCGGACGTGGTGGACATGTGTTCGTACTCTCAACTCAACAAGGGTCATAAATACATACTCACGGTTATCGACGTGTTGAGCAAGTATGCGTGGGCCGTACCGCTCAAGAGTAAGAGCGGGAACGAAATGTCCGAAACGATCGCAAAGATTATTGGAGACGACGAAAGGTGTCCGAAAAATTTTCAAACCAACAGAGGAAAAGAATTTTACAACTCGAGTGTGCAGAAACTCATGAAGAATCACAACATTAATCATTACTCGACATATTCCGTTATGAAAGCCTCGGTCGTGGAACGATTCAATCGTACTTTAAAAAACAATATGTGGAAAATGTTTACGTTGAATGGAAATTACAAATGGATCGACGAGCTATCTCCACTCGTTGCAGAGTACAATACGCGAAAACATCGCACCATCGGTATGAGACCTGTCGACGTCACTTCGGCGATCGCCGAAAAACTTTTAAATACGGTGTACAGCAACGTAGAAATTGCGGCTCCGACAAAATTTAAAGTAGGCGATTCGGTACGCGTGAGCAAATACAAGACCATCTTTGAAAAAGGATTCACACCAAATTGGACGACCGAAATTTTTAAGATTATCGAGGTGCAGAAAACTAATCCCGCGACATTCATATTCGAAGATTCGTGGGGAAATCCCGTCGCTGGAAGATTCTACGAATACGAGTTATAACGCGTCACCAATCCCGACGTATATCTCGTGGAAAATATTTTACAAAAAAAGGGTGACGAGGTTTACATGAAATAGTTGGGAATGGATAAATCATACAACTCTTGGATTCACAAAAATAATATATTGTAAACATTTATTGAAACATAAAATATGCGTATAAAATATATAAAATTTATTAAAATATAAATATATAAATATAAAAATATATATAATATGAAATGTACAAAATATATACAAATATACAATATAAATATATACAATTAATAAACAAAATATACATGTTCGAAATGCATATGCGGAAAAATTCGCGTACCAATGAAATCCGCATTTTCTATTGCAATCCCGAAAATTCGAAATTAACGGGCGGCGAGAAACTTCTCGAAAAATCGATTGTTGACAAAAAGTCAACCGTACAAGTTATCTCTCCTTTTTTGCACCGCACAAAAACGCTCAGTGACAACAGTTGACAATAACATTGTCAACTGTCGCCGAAATCCGCGCAACGAACGGGCATGCGCGCTCGTACGTCACGATCAGCTGATCGCCAATCAGCTGATCGGAAAAAGTTGTACGCATGACAAACGTTAACCGCTTATTTCCTGACATCATCGGCGGCCAATTATGCGCGGCGCCATGAGGTCACCGCCAAATTTTAAAGTTAATTGGGCCACGTCGCAACGGGGCCCAAAATCCGCCCGGTATATAATGGGCCCAGCGCGAGGGCGCGCCGAAGTCTCGCACTTTTCGACAAACCGCACTTTTCGCTAAACCGCACTTTTCGCTTCGCAACCGCAGTATTATTCGACCGCTTTTTTCACTTGGACTTTCCTCTCGATTACAGACTTGAACTAATTTCGGCTATATTTTTCGAGTTCTGAAAATTATATATACTTTGTGTAAAACTTTATTTATCGTGTGGTGTTAAAAATAAAACTATTAAAAGTACAAAAAAATCATACGTGTCATGGCTCGTTTTTTCTCAATTGTGCAGTGTTCGAGTCCAAGACCTTTTCTGTCGCGCCTATCGTTTCGAATAACTCATTCGCGAACAATACATTTATTTACAACGGTATCCGATAATGTTCCCATGGTAGCGTATCGGTGGTATCGGGTACGATATACCGCTTGTCGTCGTACGAACTCAGAGCAATTTTCCTCTCGCGGATCGTGTATACTTGATGTAATTTAGATCGTACACGACTGCTGACGCGTCATTTCAATCTCTTTGTTCAAGCACCACGTGTAATCATCGAACGTTATCGTTCTCGCGACAACGTTCTTGCTCTTGACGCTTTTGACTTTCTTCGCATCCTTTTTCCCATTCACTCGTAACGCGTACATCTTTGCTCTGAGTCAGACGAATTCGGTCATTATGGCACCGTTGTTTTCGTCCTTCATCAGACCCGGTATCTTTTTATTTACAAGCGGTATATCGTACGCATTGTCCACCGCATAATCGCTCGTGTCGAATCTAGCGATGTCGCGCTTCATATTCTCATACACATCCGCGCACTCAATGTGATATATGAGACTGTCCATATCGGTGTACATTACCCGGCATTTGTCGCGATACATTGGCGTCATACACTCGTGATGAAATTCGTACAAACATGTTTTGGATATGTCGAGTATACACCTACCCACGTAAATTGGTTTGTAGAATTTCGCAGTTTACGCGAAGTTTACGCAATTCCACAGCGATTAAGTTTTCCGAAAAAACGCTTCTGCTGTGGAAATTTTGTTTCGTGATCATCGCCTCTGCGCCGTACCGACCATCCGACTTTGTTAATAATTTTACATCGACACGATTCCGCACATTTTCCATCGTTTTATCAAACACCGCATTGTTTATTAATTTATATAAATTTTTTTCGAAATCATTTTTAGCCAATGTTCTGAAATGTGTATTTAATTCTATGTAATATCGAAGCCATGGAGATTGAGAAAATTGTAAAATTCGACGTAGTTTTGTTACATGAAGGCCGTGCCGCGTACAGGTTGCGGTAGTGTATCACGTAACGCTTCTTATCGTATAACGTTGCAAGCAGTTTGAATTTCCGCTTGCCAGATGGTTTGTCGCGTGTCGGGCAAAACGGTAGGTCAGTGTGCACATCGTGATGGTGTTGCGGGTACTTAAGATCCACTTCGAGGATATAGCTTGTAGGCGAATCTAGCGCGATGGATGATACGTCAAAATTGGACACGTCGACCCATCGAAAATTAGCATAGGGCAACGGTTGACACATTACCCATCCGTACAAATTATTTACATCACAGTTCATCAAATACGATGACGGGTTCGATGGATCGTACGACTCTATGTACTTGTTATTAATGCGAGCGTATCTGCCTGAACATTGACTCAGATCATCGCGTATACCACGTTCAATGAACATAACCATGTCGATGTCGGTAAGCAGCTCGAACGTGATCTTTGTATGCTTCAACATGGCGTCCCACGTGTATCCAGGGAAAGTATAGTAATACGCTGGTTGATTCCGTAATAATTCTTAAAAATATTTCGTAATATCCGTAATAATTCCGTAATAATTCTTCCGTAATAATTCCGTAAAAATTCTTTCCATATATTTATCGAAATTTTTCAAAAATCGGCTAGTAACAAGACATCGATTTTGAGGTACAAGTCGCTATATTCGCCTAGCGTCCGAATGGAGAATCGCGTCCAGACATTCTCGGCGTGCGCGTAATCGGTCTCGAATACAGTTTCACTGGTCAAGAAACCGTAAAACGATTCGCGCGGTGATAAACGTATCATGCAATCTGTCAACGAAATCGATGTATTCGTACGGAAATACACCTTTTCACGTTAACAAATTGAAATTTTCGGTAGATAAATTTTGAAATTCCGATTTTAAAATTTTGAGTTTATCTTTATCCAAAAATGATGCCAATTTGTCGAGACTCGATGCGAGAAATTTAAAGGAATCGATGAAACGTAATTTTATATGAGTTTTTGATTCTTCTTCCATACTAACATCTTTTGTAAACGAAATATATTTTTCCTTAGTTATTGGTAATAACTCGATTTTCCCTTCGAACGCTATGGCTATTTCCTCGATAATAAAGTGTAAGTCACCGGATAAATTATGAGAAACTATCGGAATGCAAAAAGATTCTTTATAATTTAAATTGCAATTTGAGAGTACTGGACCTCTGTACCGCCCGGTCAGATGTCAATGATCGCGAACGCGTATATCGTCTTGCGCGAACGGTTTTTCGCATATGTGACATTGAGTGGCGTTATGGAATTTCTCCCACTCTTCGGACGTTAAATTTATGGGGACATTTGTTTTTAAAATATTCTTTACACGAATTGCTAAATTTTTGAGGTCTTCAGCGAACCATGCAATATACAATCGGCGCTACGACGTGAATAATATGCTGATAATGATTCTTCATACGAGCAATATACATAATAAGCTATATACATAATAAGCTAAATACCCTATGATGTTGATACAATTTTTCTTCTTCCGTCTTGGCCAGAACTCATTCCAGATCAGCGTAGACCACCAATGGAAGCCGTTCTTTCCGATTAAAGTTGTTGAATGATAGCCACTTGTCCTTGTCGCTCGGCAATCGCACAGCGCAGTCGTTCATCTTTCCACAGTCGACCGTATGCGACTTGTCGTCCGAATCAAAATAGTGTAGGTATCTGTAAAAGAAAGAAAAATTTTAATTAAAATTGGTTATATAAATTATAATTATTCAAATATAATAATATAAATTAAACTTACCGGTCGCAGATATATCTTTAACCATTGTGTTTGCTCAATTGCGTGCTTACGAGCCTAGATAAATTCTTGATCTATGCAAAATGTCCCACGCTGTTGTCGTCTTCAATGTACAAGTTGACATGCTTGTCCCGCTTCTGCTGCGAAAGACGTATCGGGACAACGTTCTTGTCTTCGATGCTGTACACATTGATTGAAATGTCATTTGCAAGTTCAAATTTCTTAATCTGATTCATAGTCACTGGAAACTCAATGTCCTGGAGATTCAGCACTGTCGCATAATACGAGTACGATGATTCTCGTTCCGCGTGACTTTCGGCGGGATATAGAGCGGCGACCACTGCCCACGCGAAACATGCATTGTCTTTAGATTGCACGTTAACCACCGCTCTCTTTATCATAATCTCCCGCGGTAACTTAATATGACATCTCGCGCGCAAAGGATTATACTTGGTAATATTTACAGTTAAATTAAGTATTCGCGACAAAGCCCACCCGCTATCGCATTCCTGAAACTCTTCCAGAGACGCTAGGGTGGGTTCGATGACGCGCCGTTCGTACCACTCGCGTAAATCGGATGTGCGAAAGAGTTCATAGTTTCTCGTATTCGCACTTTTATTCGCGTGTTTATCACCCGACACAAATTCACCGTTGAACATAGTGTTCACTTTTACACTGTTGTGTCTTTTTAGAACATCTTGCACTTGCTTGAGCACGATGTCTTTGGCATCATCGAGAAATTGGCGCGGTTCAATGTGATTATAGTTTATCACCCCACCAGTCGATACGCGACTCTCGAACGCTGTATCAATTTCGCGCCATACAAGTCTATTTTGACGCGCACTACATCCGGCACCCGCGTGTACGAAATGTCCACATACCGAATTTTTCAACCCTTCGAGGCGCGCGATCCGAGCAATCAGTGATTGTCGATTTCCGATAATCATCGTCGTTTGATTCGACTTTGCTCTTCCAGCGACTCGATGTACTCGTCGCATTGTTGCTCCCACACAATGTAGTCTTCCAACGAATCAAGCAAAGCGGATTGCTCTCGCAAAATTTGCTCATCCATATTGTAATAAACTTGCGAAATTTAGCGTTTCTAATGATTGTTCTGATGCACTTTAGCTACTGGTGAGGTGTGCCTCTCTATCATGATTTATATACCGTCTCATGCATTGTTTTATCATCGAACATTCTAGAATGATTTCATCTTAAAAAAAATTCCCTTGAGTAGCGTGTGCAATTTAACCTTGAAAATTTCACGTTTTATCACGTACATTTGAAAAACCTAACGTGATTGCATCAGGGGCAGCCGTACATCGGCGCTCGATTTTAGTGTATTCAGTTAAATCTTTGTCTAGGGATGATGCATGTCTTAGCCTTGGCAGTTATTTTTTTTCGCGTTTTGTCACGTATATTTGATTGCATCAGGAGCAGCCGTATATTGGTGCTCGATTTTAGCAAATTTGACTAAATCTTTGTCTAGGAATGATACACATTTTAACCTTGAAAATTTCTTGTTACGTACATTTGAAAAATCTAACATGATTGCATCAGGATCAGCCGTACATCGGCGCTCGATTTTAGCGCATTCAGCTAAATCTTTGTTCTGAGGATGATGATGTCATCGCAGCCGTACATCGGTGCGACAAAATTTTAGAGGAAATTAAAATGTTGCGTCAGCAATAATCCCCTCTACATCACAATTTGGGATACTATTTGAACTGATATTAATTCTAATACGATTGCAGTATTGCAATCGCGCGTGTGAATGGTTCACCGCTGAAGAAATCGACATGAATTTTTACGTTCCGATTTGAAACGGCGAAACTCCACCGTGTAAGAAGCAAAAATGCGACACGTAAGTTTAAATCGTTTAAAAATTTTTCAATTTGTTTAAAATTTTCTTAAATATTGATTTAATTATTTATATTTTATAATATTCAGCCTCGTCATGCAGCTCACATACTTGGAAAAAAATACGCTCTAACGTCGTACAAGTATTTGGACATTGGAATAAGCGTTGGAGTTGTATCGTACGTGGAACTGATTCTCGACGCTTATCGAGGCAATCATAGTGTTGCCTTTTTCAACGTGGAATTTGTTGATGCGGAAGCAAGCAGACGTTGAACAATTTCTACAATCGACTGTTCCCCATTAAGGATTGGAGATTTAATGATCGAAATGTATCAATCAAAAATTGTAAAACTCACATTATGTGGCAATTCTTTATACATGAAACCACAAACATTATTACATTTATATAAATAATAAATATAATGTGCTAGCACGGTGTATTTAAACAATTATAAGAATTAATCTAGGCTTATACGAGCAATTTAAACAAATGGATGTTGAAATATAATTTTTATTAATTGAAATCACAGCGTGATAAATCTAAGATGGGAACGCATACAAATCTAGAAATAAAAATATAACAAAACATAAGAAAAATTATAAAAAAAACGCATTGGGACGTTTCGACAATTACTTTTGTTTCTTCAGCCAATATTAATAAATTTTAAACTAAATTGGATGTTAGAGGGGGCTTGTAGTTACTTGACGTTACGCATTTTGTAAAGCGTTTTGGAAAATCGGATGATGTCTTCGGTCGGTCTCCGAATGCAATGATTGTTGTGGAAATTAATGTTTGTCTATGTAAAAGATGTCGATTTTTGTCAGATTGATGTGGTTATTAAAGTCAAAATTAAGTAGTAGTCATGATTTAAATAAATCTCTTACAAATTTCCGCATTTCTCATTGTAGAGACTTATGAATAATGACACGAGTTTCTGATTTTATTTTTAACGTTGATGTTAGCGGCATCGCCTCTTAGCCTTCCAGGAGTGGCCATCTCTCTTAGCCCGGCGCACCTCCCGCCCTCCCAATATTATTAAATTTTAATTATTATTTTATATTATTATATTATTATATCTTTATATTTTATATTTTATTTTGTATTTTAAATTTTATTTTATTATTATAATCTTAATTTTAAGTACACACACACACACACACACACACACACACACAATTTCAATAAAATTGTATTATTGTATAATACACAATTTTAATAAATTTTATATATTTTAATTTTTTAAAAATGTGATCATTTACACGCCTCTCCTTGCGTTCCCATCCCTGCGTCTCTCTCGCGCTAGTTGTAAATATCGTTCTCTCTCGTGCGTTAATCATAAGTCTCATTATCTTCGGCATGCGTCATTGTTCTTTCGCGCTATCTCTTTCTCTCGCGATTAGAATAACTAATCTCTCTCTCGCGCTATGACACAGAAAAAAATGTATAACAGATTTTAAAATAAATTTATATTTTAATTGTAAAAAAAATTTGATTATTTACACGCCTCTTCCTTGCGTCTCTCTTGCTCTAGTTATAAGTAAGTCTTCGTTGCGCTGATTGTAAGTCTCGCGTTATCGTTCTCTCTTTCGCATGCGTTATTCTCGATATTATTGTTCTCTCTCACACGCGTCGTCTTTGCGCTATCATTCTCACTCTTGTACGCGTTGTTCACAATATTATCGTTCTCTTTCTTTCATATCGTTACTCACTTACCTTTGCGTCGTCCTTTTCCCACCTATGCGTCGTCCTTGTCCCACGATGACGCCATCCTTGTCGCTGATAACATCTTTGTAGCACTGTCCTCTTCACACACTTAGCGCTATCCTTTTCCCACACGTAGCGCTGTCCTTCTCACATCACCGTCTTCTTTCCGCGGATCCCCCTTCACCGCGCGGACCCCCTCGTCCATCGGTCGCGTCGCGGATCCCCTTTCACCTCGCGGACTCCTTGTCCATCGCTCGCGCCGCGGATCCCCCTTCACTTCGCGGATGACGTCACCCACCGCGTGACGCAATTCCTCCTTCCCCGCGCGTGACGTCACTCACCTCGCACTGCGGTTCCCCTCGCGCCTCACCTCCTCTCAGAGGACCTGGATTAGAACTCTCCTTGTATTACTACTTACAGGGTGTCCCAAAAGTCCCGGACCAATCGAATATTTCATAAACTATGCACTTTAGAAAGAAATATTTCAGACAAAAGTTGTATGACTTGAAGGAGGCCATCAGATAGTGGCAATGATTTGACATGGGAGAGTCATTTGAAAGTCGCGTGAAGATCACCATCAATTTCTTGAATGGAACTCCCTATTTTTATTACATATTCGTATAGCTTATCTCGAGAGCTTTCCAAAACACTATAATAAAGTATTTCTTCATTGAATACTTTTCGAGTTATGAGACTTGAAATTATTTCTTAATTTTACATAAACCGTAAAATATCTTGTGAAATATTCATTTTTCGATCATCTTACCTTAATACTTTTATGTACAAAATAATGAGACATAATTTATCAAAAAAACATACTAACAAACTTAATGCTATTAAAAATATAACGCCTCTGTCCAATATGTCTTCGATATCCAAGAATATGAATATTTCCAAGAACATCAAGACTGCAGAAATAAAGATAGCAATGTTTATTGCTGAACACAATATTTCATTTCAAACAGCAGATCACTTAGTCAGTTTAATTAAAGATATATCCAAAAATATCGAAGTTTCTCAGAATATGTCATGTAATAGAACGAAATGCAATGCAATAGTAAAAAATGTTTTGGGCCTTGGAATACTTGAAAATTTTCTTGCTCGTATGAAAAATAAATTTTGTATTATTGTGGACGAATCTACAGATTGTTCAAGCGTAAAACTTAGCTGTTCTTGTAAAAATGATAATTAATTTCACTATTAAAGATGAATTTTTATGTTTATTACCAATAAGTAACGCAACAGCTCAAAATTTATATAATGTTGTAACTAAATTTTTTGAAAATTCTATTGATTACAAAAAACAATTGATAGGGCAAATGGAGCCAATGTAATGATGGGTGCTAACAATTCTTTTCAATCATTACTTAGAAATGACATTCCAAACATATCTGTTTTAAAATGTTTCTGTCATTTGTTGGCTTTATGTGCTTCTTATGCATCTGAGAAGTTACCAAATTATATAGAGGAATTAGTTCACGATATTTATATTTATTTACATCTAAGCTATAAAAGGCAAAGTACATTTAAAGAATTTCAAAAGTTTTTGGAATTGAAACCTCATAAAATATTACAAATATCTCAAATTAGATGGCTATCTTTACATGCATGTGTCACACGTTTATTGGAACAATATGAAGCTTTAGTTCTGTATTTTCAGAGCGAATATTTAATTGATAAACGAACTGGATCAATTTTTATTAAAAGATTAAAAGATCCTGTTTTAAAATTATATTTGCATTTCTTAAATTATGTTTTAACCTATGTTGATAAAATTAAATATTAAATAACAGTCTGAAATACCTAAAATACACACTCTATATTCCAAAATTGCAACAGTTTACAAGACATTGTTAGAATGTTATATTAATATTTAAAAAGCAATATTTAAGAAGCAATATTTAAAAAGTAATTACTTCTCAGTTATCCAATAGAGAAATCCATAATTTTTTTTAGCTCTAGAAAATATATATTTTGGTGGAGAATATATGGCTATATTAGAAAATGATCTAAACATTTCGTCTAAGGAAAAACATAATTTCAGAATTAATTGTTTGAATTTTTATATTGAATGTGCATCAGATTTATAAGCGTTTTCCTTTCAAATCCGAATTTATGTCACAATTAAAAAATTTACAATTTATTGACCCAAGAAATATAGATAAAATAATTTCCATAACGCCAGTTGCAATACAATTTAAAAGTTTATTAGATTTAAATATTCAAGAACTTGACAATGAATGGCGTTTATTAAGGAATTAATTATTAATATTATTAAGAAACTTTTATCAAGAAAAGGTAATTTTTTGGCAAAATGTTAATAAAATAGAAAATGGTGATGGTACTAAAGCTTTCTCAAAAATTTGCTCGCTGGTATCTATGATTTTGATTCTTTCACATAGTGCAGCAGTAGAGAGAATTTTTAGTGTTATTAATCTAAACAAAAATTAGAACAAAACAAAGATTAGAAATCGTTTGTAGCAAACACTCTTTGTAGCATTCTTTATTGCAAAGACTATCTTAATTTAGAAAACCAGTCATGCTTTAATTTTAATGTTTCACAAAATATGTTACAAAAACATAATGATAATATGTATAAAAACTGAACTTTGACTAGAGACTTAAGATAAATGAGCCAATTATTTACGTTTTGCATTTTAAATGAATTAAAATAATTTTATATGAAGTAAAGGATATAAGGAAATAAGAAGTTGTAAAACATGTATAAAACTAATAGCATTTTTAACTTATAACTCAGGTCACAAAAGTAAAGTATCAATTATATTTAATAGATTCATGATTTAGATCAAATTACAAATCAAAAATGTCATAAGTTATGTTCTGTTTGTGATGTCTTTATCTGTGATATGAGATATAGAAGACTTTTTATTTTTAGTTAAGTTAATTACATTGTATTGAGTTAAGTTAATTAGATTGTATTGAAAAGATTGTAATGTGATAGTTGTCTACATTAATCTCTTTCAATTTCAATTTGGCTTTTTAATCAAATTGAAAATTTTATTTTTAACAATTAGAGAGAGTAGTGTTAAAAATGTTCCTAACATAAAAAGACTAAACATAAAGTGAAAAGTTAAGAACAAAAATTTTAAACTGTGTGTGTGTGTGTGAAACGAGTATAAAATTTATTTTATTTTCTTTTAGATTAGAAATTCCATAATTAAGTTCCATGAATATGAATACTTTTTTTAGTGAGAATTAATTGGTTAAAATTAATTGGTTGTTTTATATTATATGAACATATGTATCACTTTAGAAATAATTAAAGTAATATTTTATCTATATATAAATATGTAAAAACTAAAAGTTTTTATTTTGATTTATATGGGAATATTCTATTTTTATTTACATTTTAATATGTATTTTGTAATAAAAAGTTTATTATTTCTACAAGTTTTGTTATATTTAATTTAATAACATCGGTGATAAATATTGATATTATGCAACTATAGCTGTCAACTAATTAATTATTAATTCATCTAACATTTGACTCTCATTGACTCTCATTGACATTTGACACTCTTGACATTTTAAATGTTCTTCGTTTTTCTTTTCCTTTAAATAAAAAATAGATAAGTACATTTTAAAGCATTTAAGCGTGATCTGATCGTAAGACCTCATTTTCAAAAATTATTGTATACAATATTTCATGAATGTTATTAGAATATAAAATATAACATCATGATAGCATTCAAAAATATCGTATGCGATATTTTGAAAAATACGACTCAACGAGTGACAAGGATGGCGTCAACGTGGGACAAGGACGCATTATAAGATGGCGCATAGGTGACAGAAAAATGACGCGAAGGTAAGTGAGTGAGTGAATGATAACGAGTATATGAAAAGAGAGATAATATCGCGAAAATAATGATGAGTGTGATAGAGACAACGATAAAGACTTATAACTAGCGCGAGAGAGATAGCGCAAGGGAAAGGGATGTAAATAAATACAATTTAACTGTGTGTATAATTTATGTCATTATTTTTATGTCATAATGCGTGCGAAAGAGATTATTATACTTATTTTATCTAAGCATGAGAGAAAGAGATAGCGCGAAAGAACAATGACGCGTGCCGAAGATGGTGAGACTTTACGACTAACGCGCGACAGAGATAGCGCAAGGGATGGCAGCGCAAGGAGAGGCGTGTAAATAACTACAATTTTTTTACGCTTAAAAATATAAAATTTATTAAAATGTAATAATACATTTGCTGTGTGTGAATATGTCTAATAATAATAATAATATAATAATATAATGATAATATAATAATATAATAATACAAAATATAAAATTTAATTTAAAAATATAAAAAATATATAAAATATAAAAATATATAAAATTAAAGTTTAATGTATACAGGGTGTCCCAAAAGTCCCGGACCGGTCAAATATTTCATAAACTATGCACTTTAGAAAGAAATGTTTCAGACAAAAGTTGTATGGCTTGAAGGGGGCCATCAGATAGTGACAATGATTTGACTTTGGAGAGTCAATTGAAGGTGACGTAAACGTCATCTTCAATTTCTTAAATGGAACCCCCTATTTTTTATTACACATTCTTGTAGCTTGCCTAAAGAGCTTTTCAAAACACTATAATAAAGTATTTCTTCATTGAGTACTTTTCGAGTTATGAGGCTTAAAATATTATCTTAATTTTACATAAACCATAAAATATCTAGTAAAATATTCATTTTTCGATCATCTTACCTTAATACTCTTATGTACAAAATAATGAGAGCAATCAATTAGTATAAAGAAAAAACATAGTTGTTTCGAAGAAAAAATATGTAATTTGTAATTAACAGTTACATATTTTTTCTTAAAAATAACTGTATGTTTTTTTTATACCAATTGATTGTTCTCATTATTTTGTACATAAAAGTATTAAGATAAGATAATCAAAAAATGAATATTTTACTAGATATTTTATGGTTTATGTAAAATTGAAAAATTATGTCAAGCCTCATAACTCCGAAGGTACTCAATGAAAAAATACTTTATTATAGTGTTTTGGAAAGCTCTTCAGGCAAGCTACAAGAATGTGTAAAAGTATGTAGGGTGTCCCATTTAAAAATTTGCAGGTAACCTTCATGTGACCTTCAGGTCAACAGGTCAGGTTTTTGACTCTTCAAAGTCAAAATAATGACACCCTCTTATGTCCTCTTTCAAGCCATACCAATGGCCTACCCTGTATATAAAGTTAGAACGTGATGGCGTTAGTGTAATATAGCCATCTAGCCATATTTTTTTAACAACCATCTACTCCTTAGATTAATTTATAAAAAAATCTATGATGTACATTGCTACCTAAAAATATTTTTAAAAAATTGAATAAGTAAAGCAGTCTATGAATCGAAAAAAAATTGTGAAAATCTAAAATATTTTTTTTCAATGTAATTATTATTCAACATTTATCTCAATTTTTTCATGAATGTGACTTAATAGTATCTAAGACATATTTTTTTTGGATAATGATCCATCGAACCATTTATGAGAAAAAAAATATTAAAAATTTAATCCGTTTAACTACTGGATTTATAGAAAATATATGTTGTACATTAATGCTCAAAAATATTACAAAAGAAACATGGTAGGTATACCAAGCGCCTATAATTTGAAAAAAATTTTGAAAGTTAAATTATTTTTTTTTCCAATGTTGTGACTCTCGAATTTGGACCCCAATTTTTTTTAATGCGACGCAATTGCTTCCAAATTATATATATTTTTTCAAAATGATTCATTGAATTTAGGAGAAAAGAATTAATTTTGAAAAAAGAAAAATTATTTTTTACTCTTAAGCACGTGCAGTTTCGAGGCTAATATTTTAGGTAATTGTAAGTTCCATCGATAATAATTTACAGAAAAAATTTCAGTCCTATACCTGCGGGGGCAGATTGGCCGTGCTTACCCAGCTACGGCCTTTCTTAATCTGATTCACAGTCATCAGGAAACTCATTGTCCCGAGATTCAGCACTGTCGCGTAATGCAGATACGGGGATTCCTTTTCCGCATTTCTTTCGGCGGGGTATAGGCCACTGCTCACGCGAAACACGCATTGTCCTTTAATTGTACGTTAATCATTCTTTTCATCATAATTTTCCGCGGCAATTTAATGTGACATCCCGCGCGCATAGGCTTATACTTATTTATATTTATAGTCAAGTTTAATATTCGCGACAGTGCCCACCCGCTGTCGCGTTTCTGAAACTCTTCCAGCGACGCTAGAGTGGACTCGATAACGCACCATCCGTCACCACCAGTCACGTAAATCAGATGTGCGAAAGAGTTTATAGTTTCTCGTATTGATACTTTTGTTGGCACGTTTATCTCCGGTCATGAATTCACCATTAAATATAGAGTTCACTTTCACATTATAATGTTTCTTCATAATGTTCTTCACATGTTTTAACACAATGTCTTTGGCATTCTCGAGAAATTGGTGCGGTTTGATGTGATTATAGTTTATCACAGCACCAGTCAATACGCGACTGTCGAACGCCCTATCAATCTCGCGCCACACAAGTCCATTTTGACGCGCGCTACATCCGGCACCCGCGTGTACGAAACGTCCGCGTAACGAATTTTTCAGATCTTCAAGGTGCACGATCCCAGCAATCAGCGATTGTCGATTTCCGATCAATAATCGCGGTCGTTTAATTCGATTTTGCTCTTCCACTCGATGTATTGGTCGCATCGTTGTTTCCACACAATGTAGTCTTCCAGCGAATTCATCAAAGTGGACTGTTCTCGCAAATTTTGTTTCTCTATATTGTAACAGACTTGTGAAAAGCGCTTTCCAAAGACTGTTCTGATGTACTTTAGCGAAAATATTGGTGAAGTGTGCCTCTTTATCGTGATTTATACATCGTCTCATGCATTGTTTTATTATCAAACAAGAATGATTCTAGAATGATTTTATCTTAAAAAAATTCCCCGGAATGCGTGCAATTTAATCTGGATAATTTCGCGTTTTGTCACGTACATTTGAAAAATCTAACGTGATTGCATCAGGAGCAACCGTACATCGGCGCTCGATTTTAGCACATTCAGCTAAATCTTTGTCTAGAGGTGATGTGCATTTTAATCTTAGCGATTATTTTTTTTCGCATTTTGTCACGTACATTTGAAAAATCTAACGTGATTGCATCAGGAGCAGTCGTACATCGGCGCTTGAAAATTTTTGTTATATTTAGCTAAATCTTTGTTCTGAGGATGATAATATCATCGCAGCCGTACATCGGCGCGACAAAATTTTAGAGGAAATTAAAATGTTGCATCAGCAATATATATAATAATCCCCTCTACATCGCAATTTGCAATACTGTTTGAATTAACAATAATTCTAACACGATTGCATCAATCGCGCGTGTAAAAGATTTACTGAAGAAATCAGCATGAACTTTTACGTTCCGATTCGAAACAGCGAAACTCTAAGAAGCAAAAAGCGTGTAAGAAGCAAAAATGCAACGCGTAAGATTTGATTATTTAAAAAATTTTGTTATTTATTAATTTTTTAATATTTGGTCTAATTATTTATATTTTTATAGCATTCAGCTTCGTCATGCGGCTCGCATACTTGGAAGAAGGTTCGCTCTAATCCTGACGTCATATAAGTATTTGGACATTGGAATAAGCTATATCATACGCATTGAAGCTATATCATACGTGGAGCTGATTCTTGGCGATAATCAAGGTAATCAAATATTGTTGCCTTTTTCAATGTGGAATTTGTTGATGCAGAAGCAAGCAGACATTGATTGTTTTCTAATCGACTGCTCCCCCATTAAAGAATGGGGGGATTTAACGATCGAAATGCATTAATCGAAAATTGTAAAACTCACATTATGCGAAAAGATTTTGTATATGAAACCACAAACATTATTACATTTATTTAATTTTGAAAATTGTATTAATCATATGTACAATTGATTATGTGAGAATACCTATCTCATTAATGAAAAATTTAAACAATTTGAAACTGTATTACAACGTAACAATATTATTACTATATGCGATGCTGTAAAAACGATACGCGAGAGTCTTTAACAGTGAATCATTAATTGATTGCGAATTAACATACGCTGTAAATGATATTCTTTACGATGAGTGCAATAAATAATTATTTTTATTCCATCTGTGATTTTATTTCTTTCCTTCCATACAAATAAGAATAGTTGATACTTTTCTCAACACGCTCTACCAAAGAGGAAATGCTGAGGTAGATGAGACGTGATGCTCTAGTTAGAATGAGACAAAAGATATTAAAAGATATATAATAAAGAGGAGTCTGCGACATTAGAATATTATTTCTTTCGTTATCCTTCTATGTTTCGTTGGTCTTGTGTTTTGTTGGTCACGTATAATGGCTGAAGAAAACGTTATTATCATCAACGATGATGACGTTCAGAAACGGATGATGATGATAATTGGATGAATGCAGATGTGGCAGAGATTGAGAAGAGAGAGAGAGGAGAGAGAAATGGATGAGATGGAGAGAAAAATGGGAGAGAAATCATCCGATGAGGAACTTGATTTCCGTTTTCGGATTAGTCAAGAAGAATTACTTCGAATAAAGCGGGAACAACTTTCAAAGAAGAATCTGGAAATTTTAATCGTTCAATTTATAAGACATCAAGATCGGCTTGAAAACCCCCGCACAAATTTGTTGAGAACATTTCTCCTAACTCGAGAAATATGTGCGCGAGAATTTGTAAAATATGGATGTACATGTTTCAATATAGAACCTAATCATTCTAAAGTAAAATGTATTGGAAACAAACTGCGTGAAAATCTCGAATTAATAAAAGATTTTGAAAAACTGAGAGAAGATGAACATGAGAATATAGCACGGAACTTAGAAACGTTGAAGGTAAAATATTTTTATCGATGTGTAATAAATTTAAAACACTTAAAATTATTATGTATGATTTTAAAGTTTACGAGAGTATATGAATAGTCGACGAGAGGATAAATAGATATATGAATCTAAACCTGTATCAAAATATAAATTGGGCGTATTGTATAACGATGAACCATGGATAATATTGTAAGTAACTTACAATTTAATTTAAATTATTAAAATATAAAAATAATGAAATGTATGTCTTTTTTCTATTTCAGGAGCGATTTATCTCCCCTTAGCTCGGCGCATCACCACTCCTATATATATTTTTTTTACATTAAATTTTATATTTTCATATTATATTATTATTATTATTGTTATTATTATTATTATTAAGCATTCACACACACACACACACACACACACACACACACACACACACACACACACACACACACACAGAGCAAATGTATTATTACGCTTTAATAAATTTTATATTTTTAATTGTAAAAAAATTATATTTATTTACACGCCTCTCCTTGCATTTCCATCTCTTGCGCTATCTCTCTCTCGCGCGCTAGTTGTAAGTCTCGTGATATCTTCGTTGCGCTCTCTCTCGCGCGTTGTTCTTCCGATATTATTGTTCTTTCTCGTGCGCGTTGTTCGCGATATGGTTCTCTCTGTCATACGCGTTATTTTCGCGCTATTATTCTTTCTCGCACGCGTTGTTCTCGCAATATTGTTCTCTCTCGTATGCGTTGTTCTCGCGATATTATCGTTCTCTCTCTCTTTCATATGCTCGTCGCTATCACTCACTTACCTTTGCGTCGTCCTTTTCCCACCTATGCGCCATCTTACAATGCGTCGTCCTTGTCCCACGTTGACGCCATCCTTGTCGCACGTTGATGCCATCCTTGTCGCACTGTCGTCTTCACACACTTAGCGCTATCCTTTTCTTACACGTAACGCTATCGTAATACTTTTGTATTATGTATGTGCAAACTAATGAGAAGACCTTATTACTTTTGTATTATGTATGTACAAAATAATGAGAGGAATCAATTGGTGTAAAGAAAAAATATAGTTGTTTTAAAAAAATAATTGTAACTGTTAATTGCAAATTACATATTGCAAATTACTGTACAATAACTGTTAATTGCAAATTACATATTTTTTCTTAAAAACAACTGTGTTTGTTTTACATCAATTGATTCCTCTCATTATTTTGTACATAAAAGTATTAAAATAGGATAATCGAAAAATGAATATTTTACTAGATATTTTACGGTTTATGTAAAATTAAGAAATGATTTCAAGCCTCATAACTCGGAAAGTACTTAATGAAAACTAACTTAATTATATATTATAATTATATATTATAATTATAGTGTTTTGGAAAGCTCTCGAAAATTATAAGAATATGAAAAAGCATATATGGTGTCCCGTTTAAAAAGTTGGATGTGACCTTCACGTGACCTTCAGGTGACTCTTCAATGTCAAACTAATGACACCACCTTATGTTCCTCTTCAAGCCATACAACTTTTGTCTAAAACATTTTTTTCTACAATCAAAATTAAAAAAGTTATAAGGGTGGAACTTTTAAAATGGGACACCCTATATATATATATATATATATATATATATATATAGATATATATATATATATATAGGGTGTCCCATTTTAAAAGTTTGAAAGGGTGGCCCACGTAAAGTGTTACAAATTTATATCTCAGAAACAAATTAGAGAATTAACAATTTAGAGGAAAATGTTTTAGACAAAAGTTGTATGATTTCAAGGAGGATAGAAGATGGTGCCATTAGTTTGACCTTAAAGAGCCACTTAAAGGTCACGTGAAAGTAACCTCCAATTTTTTAAATAGAACACCCTATATGCTTTTTATTTGGCAAAAAGTTCTGCAACGGTTAAAAATCCTGGAAATGATTGATTTATTGGAAAAATGTTTCAAACAAAAAGAATAGGGCTTTAAAATATCTATTGTGATGATAATATCTGGATGTTGGTATGATTTGAAAAGCCTGGTCATGGTCAACATAAAAATTTTAAACGGAAATCCCTACTTTTTATTACATATTCTTGTAGTTTAGCTCGAGAGCTTTCCCAAAACGCTATAATAAAATATTTTTTAATGAGTACTTTTCAAATTATGAAGCTTGAAATAATTTCTTAATTTTACATAAACCATAAAATATCTAATAAAATATTAATTCTTTATTATCTATACTTTTATGCACAAAATAATGAGAGAAATCAATTGGTGTAAAGAAAATACATACTTGTTTCTAAGAAAAAATATGTTATTTGCAATTAACAATTATACTCCTCTCCAGAAAAGTCAAACAAATATGACCATTCAATGAAACTTTTAAAATTTTTAAACTTTTATCAAAAACGTTTTTTAAATATTTAATGTTATTGTATGGAATATTAAATATTTAATGTTCCGGAATTTTCTGTTCCCGAACTTTTGGAGGAGCCTGTATAATTGAATTAGTATACTACTCCATACTGCTATATACTCAGTTTTAACATCTACATCAGCGAAAAAAGAGTTTAAATTTAATTTTTATACCAACGTATTCTTCTATTACCATCTATAACTAGCGAAGAGTTGAAATTTAATTCAAACAATTATCCTAGTTTTATCTTTTAATCTACACATTACAAAAAAATTCAATAGTTGAACATTCTTCAAAGTCTAACGGAATTATTAGAATTTTACATTTTATAGAATCGATTAGAATCATTAGAATGATAATAAATAAAATTCCTTCATTATTTTACGAATAAAAATTTCTCTTAATGTTTTTGTTTTCAGGTATCTATGAATGATATGGATTTTAATATATTATGGATGGGAAACCATCCTAAGCCAGATATTTTGCGGAATTTACTGCCTTATCAAAAAGTGAATCATTTTCCTAGGTAAATAAATAACTAAGAAACAATTTCCTTAACCAAACAGAAAATAATTTGATAAATATCTAAAAGAACTGTCTCACCAATGACTTTGATATGTTGTCAAGGTCATTACTCCGAATAACCTCCAAAAAGTTTTAGTTGGCGGTCAATGTTTATTAACACGTTTGCTGCCAACTACGAGTATACTCGTACGTGTTGAAAAGTTATTAACAATTAAATTGTATAGTACAAACATGTGTTAAATGCGAAGAATATTATACATACCTCAGATACGGTTATAAGATTCCTTCCCCTGCACTTCAAAAAATTAACTTAACTTAACATTTTTTGTCGCAGGAGAATTACTTTATGCATACCCTCGCTCTCGGGGGAGAGACGAGAGTTATGTTGGACTCCGGGCTATGATTGCCCGTATATCAATTAAAACTCCTGCGATGGCCTTTGCAGTGGAAGAGCAGGCGGGGACCCAGGATTCGCTGATACAATACATTGGCATTCCCGACTGTTGCTCCCTTCCTCGCTTAGGACCCGGCGGCCTTATGTTTGCCGTCGGGTCTCCTTCCCGGGGGAGGGCGGTTGATTCCCTCCCCTTCTTCCTTACTATGGGTGGATGGGGCCACGCCGTCTGCCCACCTTCTCGTGGACTTTGCTCAGTCACTTTGAGCCCCCGCCTGATGACCAGGTCCAGAAGGAGTCGCACCCATGCTATCCGAACGAAGGGAATAACTTCTTTCAGCTTTCTCCGTTCATCTGGGCCTGAGGGATCCTTGGCTCCTTCGCTTTATCCGACGCCGAATTGGCGCCGTGAAGAGAGGGAGGGAATTACCCCCTGTCCTACTCCTCGCCGTCCCGTTTGTTTATATGCGCGCGGGGGGTAAGGGGAGAGGTATTTTTGTGGAGTAATCGCCACATTATTGTGTATTTCCCTCTTGATCTCATCTCCTCAGTGGGGGGATAAGATCCCCCTCGCATGTGCTCATATTTTCCTGCTCCTTTGAACAGGGACCAGAGGGGAGAGAGGGGTTAGTGCGCCACCTCCGTTGTCTACCTCCTCCGATTTTTCCATCTCATCCCATCTATCCGCGATCGCCACCGCCGCCTCTGCTACTGCTGCTTCTTGACGGCGCTCTCCGCCGACTCCTTTAGCATTATTTCTTCGCAATAGGTGACGACGGCCTTCCATGCCTCTTCGCTGCCGGCCATACGGGTGACTAAGATCGGCAGCGAGAGCTCTCCTCCCATTACTCTCGCCCGGCGTTGTTCGCTCCACACTCGGCGAGAGTGTGTTGTGCGGTGTCGCATGCCTTCTTGCAGTGGTGACACGGCGTGGTACATTCTCAGTCTATGCGACGCAGGTACTGCCCGAAACATCCGTGCCTCGTCAGTACCTGCGTCAGCCAGTATGTTACCTCCCCCTGTCTACCTACTCCGATAGATAGGGCCGGACGGCCCCGAAAGTCCAAAGACCCGCAATGCTCTGAGAGATGGGTATTCTATCTCTCTAATAGTGACTACCGGGCTTAGATCCGAATGATCTTCTTGGCTCTTGGCAGCTGTCTTTTCGTGCTGTCCCGGATTTCTCGCTCTCTGTGGTATTTTCCGCGTACATTGCGGCAAGAAATTCCACGAGCGACCATTCGCGGCGTGTAACACCGTCCTGTAGACTCTAATGATCCTGGCGGCCATGCTACGCTGGATGCGACGAAATTTATCTTTCGCACAGCTCCTGGCCGCCAGTCTGCCCACACGAGTGCGCCGTACAGCGCCACCGAATTTACGGTGGTCATGTACACGCACCGGCAGGATGGTGTCCCGGTATGCTTGTGTGACGCTCACTGATGTTACACTTACACCAGCGAAGCGCAATGTACGCGGGCAAAAAGAGAGAGAAAATGCGGATGGAGTGGGGGACATTCCGATGTTGCGTCCTTCGCGCACGGCGCAAGAGCGAGAGAGAAAGTACTATAAGATGTGATACCGAGTTAGAGGTGTCCGATAGCCGTCTATCTCGCTCGACCTTCGAACGATAGCTATATACGCGGACACCGCGCTGTTTCTATACGTGTGTCGTGCGTTCTTGTATCGACATGCATTTTTTTCTTTTCTTTCTTTAAGAAATGCGACTTAATCGCGTGCACTAAAGGTCGGCATTCATTTTATTAAATTGAATAATAATTAAATTATATAAAAAGATAAAATTTAATGAAGTAATAAATTCTTGGTTACGTGCGCGCTTTGCGTGTGTGCGTATGTCAGCCGTTCACACATACCGAGACACCACTCCTGTCGGTGCGTGTACATCCGGCGCACTTGACCATCCGGACCCCCAAAACTAGGGAGGAGTCGATTTAACGCCGCCGAAACTCTCTCTACCCTGAGGCGAGGGCATCAAAATGATGTCCAAACGTCCATTTGCCGTCCAGTAAAAGACGGAGGTATTTAATTCGGTCTCCTACCAGGATGGAGGTAGGAGACGGAATTAAATATCTCCTACACTGATATGGGTCGATGGTGGCACCCCAGAGACTTTTCCATAGAAGTAAATGGCCTCGGTTTTCTGTGTCACCACTTTGAGTCCCATATCAGTGATTCCTTGTGAGTGGCTTTCACTTGGACATAGTACAATTGGACACGTTGCAAATGGATACATTACAAATGGACACAAAACTTTGTACACGGTTTAATTGGGCACCGTTCAGTACCGTTTAATTTCATACCGTTCATTTGGACACAAATATGTGCACTGCTTATTTGCATACCGTTCAGTTGCACATCGTCCATTTGGACACAGAAATATATGCACTGTTTATTTGCACACCGTTCAGCTGCACATCGTTTATTTGGACACAGAAATATACGGACTCTTTATATGCACACCGTTCCGTTGTGTACCATTCGTTTGCACACCGTTTATTTATATACAGAAAGATGCGCACTGTTTATTTGCACACTGTTCGTTTACACACCTTTCATTTCTACACAGAAAGATGCGCACCGTTTATTTGCACATCGTTCATTTGCACACCATTCAGTTGCGCACCGTTCGTTTGCACATCGTTTAGTTGTACAGCGCTCAATTGCACACCGTTTACTTGGATATGTTACAAAGGCGAATAGTTTACTTGAAAAAATATAAACTATCTTATTGTACTTTATAATTGTAAATATTTACGTGTTTGTAGTATGGGCGCAGATGGAGAGGGAGGTATGAGAGGATTTTTGTTGCATAATTTATTTTTCAGAATTTTATTTCATAAATCTTCGCCTTACTAAATACTTGATGAGTCTATATTATACTAAAAATGATAGATACTGAAAAGATTAGCGAGGCCCCTACGCAAGGGAGAGTATTATGAATCGGAAATAAAAGCGTCCTATCTTGCGTAAAAGTTTCGTTTTTAATCTTGTCGATATTTTCAGTATATATATTTGTTTTTATAGTAGATTTTATGAAAGAGAGGGAGGGGAGACGGAGCACGTCCCTTCCCGCCTGCACCCACAAACATTTAGATATTTACAATTATAAAACACAATAAGATAGCTGATTATATTTTTTCGTTTCTATAACATATTTCCAAGTAAACGGTGTGCAAATGAACGATGCCCAATTGAACCGTGTGCAAAGTTTTGTGTCCATTTGTAATGTGTCCATTTGGACGTGTCCAATTGTACTGTGTCCAAGTGCACTGTCTCCATTCCTTGCACAATGCGTGCCACCGCTGTTCCCATCCTGGCTATTCCACGCTGTTCCGCCAATTGTCCCCCATAGCTACCACGTCATCTGCGAGTGTGTCATTTGCATAGCAGATGCGTGGCAGCGTGGCAGCCACGAACCTAACTTAATTTAACCTAACCCGTATCTGATGTATGCGATATTCTTCACATTTAATGCATATTTTTACTATACAATTTAATTGTTAATAACACAAGCCTGCGAGATTTAATTACACGGAGCAGAGTGGGTGAATCTAATAGATTTTGTGACGCTGAAAACGAATCTGGCCAGAATTTTCTCAGCAAACCAAGTTTTTGAGTAATTTGAGTTGAATGGCCCAAAAATCGCTATTTTATGACCAATTTAATGAATTTATTATAGGAAAATCAAATTTTTTTAAAAATATTTCTACTAACGGCATCGTATAGCACTCACTTTCACCTTTCAAATCCACTTTCGATTACCGCCGTACGATTTTTTTTCATTCAGATATACAAGTTATAAGACCGGTAATGCACAGGGATCCAATAAATCATTCAAATCTGAATTACTCAGGAACCTGACGTGCTGGAGAAATTCTGCGGCCAGATTCGTTTTCAGCGTCACAAAATCTATCAAATTCACCTACTCTGTTTTACGTAACTGATAAAAGCTCAAATTTCGCAGGCCTGTGCAATTTTTTAATAAACAATGACCGCCTACCCAACTAAAATTTTTTGGAGACTACTTAGGGTAATGACCTTAACAACATATGTCAATGTCAAAGTCATTGATGAGATTGCCATTCTTCTAGATATTTACCAATAATTTATATATATATATACAGGGTGATTCTAAATAACCTTATGTTTTTGCAAAAACATAATCTTGATCGAATTCTAAGACGATTTTTCCTTTGACAAAATTTCGTGCAAAGCATAGTTTTTGAATTATTAAGAGAAACATTTTGCTTATTACGGGTCGGATACAAGAGGCATGCAAGGGCGGCGCAACTGATCGTCAGACGCGGGCGCTCACGCGATCAGCTGGTCGCTATACGCACGGACATACATGCGAATACATACATTCTCTCTCTCTCTCTCTCTCTCTCTCTCTCTCTCACTCTCACTCTCACTCTCTGTCTCTCTCATTCGCTCACTTAACCGTTGTTGGGTTTTTTTTTTTTTTTTTTTTTTTTTTTACGAGGGGAAAATGCATTTTATGCATACTCACCGCTCGGTCCGGTGAGTTATGTGGGACTCGAGTACCAAGTCTAATTACCAACTCGGTACTCCCTACCCACTAAAAACCCCTCTCTTTACGAATTTCCTCTGGGACACTATCTGACTTCCCAAGATCTATTTCGACACAACGCCAAAGAATAATTATTGTTACCTTGTTCGATGACTTCTGCTAATTATTGCTGTAGTTCCTTGAGAAATAAATATTCCGATAGATCGCACTTTCATTCAAATTTAACATAGATATCACACGTTACAAAAGACAGAGACATTCACACTAAATAATTAATCGAAAGTTCTTCTTTTTATTAACTGTATTCTCTTAAACGTAACCACATTTATTCACTCACTCGATAAAACGAGAATTTACTAAACTCACTCTCTATCATTAATCACTATCAATCACTGCCGAATAATCACCGTTAGCAATTAAAAAGTCCTCGATGAAAGAAATACACGCGGACAGACACGTTATTACACGACGCGACGACGCAATAACGCGACAACGCGACGATATTTATTCGGCGGTAGCAAACAGCTGTGTTATGTTACGGCAGGTTAAGGTACTAACAGCGCTGCCGAACGTAATCATGTGTTTGACCGAAGAACGCGGCCAACATACAATATTAAACATTTAACGCGCGTATAATTTTATTATTATCATACGATATACATACATCATATGATATTCAAAATTAATTAGAATAAATGTTTTTAAAATATTGAATATTTTACTATTATTATTAATATTAAATATTTATTTATTTAATATCAATAATAATATTTAATTTATTTATAAATAAATATAGTTATTATTAAATATTTATTTAACTATTATCATGGAAAATAAATATAAAAAAATATATTAATTAATTGCAGCGCGTCTTGATTCTTCTCTTGGCTTTTTCTTACGCTTTTTTGAAAACGAAAGAAGATTCCACGTTTAAGAATGTTGGTCGCTCTGAAAAGAGCGAATTATTTTGATCGCCTTAAAAAAGGCGGATTGTTTTCACATTTATTTTACAATAAATGTTCGAAATTACCTCCATCCATCCGAACGCAAGCTCTCATGCGTTTCATTAAATTTCTTTGGACACTTGAGAGTACATCTTCTTCAATAGACCATATGGCATATCTCAATCTTGTTTCCAAATCCTCCATGTCTTCAGGGAGCGTTTTATAAATTATTTCCTTGCAGTATCCCCAAAGGAAAAAGTCCAGTGGATTGAGATCCGGGGATCTTGGAGGCCAACGTATCGGACCATATCTACCTATCCAGCGTCCAGGAAATTCGTTATTTAGATAATTTGTCACAATTCTGGCATTGTGAGGGCCAGCACCGTCTTGTTGGAATATAATTTTGTTTCTATCCGATAACGGCACTTCTTCCAAAAAATCTGGTAGATCGTTTTTTAATAGATCAATGTATGCTGCGCTGGTTAGAATGTCCGGGAGAATGATTGGGCCTAGTATTTCAGTCCCCATGATTCCAGCCCAGATGTTGAGCTTCCAACGAATCTGGAAATTCCTGACTCGTGTAACTCTTGGATTTTCATCACTCCACAAGTGCATGTTATGCGAATTAAATATTCCTTCTCGCGTAAATAGCGATTCATCGCTAAATATTATACGAGAAAGGAATCTGGGATCTCTATCTATCCTTCTCAGAAAATTTTCGCAAAATCTTCTTCTTACGGGATAATCTTCTGGTCGTAATTGTTGTACGCGAGTATAGTGAAATGCGTGCAATTTTTCTTCTTGTAATATTCTCTGTACTGTTGAATACGATAAATTGTGCTCTCGAGCAATAGTCCGAATACTTGTTTCGGGTTCTTGCTCGATAGCGCGAATAACCGTTTCAGTATTTCGCAAATTTCTTGCGTTACGATTTCTCCCAACATCATGTTTGTTTGGGAGAACATTTCCCGTTTCGTATAATCTTTGAGCTGCTCCAAGTATAACAGCAGCCGACGGATGTCTCGCTCGATTTGGGTATAATTCGGCGTATCTTATTGCCGCAGCGTTCTGATGCCCATGGCACTCACCGAGTGCCATTAGCATATCGTAATATTCTTCATTAGTGTATCTTGCCATGTTATCTTGACGCTTCTATGATCGGAGGGTTATTGATTGCAGTATCGATCGCCTTATCTTATTTATACGATCCTCGCGGGGGGTCCATGCCCCCTCCGCGCCTCCAGCGACCAATCCGCGTCGCGACTCGTGGATTGGTCGCTGGAGGCGCGGAGGGGGCATGGACCCCCGCGAGGATCGTATAAATAAGATAAGGCGATCGATACTGCAATCAATAACCCTCCGATCATAGAAGCGTCAAGATAACATGGCAAGATACACTAATGAAGAATATTACGATATGCTAATGGCACTCGGTGAGTGCCATGGGCATCAGAACGCTGCGGCAATAAGATACGCCGAATTATACCCAAATCGAGCGAGACATCCGTCGGCTGCTGTTATACTTGGAGCAGCTCAAAGATTATACGAAACGGGAAATGTTCTCCCAAACAAACATGATGTTGGGAGAAATCGTAACGCAAGAAATTTGCGAAATACTGAAACGGTTATTCGCGCTATCGAGCAAGAACCCGAAACAAGTATTCGGACTATTGCTCGAGAGCACAATTTATCGTATTCAACAGTACAGAGAATATTACAAGAAGAAAAATTGCACGCATTTCACTATACTCGCGTACAACAATTACGACCAGAAGATTATCCCGTAAGAAGAAGATTTTGCGAAAATTTTCTGAGAAGGATAGATAGAGATCCCAGATTCCTTTCTCGTATAATATTTAGCGATGAATCGCTATTTACGCGAGAAGGAATATTTAATTCGCATAACATGCACTTGTGGAGTGATGAAAATCCAAGAGTTACACGAGTCAGGAATTTCCAGATTCGTTGGAAGCTCAACATCTGGGCTGGAATCATGGGGACTGAAATACTAGGCCCAATCATTCTCCCGGACATTCTAACCAGCGCAGCATACATTGATCTATTAAAAAACGATCTACCAGATTTTTTGGAAGAAGTGCCGTTATCGGATAGAAACAAAATTATATTCCAACAAGACGGTGCTGGCCCTCACAATGCCAGAATTGTGACAAATTATCTAAATAACGAATTTCCTGGACGCTGGATAGGTAGATATGGTCCGATACGTTGGCCTCCAAGATCCCCGGATCTCAATCCACTGGACTTTTTCCTTTGGGGATACTGCAAGGAAATAATTTATAAAACGCTCCCTGAAGACATGGAGGATTTGGAAACAAGATTGAGATATGCCATATGGTCTATTGAAGAAGATGTACTCTCAAGTGTCCAAAGAAATTTAATGAAACGCATGAGAGCTTGCGTTCGGATGGATGGAGGTAATTTCGAACATTTATTGTAAAATAAATGTGAAAACAATCCGCCTTTTTTAAGGCGATCAAAATAATTCGCTCTTTTCAGAGCGACCAACATTCTTAAACGTGGAATCTTCTTTCGTTTTCAAAAAAGCGTAAGAAAAAGCCAAGAGAAGAATCAAGACGCGCTGCAATTAATTAATATATTTTTTTATATTTATTTTCCATGATAATAGTTAAATAAATATTTAATAATAACTATATTTATTTATAAATAAATTAAATATTATTATTGATATTAAATAAATAAATATTAATATTAATAATAATATGATAAGAAAACTAGCGTCTACGAGCCACAGAGGATGGTAAATGCCTGAAAAATTCTTTTTAATTGTACGCGAAATTTTAAACGAAAAACACGGCATATGCATATATTTTACTTGGTGCATTTAACCAAGATATAGATTCTCATTTTTGAGAAATTCTATACAACCCTCTTTACCCCCTGAAGAGACGTAGACGAGAAAAATATCGGGGCGAAGTCGCTGAATCGGGAATCGAACCCGAGTCTACGTCTCTTCAGGGGGTAAAGAGGGTTGTATAGAATTTCTCAAAAATGAGAATCTATATCTTGGTTAAATGCACCAAGTAAAATATATGCATATGCCGTGTTTTTCGTTTAAAATTTCGCGTACAATTAAAAAGAATTTTTCAGGCATTTACCATCCTCTGTGGCTCGTAGACGCTAGTTTTCTTATCATGTTATTGAATATATAACGAGCCTAATTCCTTTCGATTTAATTTAATTCACGCGCTAGCTGAAATGATCGCGTTTCATTGTCCATAGTTATAAACAAATAGACGAGGGTAGTATCGGTGTGGGGCTGAATAGCTCAGTGGTAAGAGCAGTCGCCCGGCAAGCGAAAGACTCGGGTTCGATTCCCGATTCAGCGACTTCGGCCCGATATTTTTCTCGTCTACGTCTCTTCAGGGGGGTAAAGAGGGTTGTATAGAATTTCTCAAAAATAAGAATCTATATCTTGGTTAAATGCACCAAGTAAAATATATGCATATGCCATGTTTTTCGTTTAAAATTTCGCGTACAATTAAAAAGAATTTTTCAGGCATTTACCATCCTCTGTGGCTCGTAGACGCTAGTTTTCTTATCATGTTATTGAATATATAACGAGCCTAATTCCTTTCGATTTAATTTAATAATAATAGTAAAATATTCAATATTTTAAAAACATTTATTTATTCTAATTAATTTTGAATATCATATGATGTATGTATATCGTATGATAATAATAAAATTATACGCGCGTTAAATGTTTAATATTGTATGTTGGCCGCGTTCTTCGGTCAAACACATGATTACGTTCGGCAGCGCTGTTAGTACCTTAACCTGCCGTAACATAACACAGCTGTTTGCTACCGCCGAATAAATATCGTCGCGTTGTCGCGTTATTGCGTCGTCGCGTCGTGTAATAACGTGTCTGTCCGCGTGTATTTCTTTCATCGAGGACTTTTTAATTGCTAACGGTGATTATTCGGCAGTGATTGATAGTGATTAATGATAGAGAGTGAGTTTAGTAAATTCTCGTTTTATCGAGTGAGTGAATAAATGTGGTTACGTTTAAGAGAATACAGTTAATAAAAAGAAGAACTTTCGATTAATTATTTAGTGTGAATGTCTCTGTCTTTTGTAACGTGTGATATCTATGTTAAATTTGAATGAAAGTGCGATCTATCGGAATATTTATTTCTCAAGGAACTACAGCAATAATTAGCAGAAGTCATCGAACAAGGTAACAATAATTATTCTTTGGCGTTGTGTCGAAATAGATCTTGGGAAGTCAGATAGTGTCCCAGAGGAAATTCGTAAAGAGAGGGGTTTTTAGTGGGTAGGGAGTACCGAGTTGGTAATTAGACTTGGTACTCGAGTCCCACATAACTCACCGGACCGAGCGGTGAGTATGCATAAAATGCATTTTCCCCTCTTAAAAAAAAAAAAAAAAAAAAAAAAAACCCAACAACGGTTAAGTGAGCGAATGAGAGAGACAGAGAGTGAGAGTGAGAGTGAGAGAGAGAGAGAGAGAGAGAGAGAGAGAGAGAGAATGTATGTATTCGCATGTATGTCCGTGCGTATAGCGACCAGCTGATCGCGTGAGCGCCCGCGTCTGACGATCAGTTGCGCCGCCCTTGCATGCCTCTTGTATCCGACCCGTAATAAGCAAAATGTTTCTCTTAATAATTCAAAAACTATGCTTTGCACGAAATTTTGTCAAAGGAAAAATCGTCTTAGAATTCGATCAAGATTATGTTTTTGCAAAAACATAAGGTTATTTAGAATCACCCTGTATATATATATATATATATACCTATATATATATATATATATATATATATATATACCTATATATATATATATATATATATATATATATATATACACATAATTGTAAAATAATTTATAACTTCCCAGAGTAATTTAAATATTCAAAATATATTTAAATCCATTACTTGAAATTCAAATAACTAAAATTTAAATTCACATATTCAAAAATATATATTTAATAATAATATTATAATATACTTAAATTGAGAAAACATATATTTAAATTTTATTCAAATGCACTTAAATATTTATAATATCTAACGACTAAATCTTGGCTCTCTTGTATCTTTTTTAATTTTATTTAAAAATTTATTTTCTAGGTCTTATGAAATTACCCGTAAGGATCGTCTTTACAAAAATATTGAAGCTATGCAGAGGAGTAAAGGCCTTCGAAATCTTGATTTCATACCTCAGACATTCCTACTGCCTACTGAAGCCAAAGAATTGATTTCAGCGCACTTTAGATATAGAGGACCATGGATTGTTAAGCCTAAAGCCAGTTCACGAGGTCGTGGTATTTACATTGTTAATAATGTAAGAATACATATACAATAATTTTTATGTGCACTATTATTTTAATTCTTTTTATTGCTTTAAATACACAACCCTTAATATGACAATCAAAAGATTATTTAAATAATAGTTAGCATTAACTATTAAAAACAGCCCTATAAAATTTAATATGATTCTTGATAGAATTTACTTTTCTTAGAATCTTAAATTCAACACTTTTTTTTTTAAATTTCACAATAAAGGCAAGAGAGATAAGATGACGAATTTCTAATTTTTCTAAGATATAGAAATTTCTAAGATAATAAAGAATCTAATTTAATAAGATAATACTAAATAATCAATGTTAAATTCATAACTCTTTTGCAAATAATAAAAAATTTCTTATAATTGAGTTCAATTTCTTAAAGCAAATATATAATATATAACTAAAAATATATTATGAATATACCGTATATAATTTTTATTGTTTGTTTATAAGAAATGAGATTATTATAATGATTATTGAATGCACGCAAGCAGGCAATAAAGGAAGAATATATCATGTATACTGTATACTGTGTACTGTATGTATTTTATAATATATGCAAAGTGCATTATCCATTAGTAATATATAATACTTTTAAATATGATATTTCTTAAATACGATTCCAAGGGTCAACATATAAAATCATTTACAAAATGTATCTTTGCATAAATCTTGGTGGATCATTTTTGATCATCATTATGAGCCTTCATGTCCTCCAGGAATCAAATTGGAAGTTATTAGCAGATTTCGAATTTGTATTTTCTCGATTTAGGTATCACTTTCGGTTATCACTATAGGCGATCGACTATGACCCTTCCGAAGAATAAACTGGAACCTCTAAATTTCGGATTTGTATCAATCTCGATTTGGAGATCACTTTTAATCACCATTATCTCCGATTTTCTCTGCGACTCTCACTGGAATCAAATCAGAAGTTAGTATATAGATTTGCAATTTTCTGTGCGAAGCGAAATTTAATTTACATCATTTGATGCTTCAAATATGAAATGAGGTCTATAATTATGATTTCTGTAAGTTTGCAACTTTCCGTGTGTACCGATTCAGTCTATATCATCTGATGTTTCTGATAGGGAATTACAAACTGAAATTACATAAAATTACATTACTGAAGTTCAGTTGAATGCAAGTCTCAAGTCCAGAGATTAATTTGATTTCCAGGGAGTTCAGAGGAAATCAAACATGGTGATGACTAAAGATTTCCAGATTAAGATTGATACAAAATATACTTTTTAAATGATTTTATATTTTGACCCTTTGGGATCAGCAGGATATATTTACAGATTACAGTTAATAGACAATAAACATCGAATACCATAAAACGGTATATATGATAACCTCTCTTTCTTATTGCCTTTGTGCGTATTCTATCGCCCGCGGATGTAATAATATCAATATTTATCATTTTTCATATTATTTTTATGAGATAAATAAATAAATATAATGACTGTAGAGTAAAATAGCAAATATCATGTAGATAAAATGACTTATATCTGGAAGATATCAGATGACATCGTCAATCGATTCTATGAACAATACGGATCATAGCGATAATATAGGAACGACGTCGTGATTTATTGTCCATATACTTGAGATCCTTTTTCAGGATGAAAAATAGCGACGTACGCCCTGCGTACTCTAGTAGTGATGTATCTCGTGTATAGCTGGGCCGATATGATTGCCTTGTATAGTATGTAGTGTAGGTTGAGACTCTCTTGTAACACATCATGTTATTAGACTGACTGTGGCTTTGATGTTATATGTATTAGTTTGGCTCTAAGTAAAAACAATTTTGAGATACACCCTGATTACAATATATCTAATAGCGCAACTTACTTCAATCAAAACGGAATGCGCATACGCGAAACAAATCAGTTAACAGAACGCTATCTGAATTTTTCTATCATTCATTTTTCCTTGTTTCATTCTTTCTCAGCATTATTATTTTCAGTATTAAATAACTCTTTAAATGTTCATTTATATTGGATAACAAAAATTAGATCGCAATAAATAAGATCGCACATAATCAGCTAGAGCAAGCTGAAATATTATTTTTAAGAAAATTAGAATGCTTTCAATTCCGTTCATTGATAAAATTTAATGTTTGTGCAATATTTGTGTTATATTTCATGCATTTTATATCTTATTTTAATTTATTATCTCTCTAACTTTTCAGTGAATGGTCATAGCAAAAAATATTAACAAAAATTATAGGATTTTTGGGGAGCCAAAAGCTATATAGATTTTGGACCCGGGTCCAATTTGGGTTCTATGAAGCTCAAGTCAAATTGCTTAAACGGAAATCTTCATTTTTTACTATAGATACAGTATTTATGTGAAAAAATAAATTTTATTATTTTTCGTTTTTTTACTAACTCGCTTCCATCAAGCTCAGAACATCAATCAAATGCTTTACTTCGGATAATGGAATTAGATCGACAAGATTACTTATGAAATTTTTGGCATAGTCAATTACATTTTGAGTCGAGGTCTACTTTTGGCACATGCCTATTCTGAGCCCAGAATCTATTTTAGCCTTTTGAGTTCAGAGTTCACTAAGAACTTGATGCGAGTTTCTTAACATCACAACTTTCCTTTTGAGAGATTACACTGATTCCATCTATGATCTGGCGTAGTATATTTCATTTTGGGCTCGCCTACATAGCTTATGTCTAAAATGGATTGTGGACCCAGAAGAAGTATGTGCTAAACATCTCGATCTCAAAATGTGACTGACTATACTAGAAATTTCATGTATTAATTCCATTTTTCAAAGTGAGACATTTGATTGATGTTTAAGGCCTGATGGAAGTGGTTTAGCAAAAAAATACAAGAGACAAAATTTTCTTATTTATTCACATAGATAATGTATCTACAATTAAAAAATAAAGGTTTATCGTTTAAGAAATTTGGACCTTATAAGAAAAAGAAAGAGGAACTTGGACCTTATAAGAAAAAAAATCCAAATTGGGCTTCATGTCCAAAATCTATGTACATACATTACTGTCAAAAAGTTTAAGACCAAAGTAATAAATACAGATCACGGAAAAAATACAAAATAAAAATACTTCAAATTATAAACAAATTAAATTGTATTTAAAAAAAATACATAAGTAGTGAAAGCAAATAATAAAAGTTTTTAATTTGTGAGAAATCACTAAACACTCTTCTCATCAAAAAATTCACTCTTTTTCTCTATAACTTTTACACAAAGTCTAGGCATCCTATCTAGTTTTTTTTATCATTTCACTGTCTATAGCGTTCCACTCTCTCTTTAGTATCTAAGATTCAGATTGGGTGACTGTGGCGGCCAAATCATATTTTTCAGGATGCCTTCGGTTTCCTTCAATGCTACATATCCTCGACACAGCTTTGAAGAGTGTTTGGAGTCATTATTCTGCTGTAAAACGAACGATCTCCCAATTAACCGTTTGCCCGAAGGAATTGCATGTTCTAAAATAATTTTGTATGCTCTTTTTTGCGAATACTATCGATTTTGACAATATCGCCGACCCCTGCAGCACAGAAAGATCCCCTGACCATAACTGAACCATCACCATGCTTGACCGTCGGGACACACAGTCTGGCAGCATCTTTTCTTGAACTTCAGCGAACAAAAATACGGCGTTTTGATCCGAACACTTCAAATTTGGATTTGTCTGTCCATAACACTTTTGCCCAATCTTCAAACACCCAATCTCGATGCTTCTTAGCCTATTCTAGCCGTTTCATTTTGTTAACTTTACGCAGCAAGGTTTTCGAACGGAATACAGCTACGAAGACCATGTTCTAACAAACGATTTTTTAACGTAGTCACACAAAAGCAATTTTTGCGACTCTCCTTGATTTCAGCGCAAATTTTTGGTGCTGTCATGCGTCTATTTCGCTTACTTATGATTATGATTCTTTGATCCTCAATAGAAGTCGTAGCTTTCGGTTTTTCCAGATCTCACACGCTCTATTTAACTGCCCGTCTCCAGTTTTCTCATTATGGTATTGCGTACGGCACTTTCAGATATTTTAAGTTTTGATGCGATATAACGTTCTGTTCTTCCTTCCTGGTAATATTATGATAGCACTTCGATTTTCCAATGATATTGCTGATTTCTGACCCATATTTAATAATTTTCTAGAAAGTTTGTCATTCAGCTAGCTCTCGGATGACCAATGACAAATTTATTATTATTATCCGCGTTAAATCATCTTATGTAGAGGTTTAATTGTTCCAACTTTTCGTAAACATAGAACTTGTTTGTATTAACGTGCAATTATTCACAGCAAAGCGATAAACTTCTAGTCCACTTAAGGTAGTTGTACCCCAAAATCAAAATGTTGAAAATTTGCTGATTTTTTTTAAGCAAAATTTATTTTTGTTGTAAACAACACGTACGTGAAATTTTGGATCGATTGCCCGTACAGTTTTCTAGATATTCGCAGTCAAAGTTCTTACTTTTCACAATGATTAACATAGGGCAAATGACGTCGACAACGACAAAACGTGTATTTTTATTTTTTGTAAATGACGAAACATTGAAATTTACTCCAAAATTCGCACAAAACTAATTAAAACCTTTATGAAGAGGATATTTTTTTTGGGGAAGGGCCATCCATACAGTTGTAGAGTAATATTAATCCAAAAATTGACAATTATCTATTTTCGGGGTATCTCGATGAACAACTGCTGAAGGAATTGTACACGTGGCAACGTCGCCTGATCGCGCGGCGCGCGCGTGGTGCTCGATTTAAACCGATTGAAATATGGTTTGGTTACTAGAAAAAAGCAAATATGTTCATGTGAAAATATAAACGATTTATTTCAATAAATATATTTGTAATAACATTATTTAGATATATTTTGTCGCATTTTTAACAATTTCAATAAATACATTTGTAATAATATTCTTTACATCTATTTTGATGCATTTTTAATAATTTCAATAAATTTTTGTATTATAGCAGCATTATTTAGTAACGTGAGGTTTTTTGTTGTCCTTTTTTTCTGATAAAAAAGAAATAAGTGAGTTTTCCCATCTCTCGTATAAATTTCTTTTAACTGCTTAAAAGAAATATCAAGCGATGCAATTTTTCTTATCATATAATTAGATAAAATGGATTTAAATATAGATAGGTTATTAACTTTGGAATGTATCACAGATTTGTCAATATAATCTGTTACTTTCATTTCGAATCTCTTTATTTTTTAATATAAGGCTCACAGGAAAATTTGCAACAACTAATTGTTGTAATATTGATACATCAAATACAGCTTCATGATAATTTTCATTTTTGGAGTGATTTTCCAATAAATCTTCAGCTAATTTAGATAACTAATTTAGATAACTAATTTAGATAATTTAGATACACATACCTTTTCCGTTACGATCAGGAAATTTTTGTCTAAATAACTGTAAACACAAAACCCATAAATGATCGACTTAAAACAATCAATTAGCGAATATTTTATACGTTCTCTTTAAAAAAATGATATATCGAAAGAAGCATTATGTGCTATCAATATACATTTTTTACTTTTACCTACTTTACATAAAAATGCATAAAACGCCTGTAATGCATCCACCATAGACAACGTAAGTAATTTTTCATTTCGTAAATATAGTTCTCTTCCGATATTGTGTAAGCCATTGATTTCAGAAGCAAACTTATCTACATCTTGAGTGGGCGTTACATAAACCGAAAATACATTTTCTTGAACTATAGCAGCAAGTTGTAAAATATCTGAATTTTTCTTTCGGTCTGAAGTTTCTAAATCAAATACAACCATTTTATAATCTTCTTTTAAATCTGTATTTTTAATTACTTCATTGAGACTAGATTTTTCATTGTTGCTACGTTTTTCAAAAGCTACATTACTTATAAGTAATACCTTCCTCTTTTTCATTGACTACTCGCAATTTTTCTCTTTCTTATCTCAGCTCATTTCTTCTCTGCTTAGACGTTGTATATTGAGATTTTATAGATTTGGTTACGTTAATTTTATCTAATTTATTACAATGACTTAGCATGTGACTAGTGATTGGAAGATTGATTGATTCTTTTAAATCTTTCAAGTACATATTTCCATCATTCTTTACTAAAACAGCACTAGCTACTCGAATATCGCCAGATGTACTTGTACTGTAACTTTTATTTTTTGGAAATTTTCGTGTAACTGTATGGTTAAAGGCTTCATTAGCTTGGCTAGAAACAGAAATGCAATATTTAAATGCATTATCAGCATAAACAGAAAAAATTTCCTTTAAGTCTTCGTAAAACTGTTCGTTTGTGATAGTAAATTTTGGTTTATACAGCTCAGCATTATTGCCAGAAACTTTTTTGCACCAACGACCGCAATTTTCATGTTTGTTATATAGATGGTCAGGAATACAACGGACGTTATTGCCTAATTCTATACTATTGCCTTTATTTTGCGCAATGGCATAGCTAAAGCATTTTTTTATGTGCGATATAAATCCTTTTTTTCTTAACTGGCTATGTTTACATTGCAGACCATAAATTTTTTTTGAAAAATTTTTTTTCACATGGTTCATATCTGCTAATTTATAAATTGCACTTCCTTTATTTTTTTTATTAACGGCAAGCATTAGAGAACTATCTTCATCTCCAAACACTAATTTCACTTCCAAATTAGCCTCTTTTAAAATATTACTATCAGCAATAAGATCGGAACCGGCATCAGCTTCCATTGCTTTTGCACTGTCAGTGAAATTTAGTCGGCAATCGTGTTTATCCTTCGCTCGTCTCAGGCTGCATAAACGGCATTTTCTGTTACGTGTACGATAATCTAATATTTTTTTGGATAAGAAACCTATTATTGCCCCGTATCCATTCAAGCTGTCGTAACTTCTACCGTTTCCGCGTTTCCAACCCATATCGTAAGAAACAATGACATTGACAATGTTGCCTATAGTTTTGTCAAAATCTTGATTGTTATTATTATTATCAGCTGCAATTGCTTCATTAATATTGAGGAAAAATTCTTCTTGAATTTCAATCGGCCTGTAAATGAATAATTTAACAAAGATGTATTCAATGTGATTTTTATTTGACAATTAAACAGTTTATTATTTTATTTATATGTTCATTTATTCGTTGTAAATATGACTGCATACACACAAGTAGAATTTAAATATAATACTAAACATTGTTAAATGTAAGATGAAAAGATTGTATAAATCATTATGTCGATGCAAAAATTAATTTCATACATTTTGTACAATTTCGGTTTATGTACGGTTTTCATCATGAAAAATAATCAAAAAACTAAACAATACAATCCTACACATTCTTGCTATACGTAGGCTACTTCGGACTATATTCAAATTCATTGATGAATATGAAATGTAATAAAAATTAGTATTTTTGTATACGAAGACTACTTTGAACTATTTTCAAATTCATCGATGAAATCCTGAAACCTGCAGTAATTGATATATAAAAAAAATTTGTGAAATGTTATTTACATTTCCTTTCGCAATTCCTCAATATTTCGAAGGACCAACTTTCTTTCTGTTAAAACAGCTTTTCTATAGGAATTTCTTGCTGCTGCTTCAATCGCTGGACCAATTTCTTGTTCATATTTTCGGAAAATTTTTGTTGAAATTGTTGGAATATCCAAACAAGCAAGAATTTTATTGAGCTCTGTACAACCCACTCCTGCATTCAAGCTACCTATCAAATTTATCATACATAAGTCTAACTTCTTTTAAATTCCCATAGGTATTAATATCGTTTGAATCCTGTCTAAATTTTTTTGCAGGGATGTAAATGAACATTATTAATTACCTAGAACTGTATTTGTTGTAACATTATTATGTACTTTATCTTTAATATAAACTTGAACATCTTCAGCGACAGGATGAAATTCTCCGGTGTCAATTCAAGTTAATGTTTGACATTGGTCACACTTTACCATAAAAGTGGAAAGTAAACCTCGCTTAATTTCTTTTTCAATTCTTTGGAGTGACAAATGTAACTTGCATTCTTTACACTTAAGGTTTTTTGCCAAAACTTGAATGTCAACGATCCTGTTTCCTATGCAAACATTAGACGGTTCAATTTCTTCGGAGATTGCATTATGCTTTTTCTTCCAAATTTGAGCACATGCAGCTGCTACTTTTTCTCTCCTTTTGAATTCTTTTTTTTTATAAATCTACCCTTAGGATTTCTCGTAACCGATGACATTTTGCATGAGCGACACGATGGTAGAGGTTATATAACGATTTGAGAAAAATAAAATAATATCCAATCTATAATTCAACTAAGAGAACGCGACGTTGCCACGTCTAAACTTTTCATTTTCACTACGTGGAGCATTAGTCAATTAATTTTTGTTCATGTTATTATAATTTTGTATTACAGTGTAAATAGTTTTAATACGAATTGTATTTCTCCTATTAAGATTTTTAGTGTACAAATTTTATATATTTTTTGCACTTTTTATGTCATTCTCTACATTGACTGGTGCAATCGGGGTACAACTACCTTAAAGATTTCGCTGCGCGGAGATCGAGTTATAACGGCATACGTGGTTGTGTTAGCTGATTGCGCTCCGGGCGGTGTTGAGCCACACGAATATTATTCGGAATATATGTATTTATATAATTGATCGGTATCGCGCAATACAAATGCAGCGGTTGTTATCAGAAGTGCAACAATACTTTATACGGTACAATGCTTCGTACGCCGCGCGCGTGTTTACGTCTGGACGCGGTGAATGACCGTTGACGGTATGCGTCGCGTTTTTCTATGCGTGCGTGTCTGGCGGTAGATCTAACCGTGTTTTTGCGGATTTCTTTTCGCAGGCGTTTCTGCGAATCGCCGGGTAAATTCGGTGTACGCACCTTCGGCGGAAATATGAATCCCGGTATTGAGGAAAGTTTCTAGGAAACGTTGTGCCGACAAGAAATACTCGTCCGAAGCAGCTCTCCTCTCTGCCTCGAGATATATTGCACAACGTTAGGCGATCGGATGCTGGACCGTTTTACCGAGATCTCTCGGCCGAACCGGAGTGCGCTCGTGTTGCGATTGGAAAAGCGGCTAGATGGATTGCCGATTTATAATCGAGAGTTCTCGATAGAAGAAGAGTGCTCTCTACCTCTGTTTTAAATTCGGCTTTTGCTAGGAGCGGTTCTGGATTGCGAGACGTTTCACTTGCGTGATCGGAATCGGAAAAGATGATTAGATTGCCCAGTATGCCCTTTTTATATCGACTAATTACCCGCGCGTCGGCGCGCGACGGCATTACTCCTTCCGAACGGGTTTCGGGAAAACGGTATGGTCGGGCCCGTTCGGAGGGGTTCGGGTGTTGCGCCGAACGCGGGCTTCCGCCGGTCGGCGGTTCGGGGCGACTCGGCAATCTCCGGTATTTTTCGGCTCGACAATTAACGGCTTAACACCATTCGAGGTGTTTTACAACGTTTAAAAAATGTGGGTGCACCGCGCCCCTGCCTTTGCCCGGCGGATGTTCTGCCGGACGGCAGTTTCCGGCGGATCGCATGCCGGGTATCACGATGCGATTTAGGGGGTGCACGGCGTGCGTCGTTACAAATGACTGTGAATATATCCCGTGTATAAATATACGTATCCCAACGGGTATAAACCAAACGTACATAGATTTGATACTCTGGGATGATTTTGATCATAATATTGAATATGATGATTTTAGGAAATGGATTGCTGGTAATCATCATAAATTATTATTATATATAACGCGGTATTGTACACAATGTCAATCTCGTAAATGTAAATGTCCACCCGAAATTATATACAAAAAGTATGTAAGTAAAAAAAAAGCAACAGGAAGAGAATGTACAGGTAACAAATAATGTTTGGAAATATAATTAATTTAAAATATTTAAGTTATTATTTTTGGGTGATTTTTTGTAGGAGAATATTTCACGAGAGATGAGAAATCTGAATGAAGATCAGAATGGGGATCAAAATGGAGATCAAAATGGGGATAGATAGAAATCATAAGGGCGATCTTGATGTAAATTTTAATGAGCTATTCACATCTTTATAACGGATTGAATTTTATATTTTATATTATTCTTATCATTATTTTATTAGTCATACACACACACACACACTTTAATAAATTTTATATATTTTAATTTAAAACATGTATTTATTTATGCGCCTTTCCTTGCGCTCCCATCCTTTGCGCTATCTCTCTCGCGCTAGTTACAAGAATTTATCATTGTCTCGACCCCCTTATTATTCTCGTTCGATATTATCGTTCTCTCTCTTTCGTACGCGTTCTCCTCGCGCTAGTTGTAAGTCTTTATCGTTCTCTCGCACGCGTTGTCTCTCGCACGCGTTGTTTTTCAAAGGAATGCTGTTTATATTGTTTATAAACAAGACATCGGCATAAGCAATACTGTTTATACTTGTTATAAAACATCTAACACGCGCCGCCTCCGAAATCCCCGCGTGATGTCATTCCCCCACGCCATCGAAATCACCCTCGCGCCTCACCCTCCTTGAGAGGACCTGGATTAGAATAATCCTCTCGTTATATACCTACTGACACAAAAAATCTCGCTGGCGGCGGGCATGGTCTATGCGATCGATTATCGACAACAGTCGGACGCCGTTTACTTTCTTTTCGACGTAATGCTCTTTACTTACGCGAAGCTCTCGAATGTTGGCAAGTTCTTAATTTGTTGTAATCTATTACACACCGGGACACACTCAACACACGAAAAATATTATTAAATAGGCGCAGATCATACATCGTAACGAGCGCGACAAAGAGCGATATTCTCAAAGTTACGACACGCAACGGTCTTACACACACACACACGCGCGCACGCGCGCGCACGCACGCTAATTAATACACGAAAGTCACACGAATATCGATTGCGGAGATATCTTACGCGACTTCGACAACTCTTTTCGACAGCACGTATAGCGAACGCATTCCTTGCGATTTACCGCACATGTGGTCGATATACAAGAACCGGTCGCTATGCGTTTCGCGACACTCCGAATCCCGGAGAGAGACGAACAGTTCCTTATCAACTACGGCCGACGTGATGATCGTTCTGGATGCCTCGGTCGCTTGTCTCCGGTCACTCGAAATGCACGAAAATCGAAAACTCGGGGCAAAGCCCGAGGGACAACGAGACACGAAAATGAGAACAGAGACGGGAACAGAGCGGCCGATCTATGGACGGAATCGCGTACGTAGCTCAAAATTTAGAGATGTGCTACCTCACCGATACTCGCTCCTGTAGCCAGGGGATGATCCTCGCCCTAGCAAAAATGAATATTCTGAGCGTAAGTCGAATATAAGGAAAGAGTAACAGAAGCGTAAACGAAGCTCCTAAGAAGCGTAAATTGAAACGCCGAAGCGTAAACGAAGCGTTAATTTACTCTTCTTAGGAGCTTCATTTATGCTTCTGTTACTCTTTCCTTATATTCGACTTACGCTCTGAATATTCATTTTCGCTAGGGCGGCTCCGTCCTCTCTGATCTTCAACGATAGCACAAGACAAAATTCTAACGACACAATAACGAGAAGTGACTGTTTTCTACGAGCGCCCACATCAGAATGGGTCTTTTCTTTTTAGCTGCACTGTTGCACTAATGTAATAAGTTAGAAAGAGACAAACATACTTTCTTTCACTCTAACTAATTGTACTAGTGCAGCGGTGTAGCTAAAAAGAACAGTCACATCTGACGATCCAGGGTCGATAACGGCGTCAATCCTGCGCAAGGGTGCGCGGATTCGCGATCAATAGCGCCGCGAGATATTACTGCGCCCCGCGACAATGCCATATTGGGGATCGTAATGGTCCCGATAATTCGAAAATCTTAATTTCGGTGACCCTTCTGTCGGTGATCTTCCTATGTCGATCGTTCGTCCTCCGTCCTCGGAGGGTAACGCCGACCGGGCCCTGCAATCCCGGTCCAAGACAATTGTTTCCTTTTCACGATGTTCATCCTCTTGTCGCTGGGGTGAATTCCACCCACGACTCTGCGCTGTTCTGTTCCTCGAGCGCTATCTCCGCTCTCGAATCGGAGACTGGAAGCATTGTGTCGATTGTCACTATAGACTCCTCTTCGCCTATGTCCTTTTCTGCCAATATTCTCTGGCGGATTGCTCCACGTACAAATATAACAACAACATAACAACAAAAAAGAATAATTAAGAATGCGAAATACAAGGATAGCTCGTCTCTCCTGAGATCTCGATGCGGCTTTCGCAATCTTTCTCCGGCGTGGTCGCTCGGCTCGCGCCCCGTCAAGATTTTTCGGAGCGGACGGACGCACGTCAGGACGGCAATGTCACTATATATATATATATATATATATATATATATATACACACACACACACACACACACACACACACACACACACACACATATACAGGGTGACCCATTTTAACCTAGGCAGCCAAATAACTCGAAAAATAAGCACACTACGAAAAAATGGTTACAATCAAAATTTCGTCATTTCGAGGGGGACGTACAATGACGTTAAAATCAACCCCCCCACCCCTCCCCCTGGGCGGTGAGGGGGGGCAAGTTTGAAATCTTAAATGGGAATCCCTATTTTTTATTGCATATTCCTGTAGCTTATCTCGAGAGCTTTCCAAAACACTATAATTAAGTACCTTTTTATTAAGTACTTTTTGAGTTATAAAGCTTGAAATAATTTCTTAATTTTACATAAACCATAAAATATCTAGTAAACCATTCATTTTTCGATTATCTTACCTTCATACTTTTATGTACAAAATAATGAGAGGAATCAATTGGTGTAAAGAAAACACATAGTTGTTTCTAAGAAAAAATATGTAATTTGCAATTAACAATTCCATATTTTTTCTTAAAAACAACTGTATGTTTTCTTTACACCAATTGATTCCTCTCATTATTTTGTACATAAAAGTATGAAGGTAAGATAATCGAAAAATGAATGGTTTACTAGATATTTTATAGTTTATGTAAAATTAAGAAATTATTTCAAGCCTTATAACTCAAAAAGTACTTAATAAAAAGGTACTTAATTACAGTGTTTTGGAAAGCTCTCGAGATAAGCTACAGGAATATGCAATAAAAAATAGGGGTTCCCATTTAAGATTTCAAACTTGCCCCCCCTCACCGCCCAGGGGGAGGGGTGGGGGGGCTGATTTTAACGTCATTGTACGTCCCCCTCGAAATGACGAAATTTTTATTCTAACCATTTTTTCGTAGTGTGCTTATTTTTCGAGTCATTTGGCTGCCTAAGTTAAAATGGGTCACCCTGTATACAGGATGTCGCAGATCAACCGTATCAGTAATATTTCAAAAGCTGAGCGCAGCAGACAAAAATATTTCAGACAAAAGTTGTAAGGTTTCAAGTACCGCATTACATGCCGATATTAGTATGACCTTGAAGAGTGTCGTCAAAGTCACCTTGAATTCTGTAAATGGAAACCCGAATTTTTTATTACATATTCTTATAGCTTATCTCGAGAGCTTTCCAAAGCACTATAATGAAGTATTTTTTCATTAAGTACTTTTCGAGTTATGAGGCTTACATTAATTTCTTAATTTTACATAAACTGTAAAATATCTTGTAAAATATTCATTTTTCGATTATTTTACCTTAATACTTTTATATACAAAATAATGAGAGGAATCAATTGGTGTAAAGAAAACACATAGTTATTTTTAAGAAAAAATATGTAATTTGCAATTAACAATTACATATTTTTTCTCAAAAATAACTATGTGTTTTCTTTACACCAATTGATTCCTCTCATTATTTTGTACATAAAAGTATTAGGTAAAGGTAAGATAATTGAAAAATGAATATTTTACAAGATATTTTACAGTTTATGTAAAATTAAGAAATTATTTCAAGCCTCATAACTCGAAAAGTATTTAATGAAAAAATACTTCATTATAGTACTTTGGAAAGCTCTTAAGATAAACTACACGAATATGCAATAACAAATTCGGGTTTCCATTTACAGAATTTAAGATGACCTTTACGTGACCTTGACAACACTCTTCAAGGTCATATCGCCATGTAATGCATTACTTGAAACTTTAAAACTTTTGTCTGAAATATTTTTGTCTGCCGCGCTCAGTTTTTGAGATGATCGGCTGATACGAGTGGTCTGCGATTGTATAGTGGTCTGAGATTGTATATGCAGTGTTGCGTTTAGATAACTTAAAATAATCTAGATACAGATTAAATAAATCATATACTCATGTATCTCAGATAAGATAAAAATAATTCTGTTTGTGTATCTAGATAAAAGTTGAATTAGTTAAATATTTTATCTAAATACTTTTAAGATAATATTTAAAACAATTTAGCATATATAAAAACAATACACTCGACACAAAAAATTACAGAAAATAAACATGTATTCATTTGACAACAATAATGAGTATAGACCGTGTCTACAATGTCAATCGATCAATGTGATTATGGCTGCGTTCCACTTAACGATTGCAATGCTCGTAGAATCATCTTATCCTTGTTATTCGCTAAAAGTTAAACAAAGACACATTATGTTTACGAGTGCCGTGATCATTAAGTGAAACGCTTTTAAATCCGTATTACACTATACTTGCGGGCTCGATTATAATTGAAATTGACCGATAGAGTAGCCGTTCGGTAAATTGCTATAATTAGGAAAAATTGTACTTATACAGTGATACTGATCACATTATCTTAGATGTTTTAATAAAAGATACGACTTTTCTTATATCTGAGATACAGATAAAGATATTAAAAACTTGAATTATATAGATAAAAGATAAAATAAACAATAATTGCTTCTAGATGAAAATCTAGATAATTTTATCCATAAAAGTGGTCCCTTTTAATTTAACACCTCAAAAACTTTTTTATTTGTGATTCTAGAAAATAACGTTTAAATAAAAGTTGTTTGGTTCAAAGGAAAATATAAGAGGATGTTGATTTGATGACAACATCAGGACAAGGACAGGACAAGATCACCTTGAATTTTTTAAATGAAACCTCATATTTTTTATTCTTCAGAAATTAATATCTCTTAAATGAAGCATTTACGAGCAGAGGAATTTTTTTTTGCTTTGCTGTCCCAAATTTATATGTCAAGTTAAAGCCATGCTGTCATATGAGAGCTGTCATATATGAGAGCTAATTTATTAAATTTTAAACGAAATTTATAATTAAATAATTTCTATATTATTTGAATTTTTTATTATATTTATATATTTATATATGTACATATTTATATTATTTTTCTTATCTTCACGATGTCTAATACCTAATAAATTAATTTTTTTTAAATAACATCCAATATGTTATTTTATCATAAATATAGAATTAATGTTTGCCAATTGCATAGAATTTACGCATTTAGGTCTGTAACTATACTGATACAAAAAAATCAATAACAGATAACAGATCGGATGTAAATGTAGTTAAGCCTGAGCGCGCAAATGAAATCTATATGATATCATCATTGGCAAGCTTTGATCGCTTATAATACAAAAACTATTGCCTCAACATTTTTGTATTAGAATTTTTATCTCTATTTTATCTCTAGAATACTATTAAAATATTGTACAAAAGCTGTGAGACACTCTGTATATGATAATTATGCTTCAACTGATTATATTCTGAATCATTTCATGATCAAGTTTTATTTCACATAAAATAACTAAATAAAAAGTTCAGTGAGCCATCGAAAGCTCATTGCATTCAATGTATTAATTATGTATAAAAGTAAAATTTAATTTTGTGAATAGATTTAAATTTTTATAATAAATATTTATATATATTAATGCGCTCTCATTCCTAATCTAGAAATTGTAATTGATCCCGTTTTGTAAAAAGATTAGATTTTCTTACTTAAAAAAAGAAACCACCAAACAAACGTTCTAATATGGGAGGCTAGTCGGAAGCCAGCATGCAGTGCACCCAAATACCTCCACCGGCATTTATTTGGTCAGTGAGCGACCTTTTCAAGGATCCTCCATGGCAATCGGCATTGCATCCATCGAGCAAGATATCAACATCGCTCTAGAGTCGTATATCACTATGTCAAAAAGCAGCATTATGTGTGAGGTCTGGATCTCAATGATCTAGAGCAGTTGCCCGGAATGCGAAAAACTCGGATTCGATTCCCGCTCCAGCCACTTGCACCTCACATTTTTCTAGTCCATAAATATATGTTTTCTAACAATTATTTGTTAGGCTGAAAAGTGTGTGATGCTCTCTTCACAGGATATGCATGGATACCTTTGCCACGAATGGATTCTGTCGCTCGTTGACCAAATGGGCGTATAGACACGTCTGACCTTCTCCCACATACATCTCTATCTAAATAGTGTAATAGCGACCTATTTATTTATTTTTAGGTCTTATAGTTCAATCGACCCTATTTACTTATTATTTATCACATGATTTCACGACAATGCAATTATTGGTAAATATTTCGATGAAGGAAATCCGCTTCAATTACTTTGACCTTGACTTATATTTGTCAAGGTCACTGCCCTGAGTAACATCCAAAAGGTTTTACCCGTTGTTCGTTGTTTATTAAAAAGTTATTAACAAAAGAATTTTATAATTTTAAAGCTTTTTATCTCCGAAAATATTTGAGAAAAAAAATTTTAAGTAAAAAAATAAATCCGCTGAAAAACTCCACAAAAAAGGTTATATGCATTTTTTTTAAACCTACTATTTTAGCTGTTATATGAAAAAATAATAATTTTAAATACATTTAATACAATTTAAATTTATATAGAATTTAATACAATTAAAAAATATCACAAATGTATGTGTATACACACAGACACACACGCGCGTGCGCGGGGGATGCAAGGGGGAGCCTTCGATCCCTCTCCCGCACTCGCCGGAGGGCAAGGTGGACCTCGCTTTACAACTTACAACATATCTCCATTGTGATTCAACTCTTCGCAATGCGTCCCCTACTGGCGAGGTGGTTGCGGAAGAGATCGAAGGCTCTCCCTTGTACCCCCACGCGCGCGCGCGTGTGTATGGACGCGTACACATACATTTGTAATATTTTTTAATTGTATTAAATTTTATATAAATTTAAATTGTATAAATATATTTAAATTTATTATTTTTTTCATATAACAGTTAAAAAGGTTTACGAAAAAAATGCATATAATTTTTTTTGTATAGTTTTTCAGCGGTTTTATTTTTTGCTTAATTTTTTTTTCTTAAATTAATATTTTCGGAGATATAAAGCATTAAAATTGTGAAATTCTTTTACTAACAACATTTTAACGAAGCAAGCGACGGTTAAAATCTTTAGGATGTTATTCAGGGCGGTAACTTTGACAACATATGTCAAGGTCAAAGAAATCGAAGCGGGCTCCCTTCATCGAAATATTTACCCAAATTTTTAAAATTTCTTAAATTAATAATCTAAATCAGCTGGAATTTACTTGCAACTTTCGGCCAGATTTCTTAGCTTATGCCTACTGTTCCCTTCTTATCTTCTTGTGCCTTAGTGACTGCGCCGCCGCGCTCGTAACTAAGAAGCGCTCAAGAACGTGCGCGTCACAAATGTAGTGTGACAATCTATCTAAATTCTCTTTATTGTTTATTAATAATAAAAATAATTATTCTATTATTAATTACGCATATGTTCTATAACAATTTAAAAAATTTGTGTTTTAAAACGTAATTACAATAAAGAGAACTTAGATAGATAGATTGCCACATTACATTTGAGACGTGCACGTTCCTGAGCGCTCTTTAATTACAAGCGGCGCGAGCGGTAAGAGGGGAACAGTAGGCGTAAGCTAAGAAATCTGGCCGAAAGTTGCAAGTAAATCCTAGCACTGATCTAAATATATCGAAAAATACTCATATCTGTCTCCAAATGTTCATTATGCTGTTATAGCCTGAGAAGATCCTGACAGATGAATCAGTTATCGTGGCACAATACATAAATAATCCGCTTTTAGTTGATGGACACAAGTGTGATTTGCGTCTCTACGTAGCTGTTACAAATTACGACCCTCTACTAATTTATTTGTACGAGGAAGGTTTAGTGAGATTTGCAGCTGTTAAATATGATGGCAGAAACCAGTACATCTGGAATCCTTGCATGCATCTTTGCAACTACAGTATAAATAAATTTCACGTGGATTATGTAAAGTAAGTTATAACAAATATGGATTCAGAATATTAAGATAAAAGTACTTAAAAAAGTAATTTAAAAAATAATTTAAAGTAATAATTTAAATTAGCTATATGTTCATATATAAGAGCTACATATAAAGTTATTACGTTTTGAGAAAAAAATTTTGCGATAAAAAGATCATTTATAAATATAAATTATTGACGTACTTTTGTTTGACTTTATTTTTAATTGATGATGAATGACTTCTATATTATAATATAAATAATAATGACTTATTATTTCGCTTAAACATTATTAATTCATGCAATATTAGTGAAATAGTAAGAAAAATAATAGTCAATTAAGCCGAAAAAGATAAAATAAGAAAACACAAATGGGAGCTATAAAAAAGCGTAACTAAAGAAAAAAAAGAAAGAAGATAAACAGAGATAAAATTAGAGAAATAAAAAAGAATGTACAAGTATAATTAAATAAAATTACATAAATGAAAAAATCGCTAAAAAGGTATATATAGAAAAAATGTAATATGATTAGGAGTGAGGATCCTGATGCTGAAAATGTAGGACACAAATGGACATTATCGGCATTGCTCAGACATTTGCGTTCAATGGGTCAAGACACAGAATCGCTAATGCAGCGAATAGAAGATATCATTATAAAGTCAATCCTTGCTACTGCATCTGGAATTGTCAGTGGTGTAAAGCAATTTGTGAAACATCCTGATACATGTTTTGGTAATATAAAATTGACTTTCTGTAATAAATATATAAATTAAATAACATTTTCGTTTTTTAAACATATTATAATGTAAATATAATATAATTAAATATATTGCATTATATATGTAGATAAAAACAAAATTTTAATACGTAAGAAAAAAAAATTATTTTTAATATGTAAGAAATCTCAATGAACAACTATTTTGTATATACAGGGTGTTCTCAAAAGGTATATAAAAAATTTAAGGAGATATTCCTCACATCTGAAGGATGAAAAAATGTTATACGAACATAGATGCGGAAATGTTTATTTCAGGAGTTATGTTAAAAATATTGTTAGCTGTATTACTTACTAATACAAGAGAAAATTTAGGATTAATTATTGTAGACGACAATCGTTTAATTAGACTTATTTACATTTGGTTTTAATGTGACTTGTGAGTATGTTATAATAAATGTTGAAAATGTTCACTATTTTCCTGAATACAAGCAGTGCCACGTCGACGCATCGATTCACGGATACGTTTAAAAATGTCATCAGTGCGATGATACTCAAGATTTTCGTGACCATCAGTACAGGTTGCGAGACAATCCGCTGTACGCCAGGCTTTTACAAGTAACAGCTTATAGTATTTTCAACATAACTCCTGAAATAAGCATTTCCACGCCTATGTTCATATAACATTTTTTCATCCTTTAGATGTAAGGAATATCTCTTTAAATTTTTGACATATCTTTTTAGAACACCCTGTATAAGCATTTCTTAAAAGTACTTACGTAATATAATGCTATACATTTTTTCTATATATAGAATATCCCAGAGTCATTGCATCTGCTATAGAATTATTATTTAAACTCATTTAAAAACGATTGTTTTTCAGCGAAAATGTTGAGAAAGGTCATCATTTTTGCATATTATCAATATCATTTTTGTAGCCAGGACTTAAATTAAAATTTTATCAAAATAAATTCCGAAACTAACTAAAGATTGCAATTTGATTTAATCTTTTTTCATAAAATTTAATTTACAAAATGTTTTTTATTTACACCTTGGTATTTTTGCTGAGAAAAAAATCGTTGATAAAAATCTTCAAATAATCCCAAAGAATTCCTAAAGAATTTGTCATTAATTTGTCATTAAAGATAGTGTGTGACGCTGAGGCACTCTGTATATAAATATAAATGCAGGATGTCCCAAAAAGATCGGGACTTTTAAAAATCTCAAAAAATATAAGTGCTACAGAAAAATGTCTTAGATAAAAGTTGTAAGGTTTAAAACTATTCTATTTACTGATCTTATAAGTTTGACCTTGAATGGCGTCAAGGTCAGAGCAAGCTCACCTAAATTTTTTAAACAGTATCCCCTCTTTTTTATTAAATATTTTTGTTAGGCGCTAAGCACTACGCTACTGTTTGACGATCTGCGCAACCAGGAACAATTGCTTGCACGGCAACGCGCAAGCATGACGTGGTACGATTATGCACACGGCACGATTGTGCACACGGCACCACAGTAAGGAGAAGCCTTATAAGGCCGACCGAGAGACGGATCATCGGAGAAGCATAGGTGTGGCCGACGTGTACGGAGCTCAACGTCGTGCTCGGATCTTCTACTACTTCGGACTGTTCGCGGAATCAGGACATAATATCAAGACACAACGACGTTAAACATTATTCGTAAACTAACTAACAAATACAACAATTTGCACTCCGAAACACAACAAAAACACAACAATTGGCGCTGCGGCTTTTTGAACCTACAAGAAAATGGACCAACTACTTCAAGCGCTAGCAGAAGCTGCGCTAAGCCAGAAGCACACATTACGTCAGATCGGTGAGTCACAAAAGCAAATCGGTGAGTCACAAAAGCAAATGGAGATACTATCACATCGAATATCGGGAACGGACGATACTGCAAAGTCGTCGCAATTCGCAAATCTGGCTACATGGCTCGGTAAATTCGTTCATGACGTTCATGATCCTACAAGGGGTAAAACTTTCGCATTATGGTTTGAACGACATAGAAGCACTTTCGTGGAAAGAACGAAGGGTTTAACCGATACAGAGTGCAAAGAGTTACTTCTTAATGCTCTCGGGGACGACGAGTATCAACAACTACTCAGTCGTTTATCGCCGAAAAAATCGCAGGAGATGTCTCTTGGCGATTTCGAGCGACATCTTCGAAAACAGTTCCATGATAATAAACGTTATTTCAACGTCGTTTTGAAGCTCTCAATTTTCGTGCTTCCCCGCCAGCAACGGCTATAGAAATACTTGACAAAGTAAATGTTCTGGGAGATGTCTTTGAGCTCGATAATTTTAATATCGACCAGCTCAAAATTCTACTAACGGCTCTCTCCCTAAGCGACCACACCTACTACACAGAGCGAACAGTCCTCTTCAAGGTTGCATCAGAAAAAGAAAACTGCACATTTCAAGACATTAGAGAAATCTGCTACGCACATGCGAACCGCACGGCTGACGTCATACGCGTTGAAGGACAGCGCTTCTCCGAAATCAACGCGATCAGCCAATCTACGAAGAATTCACCTAAAAAGAAAGGTAATCATTACGAAAAGAAAACAAATCCTACTATACTGCATTACGAGAAAAAGAGAAATTCTACTATATTATCGCCATGCTATGGCTGCGGTTCCACGAAACACAAACGGGATGCATGTCCGTTTAAGAATGCAGCATGTAGAATCTGCAAGAAAACGGGACACATTGCTAGAGTCATCTGCAAACGATGAATACGATTACGGTAAATTCATTTCATAAACAATTCACAGAACTTTTTAGTAGTTCCACAGGTGAATGCACCAAGATGACGGTTCATCTGCGGCTTAAACCAGATGCGAAACCGAAACACATTCCACGACGTCCAATCACACTTGCATTAGAAGAACCTGTCAATGAGGAACTGGATAGACTCGTTAAAAATGGAATTTTAACGCCAGTCGACTTTTCGGAATGGGCGGCGCCCATAGTAGTTGCACTCAAAGCAAATGGAAAAATACGTATTTGTGCAGACTACTCTACAGGATTAAATGACGCACTTGACGCGGAGGATTATTCAATTCCAGGGATAGAGGAACTCATGGCAAAACTTTGAGGAAGTTCCATCTTCTCACAACTAGATTTATCGGATGCTTACTTCCGTCTAAGACTGGATAAGGAAAGTAAGAAGCTAACTACAATAAATACTCATCGAGGTTTATTTGCTTACAATCGGTTGGTTTTTGGATTAAAACCAGCTCCTGCAATTTTCCAACGTACGCTGGAACAGGCACTTACAGGTATTCCAGGCGTACTCGTCTATCTTGATGATATTCTGATTTATGGTCAGGAACGCACAGAGCACGATACGCGTTTACACGCCGTGCTAAACCGCTTGCAAGAATGGGGTTTTCGACTCCAAAAGGAAAAATGTAAATTTCATACTTCAATAGTTAAATACCTTGGATTTATTGTTTCAGCTAAAGGTATTGAGCCTGACCCAGCACGTCTTCGACCTATTCAAACAATGCGAGCTCCGACGAATACAAAAGAGATACGCTCGTTTTTAGGTCTGATTAATTACTACGGGAAATTTGTACCAAATTTACATCGACTCAAAGCACCATTCGAAGCTTTGATCAAAAAAGATGTACCCTTCGTGTGGACAGCAAAAATGAAGAAAACGTTTGAGGATATTAAAAATATTCTTACTGGACCACTTCTACTAGCGCATTACGATCCCAGACAAACTCTGATCGTTGCAGCAGACGCTAGTTCGATCGGAATTGGTGGCGTTTTGTTACAGCGCACCCTAGATGGCCAGGTAAAAGCAGTCTTTCACATGTCAAAAGCATTGACAAAGACTCAACAGAATTACAGTCAAATTGAAAAATAAGCTTTAGCATTAGTCACTGCTGTTGAACGTTTTTGAAAATTCGTATATGGTCGTCACTTCGTGCTATAAACGGACCATCGTCCACTTCTAGCCCTGTTTAAAACGTCGAATACAAAAGGTCTAGATACACGCACAGCAAATCGTTTGAAACGGTGGGCTCTTCGACTAATTGGGTACGACTTTGACATAGAATATGTCAGTTCCGAAAAATTTGGTCAAGCGGACGCCCTTTCAAGGTTAATACAGGATGTAAAACAAGACGTAATAGACGCTGACCTCGAAGAAGTTGTAGCTGCGCTACAGGAAACAGATACAGAGCTACAACAGATTGTCAACGAATCAGTACAGTTCTTACCTTCAACGGCTCGACAAGAGCTCCAGAGTGCAACATTCAGCGACGGAATTATCGCTAAGGCTATAGATCGTCTACAAAACGGATGGCTTAAATCGGACGTAACTGACAAGGAGTTAATGCCATATTATCGTCGTCGCGATTACTTAGCCATAGTTGATAATACATTAGTTCTAGATGAGAAACTAATAATTCCTAAACGTCTACAATCTACTGTACTAAAGCAACTACACATTGCACATCCGGGTATCCGCCGGATGATACAGCTTGCTCGACGTTATTTCTATTGCCGGCGATGCATGATGATATCGAGAAATACGTAAAAGAGTGTAATCATTGCGATCGCACAGCAAGCAACCCAGTAAAAGAACCATTACATCCATGGCCAAATCCAGAGAAATCATGGTCACGCCTTCACATTGATTTCGCAGGCCTGATACATGGACAATGGGTACTCGTCATTGTCGACAGCTACTCCAAATTCGTAGAAGCAGGATGGTTCTCAACAATAACATCGGCAGCAACATGTCGATATCTGCGAAGACTCTTTAGCCGATATGGACCTCCTGAAGTACTAGTTTCAGATAACGGTACTCAATTCACTTCAGTAGAATTCGCGCAACTCTGCGCCGAATTTCGAATTCTTCACCTGCGTATCCCTCCTGGGCATCCACAATCAAATGGTCAAGCCGAGAGAATGGTCAGAACATTGAAAAGTTCTATCGACACAAGTCAAAGTTCACAGTTAGAAGCGGAATTAAACAAGTTTGTTTACGCATACAACTACACACCCAGTGATGCGGTACCAGATCATAAGTCTCCGGCAGATATTCTTTGGACGTAAGCTTAGAACTCCATTAGATATTTTTACTGCAACCGAAAAACCTAATCTAAATCTTACTTCTCGGCAGAAGCAAATGAAACAGCAATTCGACGCTCATCACGGCGCAAGGCCACGTTCATTTGTTATAGGTCAATCGGTACTAATTCAACTCTCCAATGGACAGCGTATTCCTGGTAAAATTGTCAGGCTGATAGGGAAAGCACTCGCTCGTGTCAGCTTTGAAGGAGGATTCATTACTAGACATTTCAATCAAATATGGAATCGTCCAAAGAGACAGGAAAAGAAATCCAATACGATTAGCGAGGATCTACTACCCTCCGGGAAAGAATCAACACGGATTCAACCAGATCCAGTACTTCACACTTCGCTAGGAGAAAGAGAGGAGGCAGAACCTCTCAACAACGGGACCACACAACTTCCAGTAGCATCTGCTCGTCGTTCTGAAAATCCTTCCGGGGCCACACAACCTCCAGTAGCAGCGGCTCGTCGTTCTGAGCATCTTTCGCATCAAATTCGACTAGATTACAAGGCATTGGGAGGAACTCGTCCCTACCGAGGACAGCATTCTTAAGCAAGGGAGGAATGTTGGGTATATGGCGCCATCTGTTAGGCGCTAAGCATTACGCTACTGTTTGACGATCTGCGCAACCAGGAACAATTGCTTGCACGGCAACGCGCAAGCATGACGTGGTACGATTATGCACACGGCACGATTGTGCACACGGCACCACAGTAAGGAGAAGCCTTATAAGGCCGACCGAGAAACGGATCGTCGGAGAAGCATAGGTGTGGCCGACGTGTACGGAGCTCAACGTCGTGCTCGGATCTTCTACTACTTCGGACTGTTCGCGGAATCAAGACATAATATCAAGATACAACGACGTTAAACATTATTCGTAAACTAACTAACAAATACAACAATTTGCACTCCGAAACACAACAATTTTTGTAACTTATGTGGAAAGTTTTTCAAAACATAAATATATATAATAATAAATATATATAATAAAATTTCTTTCCATTAAAAGCTTTCCGAAAGTTAAGAAGCTTAAAATAATTTTTTAATTTTACATAAATTTATAACGATGCACTCTTACACCCCCTAATTATGCCCAGCATGCGAGCTGGAAGCTGCCGCCCGGCAGAACACCGCCAGGCAAAGGGCAGGGCGCGTAGCGTCACATTTTTTTAAACTCGTAAAATATTCACTCAAGAAAAAAAAAAATATATATATATATATATAAATTACAAATTACACATTTTTTTCTTAAGAATAATTATATATTATATGTTTTTTTATCAATTCCTTTCATTATTTTGTGCATAAAAGTATTGAGGTAAAATCATCGAAAGAGAATTTTTACGAGATATTTTAGAGTTTATGTAAAATTACCTCAAACTCAGAAAGTATTTAATGGAAAGATATTTTGTTATAGATGATTTGAAAAGCTCTCGAGATAAGTTATAAGAATATGCAATGAAGAATATAAGAAGTTTCGTTTGAAAAATTTAAGGTAACTTTGCTCTGATTTTGACGACGCCATTCAAGGTCAATCGGATAAGATCAGTAAATAAATCGTTTTAAACTATCAATTTTATCTAAAACATTTTCCTGTAAAACTTTATATTTTTCGAAGTTTTTAAGGCTCCTAATCTCTTTGGGACATCCTTTATATAATTACAATATAATTATTTTTGATATATATTACTATAAAAATTTCTCTCTCTCTCTCTCTCTCTCTCTCTCTATATATATATATATATATATATATATATATATATATAAATTTACATATATTAGATAGATATATTGTTTTTATTTTAGAACTATTTGGCTTTGATATACTAATCGATGATACGCTGAAGCCATGGTTACTGGAAGTAAATTTAACTCCTTCATTGGGATGCGATTCACCATTAGATATTAGACTTAAATCAGCTTTAATAGCAGATTTGTTTACTCTTGTTGGTATACCTGCTATTGATCCAATTCTACGTTCTCAAAATTTAAATCGTGCTGCTATTAGTCCCAATAAAAAGATTAGTGTAAGTTATTTTTTTATATTTTCTCTAAAAATTATATTTATTTTATAAACAATATCCATTATATATTTGTAGGAAATATTTTTTATTTTTCTCTAAATATTTAATTTTTTACAAGCCTCTAATTATACTTATATATTATACTACTTCTATTCTAATTACTACTAATTATATCTAATCACATTTGAATTATAAATATAATGAATCTCTCTTTTTCTTTAATTTCTTGATTAACAAAATCTTAATTAACAAAAAATAAGAACAAAATATTTTGTTTAAAATCGAAGTAGAATTAAAAATTACACATATTTTTGTTTGAAAAAAATAAATAAAATATTAAGCAGATATATTAAGTGCAATTGTCAAATAATTATTATATTTAATTATTGAAATTATATTTTTAATTACTAATACTATATTTTTTATTTTATAAGATGCGAAAATCAGGAAATCTAGTGAATTAGATATTGAATTAAGATAATGAAGATATTGAACTAAAAATGATAAGCAAATTAAGCAAATCTTTGTTTTTTTGTTTTAGTATAGACGAGTGCAATCTGCAGAAATATTAACGCAAGAAAAAAAAAATGTTAATAAGAGTAATAAAAATAAAGGTCTAAGCTCGGAGCAACAACGAATAGTAGCGTCTGCAAAAGCACAATTTGAAAGAAGAGGTGGATTTGTTAGAATATTTCCAAGTCCAAAATCTTGGGAACTTTATTCGCAATACTTGGGTAAATATAATTTTTTGTTAGATGTTCAAATATAAATAAAAAAAATTATAATTTTCCTTAAAAACTAAATATACAATATATATCTTAAAACTAAACATACTGTAACTAAACAATATGTACCTTACAAATTAATCATACAATTTAATCATATTCTATGCCTTAGATCCAATTACAGGTACACCAGTGATATCGGATCCATTTGGCCCAAATAGATTATCACAACGTGTTAATGTAAATCATAATCTAATGTTACATGAACAATTGTTTCCTGTTGCCAATCGTAATATTGGTTACATTATTCCAGAGATAACATTAGATAGATTATCTAGGTATGTACTATCAATACCTATTTTATGTTTATAATAGCATTTTTGGTAAATATTTAGAATGTCGGTAACTTCATCAATGACTTTGACCTTGATATGTTGTCAAGGTCATAACTCTGACAATGAGTAACCTCCAAAAAGTTAGAATATCGGGAACCTCATCAATGACTTTGACCTTGATATGTTGTCAAGGTCATAACTCTGACAATGAGTAACCTCCAAAAAGTTTTAATCAGTTGTCATTTATTAAAAAGATATTAACAATTAAATTGTAAAAACAAATAATAAGTGCGACAATTTGAACTTATAGAAAATATACAGGGTAGATCATTTTAATCTACGCACTGAAATATCTCAAAATCCATAAGTTTAAGACAAAAATGTTTCAGACAAAAGTTGTATAGTTTAAAGGGCGACATAAGATGATGCCATTAGTTTGATCTTGAAGAGTTACCTGAAGGTCACCTCCAATTTTTTAAATGGGACACCCTATGTATTTTTGCATAGAGTATAATTAATATTTCTTGTAGCTTACCTCAAGAGCTTTCCAAAACACTATAATAAAGGATTTTTTCATTGAGTACTTTCCGAATTATGAGGTTGGAAATAATTTTTCAATTTTACATAAACCATAAAATATCTAGTAAAATATTTATTTTTTAATTATTTTACCTTAATACCTTTATGTACAAAATAATGAAAGGAATCAATTGGTGTAAAGAAAAAAACATAGATGTTTTTAAGAAAAAAAATGTAATTTGCAATCAATTACAATACAATTATGTTTAAATTAATTACATATTTTTTCTTAAAAACAACTATGTGTTTTCTTTAGACCAATTGATTTCTCTCATTATTTTGTATATAAAAGTATTAAGGTAAGATAATAAAAAAATGAATATTTTACTAAATATTTTATGGTTTATGTAAAATTAAGAAATTATTTCAAGCCTCAACTCGAAAAGTACTCAATGGAGAAATACTTTGTTAGAGTTTCGGAAAGCTCTCAAGATAAACTACAAGAATAAGTAATAAGAATTAAGGGGTTCCATTTCCAAAAAAATTGAAGGTGACCTTCATATAACTTTCAAATGACTTTTTAAGATCAAACCAATGACACCACCTTATGACTCCTTTAAAGTAAATTAAATTTTATTTAAAACATTTCTTTCTTCAATGTTTCGTTTTTGAAATATTTCTCATTATCAACTTAAATGGTTCACCCTGTATATATATATATATATATATATACATATATATATATATATATATATATATATATATATATACAGGATGTCCCATTTTAACTTGGACATATCTCAAAAATTAAAATATCTCAAAAACTGAGTCCAGCAAATAAAAATGTTTCAGACAAAAGTTGTATGGTTTTAAGGGGGACATAAGATGGTACCATTGGTTTGACCTTGAAAAGTTATTTGAAGGTCACCTTCAATGAAGATCACCTTCAATTTCTTAAATGAAACCTACATTTTCTCATCACATATTCTTGTAGTTTATCTCGAGAGCTTTCCAAAACACTATAATAAAATATTTTTTCATTGAGTACTTTTCGAGTTATGAGACTTGAAATCATTTCTCAATTTTACATAAACCATAAAATATCTTGTAAAATATTCATCTTTCGATTATCTTACCTTACTACATTTAAGCATAAAATAATGAGAGGAATCGATTGATGTAAAGAAAACACATAGTTAAGTAAAATTAAGAAATGATTTCAAGCCTCATAATTCGGAAAGTACTTAATGAAAACTAACTTAATTATAGTGTTTTGGAAAGCTCTCGAAGTCAGCTATAAGAATATGCAATAAAAAATTGGGGTTTTGATTTTTTTAAAATCATGGCCTTGACCTCGCCTTGACTCCTCCACTTAAGATCAAACGGATGTAATCATTGAATGGAACTTTTAAAACCCTACAACTTTGGTTCGGAACATTTTTCTCAGAAGCGTTTCGTTTTCGAGATATTGAACCGTTTCTAGACTTTTCTAACACCATGTGTTATTTTTCTCGAAAATAATCAACAATAATGAAAAATATGTAAGAAACAAAGTTGTAGGACTAAATAAAATGTATCTAATGATGGTAAGAATTTGACCTTGGATAAAATACTTAAGGTCATATAAAGGTCAAGTTAATTTTTTTGAATGGAGCTCCCCATTTTTTATTGCATATTCTTATAACTTTTTTATAACTTTTTGTACTATTTCAAGAACTTTCCAAAACACTGTAATTAAGTATTTTTTTGTTAGGTACATCTCGAGTTATGAGATTTGAAAGTTACAGTACCGCTAGCATTAGCTTCACCCAAGTACCGCGTGGAGGTTGCTTGGTCGGATTTACGCCTATTTTGTGTGCGTGCGTGTGTGCGTGTGCGTGCGTGTGTGTGTGTGTGCGTAGGGGGTGTATGTATCGGTGGGTGTGTGTCATAGCAAAGAATAGAATATGTGGACCGAAGCTTTATCTGGAAATGCTGGTATGCGCAAGTTTCGATTGAGTTCGCGTAATATTACGCTGAGCAAGAGAAATTATAGATATTGTACACACAGCAGAGAGGGTGGATGGGCATCCACCGACACATATACCCACACATCTATCTATCTATATCTACACCTATACCTACATCTACACCTACACACACACACACACACACACACACACACACACACACACACACACACACACACAAGAGCTGTCAATCCGACCGAGCAACCTTCACGCGGTACACTTTGGGTGAAGCTAATGCCGACGGTACTGTAACTTTCACGTCTCATAACTCGAGATGTATCTAACGAAAAAATACTTACTTCTTGTGTTTTGGAAAGCTCTTGAAATAAGCTATAAGAATATGTATTATAATAAAAAATGGAGAGTTCCATTTAAGAAAATCAACTTGACTTTCATATAACCTTGAGTACTTCATCCAAGGTCAAATTCTTATCATCATTAGGTACATTTTATTTAGTCCTACAACTTTGTTCCTTACATATTTTTCATTATAGTTGTTCGTTTTTCAAGATATTTCAGCGTTCCGGGACTTTTTAAAGACCCTGTATATTATTTAATATATAAATAAATAAATAAATATAGATAGATATATAGATAAATTTATTTTACCCCTCAGGGATTGAAGGCTCTTTTCAGAGGAGCGTACCCAAACCTCTTACAAAACAGATACATAATTATGCCAAACTAGAATGATTTACAATTAACGCATACAACGCTTATTTCTACTCTCTTATATCTATCTCACATATTAGACTAACTAAACTAAAGAAGAGAGAAAGTTACCTTCTAACAAATGCCTCGACTTCCGGTTCCAACCCACACTCACCCATACTCTACTCACACTTTTCCATTCTTCCTCCTGCTTCCTCCCCTTCCTGTTTTATCCCCCTTCTTGCTTTTCTCTTTTTCCCTCTAACTCCCTTAACTACCGTTCTCTCTACCCTTCCTGCCTTAAAATCTCCCTCAAACTTCCCCACCAGTTCTCATCCTTCTTCCCCCCATAGATTCCCTCAGCATATATTCCCATGTCTCTTCACCTCCCGCACAACTTACACATCCTTCTCTCCTCTGTTTCCCAATACCTCGTTCCTTTCATTTCATTATTCATTCTAAATCTTATTACCATTCTCCATCTATCTTCCCTCCATCCCTTCCTTAGATAAGCCAGCATTTCTTCCTTTTTTATCCTTTCATACCATTTATTGTACTTCGACCTAACTCCTTTCTTATCTTTCCTCCTTTTGCAATTTTCCCGCTGCTTCCACCCTTCATACACTTCCTCCTCTTCTTCTCTTTTCCTCCATCTCCACTACTTCTTTTCCCCTGTCCTCAAAGAATTTCTTTCTCTCTTCCTCTCAAATAATCCCTCTCTAATAATCCCTCCCCTCCCTCATTTACCCCCTTTTTCTATTCTTCGAGGCACTTCCTCGCTAGAATTCCACCTTTCCCCTCCTCCAATTTTTTTTCAAACTACATCGCTCTTCTTCCTGCTCTTACCCGGAGTATGTCCTTCTCAATCTCCTCCCTCACCAAGTATTCCGGCGTACACTAATCCACTCGTAGTGTTCACCTGTCTTGCATCGTCTCTACTTCCCTCCGCTCTCTCCATCCCCATACATCGAACTCCATTATCATTCTCACCCACTTCTCACATAGCTAAATTATTTTCTTCAACTATCCCGTAAACTTTCTTTGCCAATAAATAAATAAATAAATAAATAAATATATAAATATATATATATATATATATATATAATATATATAATATATATAATATATACAGGGTGACCCATTTTAACATAGGCAGCCAAATAACTCGAAAAATAAGCACACTACGAAAAAATGGTTAGAATCCAAATTTCATCATTTCGAGGGGGACGTACAATGACGTTAAAATCAGCCCCCCCACCCCTCCCCTGGGCGGTGAGAGGGGGCAAGTTTGAAATCTTAAATGGTAACCCCTATTTTTTATTGCATATTCCTGTAGCTTATCTCGAGAGCTTTCCAAAACACTATAATTAAGTACCTTTTTATTAAGTACTTTTTGAGTTATAAGGCTTGAAATAATTTCTTAATTTTACATAAACCATAAAATATCTAGTAAACCATTCATTTTTCGATTATCTTACCTTCATACTTTTATGTACAAAATAATGAGAGGAATCAATTGGTGTAAAGAAAACACATAGTTGTTTCTAAGAAAAAATATGTAATTTGCAATTAACAATTCCATATTTTTTCTTAAAAACAACTTTATGTTTTCTTTACCACCAATTGATTCCTCTCATTATTTTGTACATAAAAGTATGAAGGTAAGATAATCGAAAAATGAATGGTTTACTAGATATTTTATGGTTTATGTAAAATTAAGAATTATTTCAAGCCTTATAACTCAAAAAGTACTTAATAAAAAGGTACTTAATTATAGTGTTTTGGAAAGCTCTCGAGATAAGCTACAGGAATATGCAATAAAAAATAGGGGTTCCCATTTAAGATTTCAAACTTGCCCCCCCTCACCGCCCAGGGGGAGGGGTGGGGGGGCTGATTTTAACGTCATTGTACGTCCCCCTCGAAATGACGAAATTTTGATTCTAACCATTTTTTCGTAGTGTGCTTATTTTTCGAGTTATTTGGCTGCCTAAGTTAAAATGGGTCACCCTGTATATATATATATATATATATATATATATATATATATACAGGGTCTACCAAAAGTGTGGAAACCCCTAAATATCTCGGAAAATATACGTTTTACAGAAAAGTGTTTCCAACAAAAGTTGTAGGGTTTAAGAAGATCTATATACTGATTCTATCAGTTTGACCTTGGATGGCGTCGTCAAGGTCAGGTCAAGGTCACATTGACTTTTTTAAATGACACCCCCTACATTTGATTGCATATTCTTATAGCTTAATTCAAGAGCTTTCCAAAACACTATAATAATGTTCATTTTTATTAAGTACTTTGCGAGTTATGAGGGTTAAATGATAGAGTAGCGCCGGTATTAACATTATCCAAGGTGTACTACATGGAGGTTACTCGCTCGGATTTGCATCTGTTGTGTGTGTGATCCAGCTAACTAAGGCAAGATCGATTCCTCAACATATCCTCATATTTCGCTGAAGTCAAATTGCCAAAAAATTGCTCCATAAAACGTGTATGAAACGTCTCGTTAGTTCCTTCATTTACCGCTATGTGACGCACTACATGCAGTCTAACTCGCATTTAAAATTCAACTAAGAATGTATAAAGCTATCAAAGAACGAGCACCTTCTAACTTCAGCTTTGAGCAAGCAGAAATTAATTGTTATCGTCCAAATACAACGTACGATTAATTAAAATTAAACGTTTTAAAAATGGCTGGCGACTTGTCGGAACGTGAAAGAATCACTATCCTCATGATGCGTGGATGGGGTGATAACGAAAGATCGTTCTCTGATGTCGTTCGATTATTTAATGACACGTATCCGAACCGTCGAATTAATAAGTCCACTGTGTTAAAAACAATAGAACGTTTTAGACAAACTGGTAGCGTAAGAAATCGCTCTAAGTCAGGAAGACCATTGTCGGCAACCAACGAAGAAAAACAACTTGATGTTCTGCAGACATTTATTGAAGATCCCAATTCTAGTGTTCAGAGAGTCGCTCAAACTCACGATATTGCTCCCATGTCGGTTTGGAGAATTTTAAAGAAGAACAAGTTCCATCCATATAAATTGCAATACGTTCAAGAATTGCAAAACGGAGATGAGGAGCGTCGTATACATTTCTGTGAAAGAATGATGGCACTAATAGATGTCCGGCCCATCTTCCCTTATCAAATTGTTTTCACAGACGAGGCAACTTTTACCTTAACGGGAGAAGTTAATAATCAAAATTTTCGTTTCTGGTCAGATGAGAATCCGAATTGGGTGCGGGAAACTCACACACAACATCCACAAAAAATAAATGTATGGTGCGGAATAATAGATGGCTATTTAATAGGGCCGTTTTTTTTTGAAGAATATTTGAACGCTCAAAGGTATGAGAGATTACTTGTTGATCAAATAATTCCAGCCATACAGAATACTTTTCCAAATAATTTCCAAGAAATATGGTTTCAGCATGATGGAGCTCCTGCTCATTTTGGTGCAGGACCACGTCGTATTTTAAATGAGACTTTTCCGCTACGGTGGATAGGAAGAAGGAACGGAAATGAGGGAGGAGAGGATTGGCCACCTCGGTCACCAGATCTAACTCCTCTTGATTATTATCTATGGGGATATCTGAAGAGTAAGGTTTACAGAACAAAACCTAAAACCATTCACGAATTGATACAGCGAATAAGGGATGAAATGGCTTTGATACCTTTTGAAACGAATCGTAAAGTCATTTCTACATTCTACCAAAGATTAGCATATTGTCAGGAAGTAAATGGCAGCCACTTTCAGCATTTACTTTAACACATTGAAACACATTTGCAATCGTTTGGTGCAACCTAACCTGATCTCTGTATACACGCACCGCACGCACGCACACGCACACATTTCGAACAATTATTATGATAAATGAGCATCCACAAATTTATTTACTGTTTACTATGTCGATTGCTTTCCAGGTCTTTAAATGCTCGATTGTAATTTGGTTGGGTCTTTGCTTTTGCTGACTGGATCCACGACCGATCTTGCCTTAGTTAGCTGGATCACACACACAACAGATGCAAATCCGAGCGAGTAACCTCCATGTAGTACACCTTAGATAATGTTAATACCGGCGCTACTCTATCATTCAACCCTCATAACTCGCAAAGTACTTAATAAAAATGAACATTATTATAGTGTTTTGGAAAGCTCTTGAATTAAGCTATAAGAATATGCAATCAAATGTAGGGGGTGTCATTTAAAAAAGTCAATGTGACCTTGACCTGACCTTGACGACGCCATCCAAGGTCAAACTGATAGAATCAGTATATAGATCTTCTTAAACCCTACAACTTTTGTTGGAAACACTTTTCTGTAAAACGTATATTTTCCGAGATATTTAGGGGTTTCCACACTTTTGGTAGACCCTGTATATATATATATATATAATATATATATATATATATATATATATATAATATATATATATATATATATATATATATATAATATATATAATATATATATATATATATTGTTAGAATGGGAGTTAGTGGATAAGAATCGTGTGGAACTAGTAAAATGATATTTTGTTACACGTTTAAAGATAGACGATATTTATTATCAGCTTGTGGCACAATAACGAGGATCGGTTGTATCTCAACATAAAAAGCAGTTCACAAATTACAGCCATACAGATGGCGCCCGCATGTCGCAGTCATAGGAACTAATGGTTCCAACACTTCCCCTCGAGAAAAAGGCGGGCGAATCTTTTAACTGTTGAACTTCATTCCATCAAGACCAAGTTGCTCAATGCATTCTAAATGCTTTGGATTGTTCTGAATATCCGACTAGGACTCCTTCTTTAGATCGTGGTTGAAACTTGTCTCTATTTCCTCCTCGAATCAAGACGAAAGTTTTGCATCCGAACTCTCTAAGATGTTTCACATTTGGTATACTTCCGTTCCATCTTTCAAAGGGTGTTTTTCCGTTTAATGAGCTCGATGGGCATCTATTTCGGATGTAGTTTGCCGTGTTAATGGCTTCCCCCCAAAACGATGGTGATAATTTCGATTGGATTAATAAGCATCTTGCCATCTCTACAAGGGTGCGGTTTTTCCTTTCCGCTATTCCGTTCTGTTCGGGAGTATGTGTAACTGTTAGTCGACGTTCGATTCCATGTTGCTTCAAGTATTTGTCGAATGTGTCATTTCGGTACTCTTTACCGTTGTCAGATTGCAAAAATGTTATCCGTTTTCCTGTATGATTTTCGGCAAATGCTTTAAATTCCTTAAAGGCCTCGAAAAGATCACTTTTCTTCTTCAATATTCGGACTTCGCACCAGCGCGAATAATCGTCGATGAATGTCGCGAAGTATTTTGCCTTTCCATTCGACTCGATTCGCATCGGTCCACATATATCGGAGTGAATTATCTCCAACAGATTTGAATTATGTTCGCTCCTCTTTGGAAATGGAATTCTGTTCATTTTTCCATGAATACACGTTTCACAATGAAGATCTTCGTTCGAATACTTAATGTCAATTCCTAGGATATTCCCTCTGCGATGACTTTCCACGAGATCCTTGATATTCAAGTGTCCCATTCTTCGATGCCAAGTCTCGATTGAGATAAGATGCGCCTCTTCCGAAGATGTTCCTCTCTTCATTGTTGATTCGTACTTGTGTCCCATTTCAGGTAGGTAATATAATCCATCGATTCGTTTAGCCTTCAGTATCGTTTTTTCTTCTCGATTAATGATTTTGGCAGATTTTTCTTCGAACAGTATCTTGAATCCCTTATCGGTGATTTTCCCTACGGATAGTAGGTTTATTCTTAAGTTGGGGACATACAGTGCTTCGTTTAACGTTACGTTCCTTGTTGTCTAAGACCGTTTTCATCGATGCAGAGCCCTTTGCATTTATTTTCGTAGAGGCATCACTGGCTAGATTTAATGTGCCACATGCGTTTTCTGTAAATTCATTGAAATATTTAGTATCTTTGCATAAATGTGACGTGGAACCACTATCGAGACACCAATTTTCAGTATATAGATCGTCTTTTGAGTTAAACGCTTTCTGGTCGATCATATGCTTTGTATATAAACTCACGTCTTTGTCTTTATCCTTTCCCCTTTTTGTTCCTTTACAGTCAATAGCTTTATGTCCTACCTTCTGGCAACGATGACATTTGAATTTGAATGGCTCTTCGTTTCGTGATTTGTATCCTTTATTACTCCTGCCATTTGAACTTTTGTCTTTTGCGCTTAATTTCTTTACAACCATCGCATTCGTTCCGTTGTCTTGTGCACTATCCTTCCTTGCCTCATTTTCTTCCAGGATTTTTACCCGTAAATTATCTGGCGTTGGTAAAGTATCGCGAGATTCGATGGCGCAACGAAAATTTTCGAAGCTTGGCGGTAAACTGTAAAGAAGCATAATTGTCAATAAGTCGGGATTAATATCGATGTCCATTTCGCCTAGTTTATCAACCGTGTCGAAAAATTTGCGAACGTGATCGGATATATCGTCATGATCGTTCACTCGATGTAACGTTAATTGTTTTAATAATGTGGCCTTCCTAGCTGGTCCTTTTGACTGATAAATTGATTCCAGCTTTTGCCAAACTTCCATCGATGTGATGCATCCTTTTATTAATTTTAATTCAGATGGACTTATTGATAATATTATATCTGACCTTGCTTTCTTGTCTTCTATTTCCCATAACCTTACCGCTTCGATTGAGTCCATGTTTCCCGCAATGATTGTGGGTTTAACCTTTTCGCCACTTACATACGGCCATGCGTCGTTTTTTAACAGCAGTGCTTCCATTTGTATTTTCCAGGTGTCATAATTGTTCTTGTTCAAAGTTTCAATTCTTACAGAGTTTGACGAAGACATCGTTGTCTTTTGCTTTTACGTGATGCATTATTCTAACCTCAATTTTTACGTTCACTTTCCTCGATTCTTAATTTCGATGCCCTGGGCCCATAACCTGTTAGAATGGGAGTTAGTGGATAAGAATCGTGTGGAACTAGTAAAATGATATTTTGTTACACGTTTAAAGATAGACGATATTTATTATCAGCTTGTG
>NW_020229322.1:277430-295154 GCF_003227725.1 Camponotus floridanus
TGTAGTCTTCCAGCGAATTCATCAAAGTGGACTGTTCTCGCAAATTTTGTTTCTCTATATTGTAACAGACTTGTGAAAAGCGCTTTCCAAAGACTGTTCTGATGTACTTTAGCGAAAATATTGGTGAAGTGTGCCTCTTTATCGTGATTTATACATCGTCTCATGCATTGTTTTTATTATCAAACAAGAATGATTCTAGAATGATTTTATCTTAAAAAAATTCCCCGGAATGCGTGCAATTTAATCTGGATAATTTCGCGTTTTGTCACGTACATTTGAAAAATCTAACGTGATTGCATCAGGAGCAACCGTACATCGGCGCTCGATTTTAGCACATTCAGCTAAATCTTTGTCTAGAGGTGATGTGCATTTTAATCTTAGCGATTATTTTTTTCGCATTTTGTCACGTACATTTGAAAAATCTAACGTGATTGCATCAGGAGCAGTCGTACATCGGCGCTTGAAAATTTTTGTTATATTTAGCTAAATCTTTGTTCTGAGGATGATAATATCATCGCAGCCGTACATCGGCGCGAACAAAATTTTAGAGGAAATTAAAATGTTGCATCAGCAATATATATAATAATCCCCTCTACATCGCAATTTGCAATACTGTTTGAATTAACAATAATTCTAACACGATCAGCATTGCATCAATCGCGCGTGTAAAAGATTTACTGAAGAAATCAGCATGAACTTTTACGTTCCGATTCGAAACAGCGAAACTCTAAGAAGCAAAAAGCGTGTAAGAAGCAAAAATGCAACGCGTAAGATTTGATTATTTAAAAAATTTTGTTATTTATTAATTTTTTAATATTTGGTCTAATTATTTATATTTTTATAGCATTCAGCTTCGTCATGCGGCTCGCATACTTGGAAGAAGGTTCGCTCTAATCCTGACGTCATATAAGTATTTGGACATTGGAATAAGCTATATCATACGCATTGAAGCTATATCATACGTGGAGCTGATTCTTGGCGATAATCAAGGTAATCAAATATTGTTGCCTTTTTCAATGTGGAATTTGTTGATGCAGAAGCAAGCAGACATTGATTGTTTTCTAATCGACTGCTCCCCCATTAAAGAATGGGGGGATTTAACGATCGAAATGCATTAATCGAAAATTGTAAAACTCACATTATGCGAAAAGATTTTGTATATGAAACCACAAACATTATTACATTTATTTAATTTTGAAAATTGTATTAATCATATGTACAATTGATTATGTGAGAATACCTATCTCATTAATGAAAAATTTAAACAATTTGAAACTGTATTACAACGTAACAATATTATTACTATATGCGATGCTGTAAAAACGATACGCGAGAGTCTTTAACAGTGAATCATTAATTGATTGCGAATTAACATACGCTGTAAATGATATTCTTTACGATGAGTGCAATAAATAATTATTTTTATTCCATCTGTGATTTTATTTCTTTCCTTCCATACAAATAAGAATAGTTGATACTTTTCTCAACACGCTCTACCAAAGAGGAAATGCTGAGGTAGATGAGACGTGATGCTCTAGTTAGAATGAGACAAAAGATATTAAAAGATATATAATAAAGAGGAGTCTGCGACATTAGAATATTATTTCTTTCGTTATCCTTCTATGTTTCGTTGGTCTTGTGTTTTGTTGGTCACGTATAATGGCTGAAGAAAACGTTATTATCATCAACGATGATGACGTTCAGAAACGGATGATGATGATAATTGGATGAATGCAGATGTGGCAGAGATTGAGAAGAGAGAGAGAGGAGAGAGAAATGGATGAGATGGAGAGAAAAATGGGAGAGAAATCATCCGATGAGGAACTTGATTTCCGTTTTCGGATTAGTCAAGAAGAATTACTTCGAATAAAGCGGGAACAACTTTCAAAGAAGAATCTGGAAATTTTAATCGTTCAATTTATAAGACATCAAGATCGGCTTGAAAACCCCCGCACAAATTTGTTGAGAACATTTCTCCTAACTCGAGAAATATGTGCGCGAGAATTTGTAAAATATGGATGTACATGTTTCAATATAGAACCTAATCATTCTAAAGTAAAATGTATTGGAAACAAACTGCGTGAAAATCTCGAATTAATAAAAGATTTTGAAAAACTGAGAGAAGATGAACATGAGAATATAGCACGGAACTTAGAAACGTTGAAGGTAAAATATTTTTATCGATGTGTAATAAATTTAAAACACTTAAAATTATTATGTATGATTTTAAAGTTTACGAGAGTATATGAATAGTCGACGAGAGGATAAATAGATATATGAATCTAAACCTGTATCAAAATATAAATTGGGCGTATTGTATAACGATGAACCATGGATAATATTGTAAGTAACTTACAATTTAATTTAAATTATTAAAATATAAAAATAATGAAATGTATGTCTTTTTTCTATTTCAGGAGCGATTTATCTCCCCTTAGCTCGGCGCATCACCACTCCTATATATATTTTTTTTACATTAAATTTTATATTTTCATATTATATTATTATTATTATTGTTATTATTATTATTATTAAGCATTCACACACACACACACACACACACACACCACACACACAACCACACACACACACACACACACACAGAGCAAATGTATTATTACGCTTTAATAAATTTTATATTTTTAATTGTAAAAAAATTATATTTATTTACACGCCTCTCCTTGCATTTCCATCTCTTGCGCTATCTCTCTCTCGCGCGCTAGTTGTAAGTCTCGTGATATCTTCGTTGCGCTCTCTCTCGCGCGTTGTTCTTCCGATATTATTGTTCTTTCTCGTGCGCGTTGTTCGCGATATGGTTCTCTCTGTCATACGCGTTATTTTCGCGCTATTATTCTTTCTCGCACGCGTTGTTCTCGCAATATTGTTCTCTCTCGTACGCGTTGTTCTCGCGATATTATCGTTCTCTCTCTCTTTCATATGCTCGTCGCTATCACTCACTTACCTTTGCGTCGTCCTTTTCCCACCTATGCGCCATCTTACAATGCGTCGTCCTTGTCCCACGTTGACGCCATCCTTGTCGCACGTTGATGCCATCCTTGTCGCACTGTCGTCTTCACACACTTAGCGCTATCCTTTTCTTACACGTAACGCTATCGTAATACTTTTGTATTATGTATGTGCAAACTAATGAGAAGACCTTATTACTTTTGTATTATGTATGTACAAAATAATGAGAGGAATCAATTGGTGTAAAGAAAAAATATAGTTGTTTTAAAAAATAATTGTAACTGTTAATTGCAAATTACATATTGCAAATTACTGTACAATAACTGTTAATTGCAAATTACATATTTTTTTCTTAAAAACAACTGTGTTTGTTTTACATCAATTGATTCCTCTCATTATTTTGTACATAAAAGTATTAAAATAGGATAATCGAAAAATGAATATTTTACTAGATATTTTACGGTTTATGTAAAATTAAGAAATGATTTCAAGCCTCATAACTCGGAAAGTACTTAATGAAAACTAACTTAATTATATATTATAATTATATATTATAATTATAGTGTTTTGGAAAGCTCTCGAAAATTATAAGAATATGAAAAAGCATATATGGTGTCCCGTTTAAAAAGTTGGATGTGACCTTCACGTGACCTTCAGGTGACTCTTCAATGTCAAACTAATGACACCACCTTATGTTCCTCTTCAAGCCATACAACTTTTGTCTAAAACATTTTTTTCTACAATCAAAATTAAAAAAGTTATAAGGGTGGAACTTTTAAAATGGGACACCCTATATAATATATATATATATATATATATATATATAGATATATATATATATATATAGGGTGTCCCATTTTAAAAGTTTGAAAGGGTGGCCCACGTAAAGTGTTACAAATTTATATCTCAGAAACAAATTAGAGAATTAACAATTTAGAGGAAAATGTTTTAGACAAAAGTTGTATGATTTCAAGGAGGATAGAAGATGGTGCCATTAGTTTGACCTTAAAGAGCCACTTAAAGGTCACGTGAAAGTAACCTCCAATTTTTTAAATAGAACACCCTATATGCTTTTTATTTGGCAAAAAGTTCTGCAACGGTTAAAAATCCTGGAAATGATTGATTTATTGGAAAAATGTTTCAAACAAAAAGAATAGGGCTTTAAAATATCTATTGTGATGATAATATCTGGATGTTGGTATGATTTGAAAAGCCTGGTCATGGTCAACATAAAAATTTTAAACGGAAATCCCTACTTTTTATTACATATTCTTGTAGTTTAGCTCGAGAGCTTTCCAAAACGCTATAATAAAATATTTTTTAATGAGTACTTTTCAAATTATGAAGCTTGAAATAATTTCTTAATTTTACATAAACCATAAAATATCTAATAAAATATTAATTCTTTATTATCTATACTTTTATGCACAAAATAATGAGAGAAATCAATTGGTGTAAAGAAAATACATACTTGTTTCTAAGAAAAAATATGTTATTTGCAATTAACAATTATACTCCTCTCCAGAAAAGTCAAACAAATATGACCATTCAATGAAACTTTTAAAATTTTTAAACTTTTATCAAAAACGTTTTTTAAATATTTAATGTTATTGTATGGAATATTAAATATTTAATGTTCCGGAATTTTCTGTTCCCGAACTTTTGGAGGAGCCTGTATAATTGAATTAGTATACTACTCCATACTGCTATATACTCAGTTTTAACATCTACATCAGCGAAAAAAGAGTTTAAATTTAATTTTTATACCAACGTATTCTTCTATTACCATCTATAACTAGCGAAGAGTTGAAATTTAATTCAAACAATTATCCTAGTTTTATCTTTTAATCTACACATTACAAAAAAATTCAATAGTTGAACATTCTTCAAAGTCTAACGGAATTATTAGAATTTTACATTTTATAGAATCGATTAGAATCATTAGAATGATAATAAATAAAATTCCTTCATTATTTTACGAATAAAAATTTCTCTTAATGTTTTTGTTTTCAGGTATCTATGAATGATATGGATTTTAATATATTATGGATGGGAAACCATCCTAAGCCAGATATTTTGCGGAATTTACTGCCTTATCAAAAAGTGAATCATTTTCCTAGGTAAATAAATAACTAAGAAACAATTTCCTTAACCAAACAGAAAATAATTTGATAAATATCTAAAAGAACTGTCTCACCAATGACTTTGATATGTTGTCAAGGTCATTACTCCGAATAACCTCCAAAAAGTTTTAGTTGGCGGTCAATGTTTATTAACACGTTTGCTGCCAACTACGAGTATACTCGTAGTTCGCAGCGAACGTGTTGAAAAGTTATTAACAATTAAATTGTATAGTACAAACATGTGTTAAATGCGAAGAATATTATACATACCTCAGATACGGTTATAAGATTCCTTCCCCTGCACTTCAAAAAATTAACTTAACTTAACATTTTTTGTCGCAGGAGAATTACTTTATGCATACCCTCGCTCTCGGGGGAGAGACGAGAGTTATGTTGGACTCCGGGCTATGATTGCCCGTATATCAATTAAAACTCCTGCGATGGCCTTTGCAGTGGAAGAGCAGGCGGGGACCCAGGATTCGCTGATACAATACATTGGCATTCCCGACTGTTGCTCCCTTCCTCGCTTAGGACCCGGCGGCCTTATGTTTGCCGTCGGGTCTCCTTCCCGGGGGAGGGCGGTTGATTCCCTCCCCTTCTTCCTTACTATGGGTGGATGGGGCCACGCCGTCTGCCCACCTTCTCGTGGACTTTGCTCAGTCACTTTGAGCCCCCGCCTGATGACCAGGTCCAGAAGGAGTCGCACCCATGCTATCCGAACGAAGGGAATAACTTCTTTCAGCTTTCTCCGTTCATCTGGGCCTGAGGGATCCTTGGCTCCTTCGCTTTATCCGACGCCGAATTGGCGCCGTGAAGAGAGGGAGGGAATTACCCCCTGTCCTACTCCTCGCCGTCCCGTTTGTTTATATGCGCGCGGGGGGTAAGGGGAGAGGTATTTTTGTGGAGTAATCGCCACATTATTGTGTATTTCCCTCTTGATCTCATCTCCTCAGTGGGGGGATAAGATCCCCCTCGCATGTGCTCATATTTTCCTGCTCCTTTGAACAGGGACCAGAGGGGAGAGAGGGGTTAGTGCGCCACCTCCGTTGTCTACCTCCTCCGATTTTTCCATCTCATCCCATCTATCCGCGATCGCCACCGCCGCCTCTGCTACTGCTGCTTCTTGACGGCGCTCTCCGCCGACTCCTTTAGCATTATTTCTTCGCAATAGGTGACGACGGCCTTCCATGCCTCTTCGCTGCCGGCCATACGGGTGACTAAGATCGGCAGCGAGAGCTCTCCTCCCATTACTCTCGCCCGGCGTTGTTCGCTCCACACTCGGCGAGAGTGTGTTGTGCGGTGTCGCATGCCTTCTTGCAGTGGTGACACGGCGTGGTACATTCTCAGTCTATGCGACGCAGGTACTGCCCGAAACATCCGTGCCTCGTCAGTACCTGCGTCAGCCAGTATGTTACCTCCCCCTGTCTACCTACTCCGATAGATAGGGCCGGACGGCCCCGAAAGTCCAAAGACCCGCAATGCTCTGAGAGATGGGTATTCTATCTCTCTAATAGTGACTACCGGGCTTAGATCCGAATGATCTTCTTGGCTCTTGGCAGCTGTCTTTTCGTGCTGTCCCGGATTTCTCGCTCTCTGTGGTATTTTCCGCGTACATTGCGGCAAGAAATTCCACGAGCGACCATTCGCGGCGTGTAACACCGTCCTGTAGACTCTAATGATCCTGGCGGCCATGCTACGCTGGATGCGACGAAATTTATCTTTCGCACAGCTCCTGGCCGCCAGTCTGCCCACACGAGTGCGCCGTACAGCGCCACCGAATTTACGGTGGTCATGTACACGCACCGGCAGGATGGTGTCCCGGTATGCTTGTGTGACGCTCACTGATGTTACACTTACACCAGCGAAGCGCAATGTACGCGGGCAAAAAGAGAGAGAAAATGCGGATGGAGTGGGGGACATTCCGATGTTGCGTCCTTCGCGCACGGCGCAAGAGCGAGAGAGAAAGTACTATAAGATGTGATACCGAGTTAGAGGTGTCCGATAGCCGTCTATCTCGCTCGACCTTCGAACGATAGCTATATACGCGGACACCGCGCTGTTTCTATACGTGTGTCGTGCGTTCTTGTATCGACATGCATTTTTTTCTTTTCTTTCTTTAAGAAATGCGACTTAATCGCGTGCACTAAAGGTCGGCATTCATTTTATTAAATTGAATAATAATTAAATTATATAAAAAGATAAAATTTAATGAAGTAATAAATTCTTGGTTACGTGCGCGCTTTGCGTGTGTGCGTATGTCAGCCGTTCACACATACCGAGACACCACTCCTGTCGGTGCGTGTACATCCGGCGCACTTGACCATCCGGACCCCCAAAACTAGGGAGGAGTCGATTTAACGCCGCCGAAACTCTCTCTACCCTGAGGCGAGGGCATCAAAATGATGTCCAAACGTCCATTTGCCGTCCAGTAAAAGACGGAGGTATTTAATTCGGTCTCCTACCAGGATGGAGGTAGGAGACGGAATTAAATATCTCCTACACTGATATGGGTCGATGGTGGCACCCCAGAGACTTTTCCATAGAAGTAAATGGCCTCGGTTTCTGTGTCACCACTTTGAGTCCCATATCAGTGATTCCTTGTGAGTGGCTTTCACTTGGACATAGTACAATTGGACACGTTGCAAATGGATACATTACAAATGGACACAAAACTTTGTACACGGTTTAATTGGGCACCGTTCAGTACCGTTTAATTTCATACCGTTCATTTGGACACAAATATGTGCACTGCTTATTTGCATACCGTTCAGTTGCACATCGTCCATTTGGACACAGAAATATATGCACTGTTTATTTGCACACCGTTCAGCTGCACATCGTTTATTTGGACACAGAAATATACGGACTCTTTATATGCACACCGTTCCGTTGTGTACCATTCGTTTGCACACCGTTTATTTATATACAGAAAGATGCGCACTGTTTATTTGCACACTGTTCGTTTACACACCTTTCATTTCTACACAGAAAGATGCGCACCGTTTATTTGCACATCGTTCATTTGCACACCATTCAGTTGCGCACCGTTCGTTTGCACATCGTTTAGTTGTACAGCGCTCAATTGCACACCGTTTACTTGGATATGTTACAAAGGCGAATAGTTTACTTGAAAAAATATAAACTATCTTATTGTACTTTATAATTGTAAATATTTACGTGTTTGTAGTATGGGCGCAGATGGAGAGGGAGGTATGAGAGGATTTTTGTTGCATAATTTATTTTTCAGAATTTTATTTCATAAATCTTCGCCTTACTAAATACTTGATGAGTCTATATTATACTAAAAATGATAGATACTGAAAAGATTAGCGAGGCCCCTACGCAAGGGAGAGTATTATGAATCGGAAATAAAAGCGTCCTATCTTGCGTAAAAGTTTCGTTTTTAATCTTGTCGATATTTTCAGTATATATATTTGTTTTTATAGTAGATTTTATGAAAGAGAGGGAGGGGAGACGGAGCACGTCCCTTCCCGCCTGCACCCACAAACATTTAGATATTTACAATTATAAAACACAATAAGATAGCTGATTATATTTTTTCGTTTCTATAACATATTTCCAAGTAAACGGTGTGCAAATGAACGATGCCCAATTGAACCGTGTGCAAAGTTTTGTGTCCATTTGTAATGTGTCCATTTGGACGTGTCCAATTGTACTGTGTCCAAGTGCACTGTCTCCATTCCTTGCACAATGCGTGCCACCGCTGTTCCCATCCTGGCTATTCCACGCTGTTCCGCCAATTGTCCCCCATAGCTACCACGTCATCTGCGAGTGTGTCATTTGCATAGCAGATGCGTGGCAGCGTGGCAGCCACGAACCTAACTTAATTTAACCTAACCCGTATCTGATGTATGCGATATTCTTCACATTTAATGCATATTTTTACTATACAATTTAATTGTTAATAACACAAGCCTGCGAGATTTAATTACACGGAGCAGAGTGGGTGAATCTAATAGATTTTGTGACGCTGAAAACGAATCTGGCCAGAATTTTCTCAGCAAACCAAGTTTTTGAGTAATTTGAGTTGAATGGCCCAAAAATCGCTATTTTATGACCAATTTAATGAATTTATTATAGGAAAATCAAATTTTTTTAAAAATATTTCTACTAACGGCATCGTATAGCACTCACTTTCACCTTTCAAATCCACTTTCGATTACCGCCGTACGATTTTTTTTCATTCAGATATACAAGTTATAAGACCGGTAATGCACAGGGATCCAATAAATCATTCAAATCTGAATTACTCAGGAACCTGACGTGCTGGAGAAATTCTGCGGCCAGATTCGTTTTCAGCGTCACAAAATCTATCAAATTCACCTACTCTGTTTTACGTAACTGATAAAAGCTCAAATTTCGCAGGCCTGTGCAATTTTTTAATAAACAATGACCGCCTACCCAACTAAAATTTTTTGGAGACTACTTAGGGTAATGACCTTAACAACATATGTCAATGTCAAAGTCATTGATGAGATTGCCATTCTTCTAGATATTTACCAATAATTTATATATATATATACAGGGTGATTCTAAATAACCTTATGTTTTTGCAAAAACATAATCTTGATCGAATTCTAAGACGATTTTTCCTTTGACAAAATTTCGTGCAAAGCATAGTTTTTGAATTATTAAGAGAAACATTTTGCTTATTACGGGTCGGATACAAGAGGCATGCAAGGGCGGCGCAACTGATCGTCAGACGCGGGCGCTCACGCGATCAGCTGGTCGCTATACGCACGGACATACATGCGAATACATACATTCTCTCTCTCTCTCTCTCTCTCTCTCTCTCCTCTCACTCTCACTCTCACTCTCTGTCTCTCTCATTCGCTCACTTAACCGTTGTTGGGTTTTTTTTTTTTTTTTTTTTTTTTTACGAGGGGAAAATGCATTTTATGCATACTCACCGCTCGGTCCGGTGAGTTATGTGGGACTCGAGTACCAAGTCTAATTACCAACTCGGTACTCCCTACCCACTAAAAACCCCTCTCTTTACGAATTTCCTCTGGGACACTATCTGACTTCCCAAGATCTATTTCGACACAACGCCAAAGAATAATTATTGTTACCTTGTTCGATGACTTCTGCTAATTATTGCTGTAGTTCCTTGAGAAATAAATATTCCGATAGATCGCACTTTCATTCAAATTTAACATAGATATCACACGTTACAAAAGACAGAGACATTCACACTAAATAATTAATCGAAAGTTCTTCTTTTTATTAACTGTATTCTCTTAAACGTAACCACATTTATTCACTCACTCGATAAAACGAGAATTTACTAAACTCACTCTCTATCATTAATCACTATCAATCACTGCCGAATAATCACCGTTAGCAATTAAAAAGTCCTCGATGAAAGAAATACACGCGGACAGACACGTTATTACACGACGCGACGACGCAATAACGCGACAACGCGACGATATTTATTCGGCGGTAGCAAACAGCTGTGTTATGTTACGGCAGGTTAAGGTACTAACAGCGCTGCCGAACGTAATCATGTGTTTGACCGAAGAACGCGGCCAACATACAATATTAAACATTTAACGCGCGTATAATTTTATTATTATCATACGATATACATACATCATATGATATTCAAAATTAATTAGAATAAATAAATGTTTTTAAAATATTGAATATTTTACTATTATTATTAAATTAAATCGAAAGGAATTAGGCTCGTTATATATTCAATAACATGATAAGAAAACTAGCGTCTACGAGCCACAGAGGATGGTAAATGCCTGAAAAATTCTTTTTAATTGTACGCGAAATTTTAAACGAAAAACATGGCATATGCATATATTTTACTTGGTGCATTTAACCAAGATATAGATTCTTATTTTTGAGAAATTCTATACAACCCTCTTTACCCCCCTGAAGAGACGTAGACGAGAAAAATATCGGGCCGAAGTCGCTGAATCGGGAATCGAACCCGAGTCTTTCGCTTGCCGGGCGACTGCTCTTACCACTGAGCTATTCAGCCCCACACCGATACTACCCTCGTCTATTTGTTTATAACTATGGACAATGAAACGCGATCATTTCAGCTAGCGCGTGAATTAAATTAAATCGAAAGGAATTAGGCTCGTTATATATTCAATAACATGATAAGAAAACTAGCGTCTACGAGCCACAGAGGATGGTAAATGCCTGAAAAATTCTTTTTAATTGTACGCGAAATTTTAAACGAAAAAACACGGCATATGCATATATTTTACTTGGTGCATTTAACCAAGATATAGATTCTCATTTTTGAGAAATTCTATACAACCCTCTTTACCCCCCTGAAGAGACGTAGACTCGGGTTCGATTCCCGATTCAGCGACTTCGCCCCGATATTTTTCTCGTCTACGTCTCTTCAGGGGGGTAAAGAGGGTTGTATAGAATTTCTCAAAAATGAGAATCTATATCTTGGTTAAATGCACCAAGTAAAATATATGCATATGCCGTGTTTTTCGTTTAAAATTTCGCGTACAATTAAAAAGAATTTTTCAGGCATTTACCATCCTCTGTGGCTCGTAGACGCTAGTTTTCTTATCATATTATTATTAATATTAAATATTTATTTATTTAATATCAATAATAATATTTAATTTATTTATAAATAAATATAGTTATTATTAAATATTTATTTAACTATTATCATGGAAAATAAATATAAAAAAATATATTAATTAATTGCAGCGCGTCTTGATTCTTCTCTTGGCTTTTTCTTACGCTTTTTTGAAAACGAAAGAAGATTCCACGTTTAAGAATGTTGGTCGCTCTGAAAAGAGCGAATTATTTTGATCGCCTTAAAAAAGGCGGATTGTTTTCACATTTATTTTACAATAAATGTTCGAAATTACCTCCATCCATCCGAACGCAAGCTCTCATGCGTTTCATTAAATTTCTTTGGACACTTGAGAGTACATCTTCTTCAATAGACCATATGGCATATCTCAATCTTGTTTCCAAATCCTCCATGTCTTCAGGGAGCGTTTTATAAATTATTTCCTTGCAGTATCCCCAAAGGAAAAAGTCCAGTGGATTGAGATCCGGGGATCTTGGAGGCCAACGTATCGGACCATATCTACCTATCCAGCGTCCAGGAAATTCGTTATTTAGATAATTTGTCACAATTCTGGCATTGTGAGGGCCAGCACCGTCTTGTTGGAATATAATTTTGTTTCTATCCGATAACGGCACTTCTTCCAAAAAATCTGGTAGATCGTTTTTTAATAGATCAATGTATGCTGCGCTGGTTAGAATGTCCGGGAGAATGATTGGGCCTAGTATTTCAGTCCCCATGATTCCAGCCCAGATGTTGAGCTTCCAACGAATCTGGAAATTCCTGACTCGTGTAACTCTTGGATTTTCATCACTCCACAAGTGCATGTTATGCGAATTAAATATTCCTTCTCGCGTAAATAGCGATTCATCGCTAAATATTATACGAGAAAGGAATCTGGGATCTCTATCTATCCTTCTCAGAAAATTTTCGCAAAATCTTCTTCTTACGGGATAATCTTCTGGTCGTAATTGTTGTACGCGAGTATAGTGAAATGCGTGCAATTTTTCTTCTTGTAATATTCTCTGTACTGTTGAATACGATAAATTGTGCTCTCGAGCAATAGTCCGAATACTTGTTTCGGGTTCTTGCTCGATAGCGCGAATAACCGTTTCAGTATTTCGCAAATTTCTTGCGTTACGATTTCTCCCAACATCATGTTTGTTTGGGAGAACATTTCCCGTTTCGTATAATCTTTGAGCTGCTCCAAGTATAACAGCAGCCGACGGATGTCTCGCTCGATTTGGGTATAATTCGGCGTATCTTATTGCCGCAGCGTTCTGATGCCCATGGCACTCACCGAGTGCCATTAGCATATCGTAATATTCTTCATTAGTGTATCTTGCCATGTTATCTTGACGCTTCTATGATCGGAGGGTTATTGATTGCAGTATCGATCGCCTTATCTTATTTATACGATCCTCGCGGGGGGTCCATGCCCCCTCCGCGCCTCCAGCGACCAATCCGCGTCGCGACTCGTGGATTGGTCGCTGGAGGCGCGGAGGGGGCATGGACCCCCGCGAGGATCGTATAAATAAGATAAGGCGATCGATACTGCAATCAATAACCCTTCGATCATAGAAGCGTCAAGATAACATGGCAAGATACACTAATGAAGAATATTACGATATGCTAATGGCACTCGGTGAGTGCCATGGGCATCAGAACGCTGCGGCAATAAGATACGCCGAATTATACCCAAATCGAGCGAGACATCCGTCGGCTGCTGTTATACTTGGAGCAGCTCAAAGATTATACGAAACGGGAAATGTTCTCCCAAACAAACATGATGTTGGGAGAAATCGTAACGCAAGAAATTTGCGAAATACTGAAACGGTTATTCGCGCTATCGAGCAAGAACCCGAAACAAGTATTCGGACTATTGCTCGAGAGCACAATTTATCGTATTCAACAGTACAGAGAATATTACAAGAAGAAAAATTGCACGCATTTCACTATACTCGCGTACAACAATTACGACCAGAAGATTATCCCGTAAGAAGAAGATTTTGCGAAAATTTTCTGAGAAGGATAGATAGAGATCCCAGATTCCTTTCTCGTATAATATTTAGCGATGAATCGCTATTTACGCGAGAAGGAATATTTAATTCGCATAACATGCACTTGTGGAGTGATGAAAATCCAAGAGTTACACGAGTCAGGAATTTCCAGATTCGTTGGAAGCTCAACATCTGGGCTGGAATCATGGGGACTGAAATACTAGGCCCAATCATTCTCCCGGACATTCTAACCAGCGCAGCATACATTGATCTATTAAAAAACGATCTACCAGATTTTTTGGAAGAAGTGCCGTTATCGGATAGAAACAAAATTATATTCCAACAAGACGGTGCTGGCCCTCACAATGCCAGAATTGTGACAAATTATCTAAATAACGAATTTCCTGGACGCTGGATAGGTAGATATGGTCCGATACGTTGGCCTCCAAGATCCCCGGATCTCAATCCACTGGACTTTTTCCTTTGGGGATACTGCAAGGAAATAATTTATAAAACGCTCCCTGAAGACATGGAGGATTTGGAAACAAGATTGAGATATGCCATATGGTCTATTGAAGAAGATGTACTCTCAAGTGTCCAAAGAAATTTAATGAAACGCATGAGAGCTTGCGTTCGGATGGATGGAGGTAATTTCGAACATTTATTGTAAAATAAATGTGAAAACAATCCGCCTTTTTTAAGGCGATCAAAATAATTCGCTCTTTTCAGAGCGACCAACATTCTTAAACGTGGAATCTTCTTTCGTTTTCAAAAAAGCGTAAGAAAAAGCCAAGAGAAGAATCAAGACGCGCTGCAATTAATTAATATATTTTTTTATATTTATTTTCCATGATAATAGTTAAATAAATATTTAATAATAACTATATTTATTTATAAATAAATTAAATATTATTATTGATATTAAATAAATAAATATTTAATATTAATAATAATAGTAAAATATTCAATATTTTAAAAACATTTATTCTAATTAATTTTGAATATCATATGATGTATGTATATCGTATGATAATAATAAAATTATACGCGCGTTAAATGTTTAATATTGTATGTTGGCCGCGTTCTTCGGTCAAACACATGATTACGTTCGGCAGCGCTGTTAGTACCTTAACCTGCCGTAACATAACACAGCTGTTTGCTACCGCCGAATAAATATCGTCGCGTTGTCGCGTTATTGGCGTCGTCGCGTCGTGTAATAACGTGTCTGTCCGCGTGTATTTCTTTCATCGAGGACTTTTTAATTGCTAACGGTGATTATTCGGCAGTGATTGATAGTGATTAATGATAGAGAGTGAGTTTAGTAAATTCTCGTTTTATCGAGTGAGTGAATAAATGTGGTTACGTTTAAGAGAATACAGTTAATAAAAAGAAGAACTTTCGATTAATTATTTAGTGTGAATGTCTCTGTCTTTTGTAACGTGTGATATCTATGTTAAATTTGAATGAAAGTGCGATCTATCGGAATATTTATTTCTCAAGGAACTACAGCAATAATTAGCAGAAGTCATCGAACAAGGTTAACAATAATTATTCTTTGGCGTTGTGTCGAAATAGATCTTGGGAAGTCAGATAGTGTCCCAGAGGAAATTCGTAAAGAGAGGGGTTTTTAGTGGGTAGGGAGTACCGAGTTGGTAATTAGACTTGGTACTCGAGTCCCACATAACTCACCGGACCGAGCGGTGAGTATGCATAAAATGCATTTTCCCCTCGTAAAAAAAAAAAAAAAAAAAAAAAAAAAAAACCCAACAACGGTTAAGTGAGCGAATGAGAGAGACAGAGAGTGAGAGTGAGAGTGAGAGAGAGAGAGAGAGAGAGAGAGAGAGAGAGAGAATGTATGTATTCGCATGTATGTCCGTGCGTATAGCGACCAGCTGATCGCGTGAGCGCCCGCGTCTGACGATCAGTTGCGCCGCCCTTGCATGCCTCTTGTATCCGACCCGTAATAAGCAAAATGTTTCTCTTAATAATTCAAAAACTATGCTTTGCACGAAATTTTGTCAAAGGAAAAATCGTCTTAGAATTCGATCAAGATTATGTTTTTGCAAAAACATAAGGTTATTTAGAATCACCCTGTATATATATATATATATATATACCTATATATATATATATATATATATATATATATATACTATATAATATATATATATATATATATATATATATACACATAATTGTAAAATAATTTATAACTTCCCAGAGTAATTTAAATATTCAAAATATATTTAAATCCATTACTTGAAATTCAAATAACTAAAATTTAAATTCACATATTCAAAAATATATATTTAATAATAATATTATAATATACTTAAATTGAGAAAACATATATTTAAATTTTATTCAAATGCACTTAAATATTTATAATATCTAACGACTAAATCTTGGCTCTCTTGTATCTTTTTTAATTTTATTTAAAAATTTATTTTCTAGGTCTTATGAAATTACCCGTAAGGATCGTCTTTACAAAAATATTGAAGCTATGCAGAGGAGTAAAGGCCTTCGAAATCTTGATTTCATACCTCAGACATTCCTACTGCCTACTGAAGCCAAAGAATTGATTTCAGCGCACTTTAGATATAGAGGACCATGGATTGTTAAGCCTAAAGCCAGTTCACGAGGTCGTGGTATTTACATTGTTAATAATGTAAGAATACATATACAATAATTTTTATGTGCACTATTATTTTAATTCTTTTTATTGCTTTAAATACACAACCCTTAATATGACAATCAAAAGATTATTTAAATAATAGTTAGCATTAACTATTAAAAACAGCCCTATAAAATTTAATATGATTCTTGATAGAATTTACTTTTCTTAGAATCTTAAATTCAACACTTTTTTTTTTTAAATTTCACAATAAAGGCAAGAGAGATTAAGATGACGAATTTCTAATTTTTCTAAGATATAGAAATTTCTAAGATAATAAAGAATCTAATTTAATAAGATAATACTAAATAATCAATGTTAAATTCATAACTCTTTTGCAAAATAATAAAAAATTTCTTATAATTGAGTTCAATTTCTTAAAGCCAATATATAATATATAACTAAAAATATATTATGAATATACCGTATATAATTTTTATTGTTTTGTTTATAAGAAATGAGATTATTATAATGATTATTGAATGCACGCAAGCAGGCAATAAAGGAAGAATATATCATGTATACTGTATACTGTGTACTGTATGTATTTTTATAATATATGCAAAGTGCATTATCCATTAGTAATATATAATACTTTTAAATATGATATTTCTTAAATACGATTCCAAGGGTCAACATATAAAATCATTTACAAAATGTATCTTTGCATAAATCTTGGTGGATCATTTTTGATCATCATTATGAGCCTTCATGTCCTCAGGAATCAAATTGGAAGTTATTAGCAGATTTCGAATTTGTATTTTCTCGATTTAGGTATCACTTTCGGTTATCACTATAGGCGATCGACTATGACCCTTCCGAAGAATAAAACTGGAACCTCTAAATTTCGGATTTGTATCAATCTCGATTTGGAGATCACTTTTAATCACCATTATCTCGATTTTCTCTGCGACTCTCACTGGAATCAAATCAGAAGTTAGTATATAGATTTGCAATTTTCTGTGCGAAGCGAAATTTAATTTACATCATTGATGCTTCAAATATGAAATGAGGTCTTAATTATGATTTTCTGTAAGTTTGCAACTTTCCGTGTGTACCGATTCAGTCTATACATCTGATGTTTCTGATAGGGAATTTAAAACTAAATTACATAAAATTACATTACTGAAGTTCAGTTGAATGCAAGTCTCAAGTCCAGAGATTAATTTGATTTCCAGGAGTTCAGAGGAAATCAAACATGGTGATGACTAAAGATTTTCCAGATTAAGATTGATACAAAATATACTTTTTAAATATTTTATATTTTGACCCTTTGGATCAGCAGGATATATTTAACAGATTACAGTTAATAGACAAATTAAAACATCGAATACCATTAAAACGGTTATATATGATAACCTCTCTTTCTTATTG
>NW_020229323.1:0-34100 GCF_003227725.1 Camponotus floridanus
TGTTACGTCCCAGGGGAATTCACGATTCTTTCTTTCCCGTACCCGGTGCACACGTGCACGATTTCCAGAGCCGATAATAATAGCTAAATTAAAGCAGGATTTAGTACATCCTAAAATAACAATCGGATATTAACGGCTATAAAAAGTAGCATCCGGCTAAATAAAGCGGCATTCAGTTCAAACAAATTTGATATTTTCTTAAAACTCATAAAATCAAAAATAAAGAAAACTAATCATAAAACGCGAGTGATCGGATATCGGATGGTACGATTCTTTTCTTTCCCGTATCCGGTGCACACGTACACGATTTCTAGAGCCGATAATAATAACTAGATTAAAGCGGGATGCTCAGTACATGTCCTAAAATAACAATCGGATGATAACAGGCTATAAAAGTAGCATCCGGTTAAATAAAGCGGCGTTCAGTCAAACAATTCGATATTTTCTTAAAAACTCATAAAATCAAAAAATAAAGGAAACTAATCATAAAACGTGAGTGACCGAATATCGCAAGAGGGTAGTAACAGTCATCCCTTGTGCGATACTGAGAATCCTAAATCCCCCGTTTTGGAAGATGCTCTCCTATTCGCGAACGAACATAATAAAATTCTGATTTGTTACATTTGTCTAAAATGCTCATAAGTAGGGGCAGAGAGGAGCCATGGAAATCTAACAAAGATTTCTATTCGTCAACCTCCCTTATTCCTCACGCTAGGAGAGGGTAATCCAAAACGATATATAAGCGCGAACTTCGAACAACTCAGGGTCAGAAAAATTCGTTCAGAAAATTCGTACGGCAGAAAAATTCGTTCAGAGAAAAATTCGTACACGCAGAAAAATTCGGGAGAAAAATTCGTTCAGGAAATTATTCATTGACTCAGGCGTTCATATACGCACTCAAAAAGTTCGAGACACATCAACTTTCATATCGAGTCAGTGCAAAAACCTACACCAAGGGGGCCCAGCAGCAACCACCCGTCTTCAACAACTATCAATCACAAATCTCGCCATCCTCAACGCCAAGGGGGTCCAGCGATAATTCGATCGATTTGTTCCACGGTTTTTCAAATAGTAAGTCTTTTCTTTTATCTTCAAAGTTCCTCCCCCTCACCCCGTCTCACATACCACAATCATCTTAATGTACCCACAAACATACAGACAATCACACTTAATATTGTGCTAGAGTAACAAACTAATTAAAATGTTTATGTAAATTTTATCTTTTTAAAATGTACAATAAATTTAATTAATTTTATTTCTTTCAACTTAATCAATTCATTCCCCCCCCTCGTTACCCACGCTCCTGAATCGCACTTGGTCCCGTCCCGGGTAAAAAGGATTAAGTTCCTTTACCGAAAAGGGGACCGACGAGGGGCATTTGGACCAGAAATAGCGTAAAAAATCGACTCTTGTGGTCGTTGACCTATCTTTGGCTCACCCGCAGGCTCGCTCGACCCGAGACACTTGCCCTTAAGGCACCTGTTCTCGGGATACACGTGTTACGCCCTTCCTTCGGCCCATCCTTCCTCGGGCCTGGACGTAACATACGTAAATTTTGGGGGCTCATCCGGGATTGATATGTGCGATTCAAGGAAACGGGAATGAGTGACGGAACTCGAGGTAAAGCCGATAAAAAAGGAAGTAGACAAATTTTATAAACTCGCTTTGGAAGAGAAAAAATCTAAATCTAAAATTGGAATTACGTCATCTACTTCCGGTTTACCTCATACATCTACTCCAAAAAGAACTGTAGGATCTATACCAAGACATTTTGATCTTTCTTTAGAGAACACAGACACAAGCATAAATAATACTATTTTAATAGCCGACACGCCCGAGCCAAATTCTGACAATTCCAGCGATATAACTTGCCAAGAATATTATACACTTACTAATACTCTTATTTATAAAGCAGAAAAAGATTTTGATAGGTCCGAAACCATGACTCACCAAAACCCATTTGCTACCTTAAAATACGCGGTTGAAGCTGTTCCTTTTTTCGATGGTAAAAATATTCCGCTCAGTTATTTTATCGAAGGATGTGAGGAAGCTAAATCCATGCTACCTAAAGAAGCTGAAGCACAGTTTACCAAAGTAATAAGAACCCGAATAGTCGGCGAAGCCCGACGAACCATCCAAGATCAAGATTTTGACACAGTATCCAATTTGACTTCATATTTAAAACAAATTTACGGACCTTCTAAAAATGTATACATACTACAAGGAGAATTAGGACGCGTTTACCAAAAAAATGAAGAAGATGTAGTCACATATGCAAATCGCGTAAAATTGCTGGGAAAACAGATTTTAGAAGCATACCGTAGTGCTAGTCGTTTTACCTGATCAAAATATAAAAGCATCATTAGAAGGTAACATGTGCAAATGTTTTATCCGAGGACTCAAACCCGAAATAGAACAAAGAATTGCGAGAGACTTAGACGTGCATGGAACCGTTGCTGACGCTTTAAGGATAGAAAGAGAACTTCGGGCAATGACAGATTTACGACAGGGACAAGAGACTCACTCAGGTCAAAACAAGCCACGAATACGAGAAACTTGCCAGATCTGTTATAAAGAAGGACACGTGGCTAGTAACTGCAGGAAGCTCACACAGTCATCTTCTTTGGGTCAACTTCCAGGAGCCTTGGGAACCGAAATTCTGATTTGCCAGATTTGTAAAAAACGCGGACACAGTGCAGATAAATGTCGCCTGCGCGATCCTCAATATCGCCAACCAGTAAATGTAATCCAACAACGAATTTAACCTGTCAACTATGTTCTAAAACCGGACACGACGCAAAACTATGTCATCAAAATAACAACAATAATCAAGCCAATAAAACCTCTGTAATTTGTCAATGGTGCGATAAAACTGGTCATTCAGCTAATAATTGTTGGAAGAAACAAAATGAACAACGCAATTCAATAAATAAAACTACCGTTACTTGTCAAATTTGCAACAAAATAGGACATATCGCTAAAGATTGCCGCACTAGAACGAATTCAACACCTACAACCAACTCCTTTTGTCGATATTGTAAGGCACAAGGACATCTTCTTGAAAACTGTCAATTACGGATCGCGAGTAATAATCGTTGGAAAGAAAAAGATCAGGGAAACTACAATGGGCCTTCGACGTCGGGTGTGCGACAGGGGCCCGAGCAAGCTTCACACCCGTCCACTCAGCAGGACGCCAAATAAACCGAAACCCAGATGTACGGCCTGTGACAGTGACCCTCGCTAAAAACAGTCGCGTGCCTACTGTTCAGGTCCAGCTCACCAAAGCATCCGCTCATATAACTCTCATGCTAGATACAGGATCCGGACCGAATATAATTAAAGAGAAACTCATACCTAAGGATATTAATATAAATTTCGATAATATTTTAAAATTAAATGGTATAAATAATTATCCTGTTTACACACTCGGAGAAATTATGTTAACAATTTTCGGAATATCTGTATCTTTTCACATTGTATCCGACGACTTTCCGATTCCACAATCCGGAATACTTGGAAATGATTTCTTCAAGCAAACTTCTTCAAAAATAGATTACGCGGAGGGACATCTAAACATTTCTGGAATTAATGTGCCTTTCTCCTCCCCCGAAACTATTACCGTACAACCAAGATCCGAGTCATTATTTTATGTAAGAATAATCAATCCTGAAATAAAAATAGGATACATACCGAAGTTGAAGGTAGAGCACGGAATTTATCTAGGGGATACAATAGTGGAAAACGTTTCTGGAAAGGCTTATTTGAATATCATAAGCACTCTAGATGAAGAGGTGGAAGTCCGTGTGCCGACATTACATTTAAAATCATTAGACGAATTATTCGATGACCACAATTCGAACATTGCAACATTCGACAAGGAAAAATCAACAAGATCATTGAAGGATTCCAGGAAAATCGACGAAACTCGAACTAATTTCATAAATGAATATGCTTTCGGAATCCATGATAATATTATTCTCAATGAAGATGCTGAAATCGGTAATAAAATCCAAGAAAGAAACGAAGACGAAACACTTGAAAATACGAAACAAAAAGGATGAATCAAAATAAAAGAAACAAAATTAAAGGAGGAAATAAAACTTATACAAATAAAAATTCTAATAATTTAACAATCCCTGAAGAGGGAAATTATCAAACTTCTTTAGAAAAAAATAATTCTGGAATTTCGGAGGGAAGTTTCCAAACCTCGACAGAAAATTCCAGCTCCGAGGTAAATTGCCAAACCTCTTTAGAAAAAAATTAATTCTGGAATTTCGGAGGGAAGTTTCCAAACCTCTTCAGAAAATTCCAGCTCCGAGGGAAATGACCAAACCTCTTTAGAAAAAATTAATTCTGGAATTTCGGAGGGAAGTTTCCAAACCTCGTCAGAAAATTCCAGCCCCGTCGATTGCAAGGAGGGAGGTTACCAAACCTCACTATGAAAATCGACACCTTATCCTAAAAACGAAAGAAGTTCTTTATCCTCTCTAGACTTTACATCTCCAAAGGATGGATTATTTACAAGAAAAAACGATAATAATAAACTAGAAACCTCCTATGTTATAATAAAAGACCTCGTCCAAGAGGCTCAAGAATATAATTCGAACATTAGAAAAATCGAAAATTCTCGGAAAATTAATCACAAGAATAAGCCGTCTTCGAAACTTTCTACGTCCTTATGTAATAAATCTCAAGAAATAATAGATGAATTTACGAGAAAACATAAATCTAAACACGAGTTTGACATTACAACTTCTGAGCCGCATCATTGCTTGGTACTTTCCGAGAAAACTAAGGAAGATCAACTCTCTAAAATTATCGACTTATTGCGATTAGAGCATTTAAATGAAAAAGAACAGGGAAACGTAACAAAATTAATAGCAAATAGCCAAGATCGTTTCCACATTCCCGGAGAAAATTTAACCGCAACTCACGTTCTGCAACATCAGATAATGACTACCGATGATCATCCGATAAATACTCGGCAATATAGATTTCCGCAAATACATAAGGAAGAAATAAACAAGCAGGTAGAGGACCTCCTACTGGGAGGCATAGTGAAACACTCGCAGTCGCCTTACAATACGCCCATATGGATCGTGCCTAAGAAAGACGATTCTAAAGGAAATAAACGCTGGAGAATGGTTCTCGATTTTCGAGCCTTAAACGAAAAAACTATTGGAGACGCTTACCCACTACCTAATATTGTTGATATACTAGATCAATTAGGGGGAGCGCAATATTTCTCCATATGCGATCTCGCATCCGGATTTCATCAAATAAAAATGGATCCTGCTGACAGTCATAAAACCGCTTTTACAACTTCTTTCGGACATTACGAATTCGATAGAATGCCTTTCGGTTTAAAAAACGCTCCGGCTACTTTCCAACGCCTAATGGATTTAGTATTGACAGGACTACAAGGCGAAGAATTATTTGTATATATGGATGACATAGTTATTTATGCCAAGTCATTAGAAGAACATAAAAGAAAATACAACGCTCTAATAGAACGTCTTCGAAAAGCTAATTTAAAACTACAGCCTGACAAGTGCGAGTTTCTGAAATCGGAAGTAACATATTTAGGACACGTTATTAGCAAGGATGGAGTAAAACCAGATCCCAAAAAATTAGAAGCTGTAAAATTATTTCCGAGACCGAAAACGCCGAAAAACATTAAACAATTTCTAGGACTTGCCGGATACTACAGACGTTTTATATCCAATTTCTCTAAATTTGCTAAACCGCTAACGTCCTTATTAAAAAACAACACAAATTTCGAATGGACATCCGAACAAGAGGAATCATTTCAAATCTTGAAACAAAAGTTATGCGAAGAACCTGTATTGCAATATCCCGATTTCTCGAAATCATTCATATTGACTACAGATGCTTCAGGAATAGCCATAGGCGGAATCCTATCACAAGGAAAAATAAACAGAGACCGACCGATCGCATACGCATCACGTACTCTAACAGATAACGAAGTAAAATATGACACTTATGAAAAAGAAGCCCTAGCCATAGTTTATTGCGTAAAGCATTTTAGACCATACTTATACGGAAGAAAATTTACTTTAGTTACTGATCATAAACCTTTAACGTGGTTCAAGAATGCACAAGACGCAAACATGCGAATATTACGCTGGAGACTGAAACTAGCAGAGTACGATTATGATGTTGTATACAAAGCTGGGAAAACTAATGTAAATGCAGACGCATTATCACGGAATCCTGTAAATCTCATGGAAGCAAAATGTAATATTATAAAAGATAAGCCGCTGAATCCTAATAATTCGCAAGATGCAGAGGAAATTTCTAGGATGTTAGAAGAATCCGACGATGAGGGAGAAAGCGAAGACGAAGATTTTCATTTATATCTTTCAGACACTGAAACAGATGAACCGTTTTATGACCATACTAATGCCACATCATCTACCGAAGAAAACGAACCACCACTACCTAAACGCGATCGAATACAAACTCGAAGCCAAACTATAAATCAAAAGGAACAAAGTAAAAATGTTCAAGATATCGAAAGAAGAACAAACCCGCCAGATAAGGACGAAGATAAAGAGGAAGAAGAAGAAGAAGAAAAAGACGAAGAAGAAATTATCAATCTAAATTTACGAAAAGCAAGGACAAAATTTATCGAAAACAAAAGTAATGTCATAGAAGGTCGCGAATTATTATTTTTACGAAAAGATAACGTAATGTATTTTGTTGACACCAACGGAAAACCTTTAGATTCAGGCTCACAAAAACTCTTCGAGCGAAATAGCCTTCCAAGTCTTGGGTCACTTGCTCTAGGCAAACCTAAGGCCATAAAATATAAAAACTATTACCACATAGCTCTGCCTATTATAGAAGGACAACAGGAGGGACCTACAATGACCTTAAACCAAATATCAACCACCGTAAATAACCTACACGATATCATTCAAGATTTAAAATTAGAAACAATTAGTATTGCAAAAACGGAAACAATTAATAACGTACCATGGAATAATATTAAATCACAACTTCTGTCAACATTCGTTAATATACCCGTTAAATTGATTATATGTAATGGATTAGTCAAATATCCACCTAAAGATTTACGAACTGTCATTATTGAAGAGATGCACTGCTTACCCACAGGAGGACACCGTGGCGTTACAAAAACTTACAACAGAATAAAACATAACTATTATTGGGAGAACTTGAAAGCCGATGTTCAAAGATACATCCAGCAATGTTTACAATGTCAACTCAAAAAACTCGTTAGAGTCAAAACTAAACAGCCTATGATAATTACAGACACACCAGGATCTTCCTTCGACAAGGTCGCTATGGATATCGTAGGACCATTACCGAAAACCGAGAGAGGCAACGAATATATTTTAACGCTACAGGATCAATTAACGAAATATTGTATGGGAATACCGCTACCGAATCAGACTTCCGAAACCATCGCAGAAGCTTTCGTAGATCGATTCATTTGTGTGCTCGGAGCACCAAAAGCAATATTAACGGATCAAGGACGAAACTTTATTAGCGAATTACTAAAAAGGATTGCTAGACTATTCAAAATTCGCAAGTTTCGAACAACAGCTTTCCACCCTCAATCAAACGGATCTTTGGAGAGATCTCATCATGCATTAGGAGAATATTTAAAACAATATGCGAATGAACAAAAACAGTGGGACAGATGGGTTGGTCTTGCAATGTTCAATTATAACACTAGCGTACATGAAGCAACTAAACATACTCCATACGAATTAGTTTTTGGCAAAATAGCAAGAATTCCATCCAACGAACCTCTTACTTCAGAAGATAAACTAGCAAGCTACGATGAATACTTAGTAAATCTCTTTACACAACTTCACGCTATTCAGGGAAATGCTCGCGATAATGTTATCCAAGCAAAAACTAAATCAAAAGATCATTATGACAAGAAAATAAATCCACAGACTTTCAAGCCTGGAGACCAAGTATTTTTATTAAAAGGTCCTAAACCTGATAAATTCGGAGATCAATATACCGGACCGCACAAGGTTTTGGAACTTCTTAACAAAAATAATATAAGAATAAAGATAAAGAAAAATAGTCGAATAGTACATCCTAATCGCTTACGAATTTCACACATCAAGCCATCGAAACGAACTTCTTAACACGAGGACGTTTAGACGTAACAATAGTCAAGGTGGAGTCATCGCTCCTCTTCTGCGTTCAACTGAGAAACGGCGAGAAGGATTTAAAAGAATTAGAGGAAGAATTAGAATTCAGGATGGTCAAGAAAGCCACCTATCTACACATCTGGCCCGAAGATTTTAAAGAAAACATGGCCGTCGCAATAAAGGATTGTAAAGCCTGGCGGCGGGGCATTATAAAAAGAATTAATAGGACGAACTGGATGGTGAAAATCAGCCTAGGGGACTGAGGCCGATCAATCTGGAGGCGTATGTGCGATGTCTACCTTCTGGAGGACAGATTCAAGGAGTTACCTTGGCAAATTATAACCTGTTTAGCCTACACCGGTCCTGTCCAGAACACCCGAGCCTGGCCCAAAGAAACCAAGGATCTCTGCCGACTACTTCTCGAAGGACGAAAGGGATGGATCCATATAATCCGCCCCCTCAATGAAGGGACGGCACTGGTTAAATTAAACGTAGAAGGCATACCTGCGACCACTTCATATTCTCTTCGCGACGCACTTATTTTATTAGGTCACGCTCAACTTAGTACTAGTGTAGCCGTAAATGTAATTCCAACCGTATAAAAACGATGGAACACATTCCATACATTATTAAGCATTATTTCATATTATTAGTTACTATCTTACTATATAATCATTCTTATATTAGTAGACAAATATATATATATATATATATATATATATATATATAAATTAAATATATATATATATTACATATATATATATATATTGGAGGTGATCTTCACGTGACCTTCAGATATATATATATATATATATATATATATATATATATATATACCTGAAGGTCACGTGAAGATCACCTCCAATTTTTTAAATGGGACACCCTATGTGCTTTTATATATTCTTATATCTCATCTCGAGAGCTTTCCAAAACACTATAATTAAATTAGTTTTCATTAAGTACTTTCCGAGTTATGAGGCTTGAAATAATATCTTAATTTTAACAAATTAAGACAAGATAAAAGGCATTTACGAGCAATCAAAAGATGTTGGGTGTGAGAATGTAATAATATATATAATTTAATATATATTTAATATATATTTGAGTGAACGTTTCGGTTCTTTCTTTGAACCATCTTCAACACATTCTACAATTTAAAAATTCTATTTAATACATATATTATCGATCGGTCATTACAGAACTAAGAACAGTCAAATAACAATAAAAGCGATCAATTCATTGTATGGTCATTTATAAAGTACTACAAAAATATAATGCGTATATATCAATTTTAAGCTCGAGTTTCAATATAATTACGGTACTGGTGTGTTGTTTCATCTTCGAACTTATCCCTCATTGTTTGGCAAGGAAAGTTGATGATGTCCAGATCCAAAAATCGTAAACGCAGATATATTTATTATAACAAAGTTAAAACGTTTCGAGGCTAACGAACAATAAATCTTAATTTTACATAAACCGTAAAATATCTAGTAAAATATTTATTTCTCGATTATCCTACCTTAATACTTTTATATACAAAATAATGAGATGGATCAATTGGTGTAAAGGAAAAACACAGTTGTTAGTAAGAAAACATGGAATTGTTGATTGCAAATTACATATTTTTTCTTCGAAATAATTATGTTTTTATGTAATTATGTTTTCTTTACAGCAATTGATTCCTCTCATTATTTTGTACATGAAACTATTAAGGTAGGATAATCGAAAAATGAATATTTTACTAGATATTTTATGGTTTATGTAAAATTAAGAAATGATTTCAAACTTCATAACTCGAAAAGTACTCAATGAAGAAATACTTTATTATAGTGTTTTGAAAAGCTCTCCTAACCTAACTCTTCCCCCCCCCCTTATATCCCCTAATTAAAAAATATTCCACCACTCTTACCCTAACTCTATTACCCATATTAATAATATAAATCGTTTATTAGTATTAGAAAACTTAATATTTTCATAAATAAATTTAGAATTTATTACTTTAATCAGACATAATACTATCTTACACATATACATACAAACACATACATACACATATATATATATATATATATTCAATTAATTTAATTTAATTACATTATTTTTTACTTACGCCCCTTATCTCCAACTTACAACTTTATTATAATTATAATATAATAATATACAATAAATATGAACAAATGACTATATTCAACTAACCACAAAGACATTGGAATACTATACTTTATTTTTGCAATTTGATCAGGTATAATTGGGTCCTCTATAAGAATAATTATCCGATTAGAGCTAGGTTCGCCTAGCTCCCTAATCCTGAATGACCAAACCTTTAATTCAATCGTAACAAGTCATGCCTTTATTATAATTTTTTTTATAGTTATATCTTTCATGATTGGGGGATTTGGAAACTTTCTAGTCCCATTAATGATTGGATCCCCTGATATAGCTTACCCTCGTCTTAATAACATAAGATTCTGATTGCTACCCCCATCAATTTCCCTACTAATCCTAAGTAATTTCATTAATGAAGGATCAGGAACAGGTTGAACTATTTATCCTTCCTTAGCATCTAACTCCTTTCACAGAGGACCTTCTATTGATCTAACTATTTTTTCCCTTCATATTGCAGGTATATCTTCAATTTTAGGAGCCATTAATTTTATCTCAACAATCTTAAACAAACATAATCCTAATATCTCTTTAGACAAAATCCCCTTATTAGTTTAATCTATCCTTATTACAGCAATTCTCCTCCTCCTATCTCTTCCTGTCCTTGCCAGAGCTATTACTATACTATTAACTGACCGCAACTTAAATACTTCATTTTTTGATCCCTCAGGGGGCGGAGACCCTATCTTATATCAACACTTATTTTGATTTTTTGGCCACCCTGAAGTATATATCTTAATTCTCCCAGGATTTGGACTAATTTCCCATATTATTATAAATGAAAGAGGAAAAAAAGAAACATTTGGAGCTTTAGGAATAATTTACGCTATTATTACTATTGGATTTTTAGGATTTATTGTATGGGCTCACCACATATTTACTATTGGACTAGATATTGATACTCGAGCTTACTTCACCTCAGCAACTATAATTATTGCTATTCCTACAGGAATTAAAATTTTCAGATGAATTACAACTCTTCATGGATCTAAAATTAGTTATAACTCATCTCTTTGATGAGCTATAGGATTTATTTTTCTATTTACTATCGGAGGCCTTACTGGAGTGATTCTCTCAAATTCCTCTATCGATATTATCCTTCATGATACTTACTACGTTGTAGCTCATTTTCACTATGTTCTATCTATAGGAGCAGTTTTTGCCATTATTGCAAGTTTTATTCACTGATTCCCTTTAATTACTGGATTCTCTCTCAATAATTTCCTCCTCAATATTCAATTTATCAGAATATTTATTGGAGTTAATTTAACATTTTTCCCTCAACACTTCTTAGAACTTAGGGGTATACCTCGACGATATTCTGATTACCCAGATAATTTTCTATTATGAAATATTATTTCATCTATTGGTTCTCTTATTTCTATTATTAGTTTAATCTTACTTATATTTTTAATTTGAGAGGCTCTTTCCTCTAAACGATTAATTATTAATATATTTTATTTAAATTCCTCTTTAGAATGACTAAATTCTTACCCCCCAATAAATCACAGATATAATGAAATCCCCTCAATCTAATTAATTATTTTTTTTAACTTAATTTTTACTTCCTTTCCTACTATCCGCCCCTCCTTTATATCATATACTCATCTTTACCTTATTTTATATTATTCTAAAATTATTATTAATAACATATAAAATTTAATATGGCAGAAAAGTGCAATAGATTTAAACCCTATAAATAAAGAAAAATATTTCTTTTATTAAAAATTAATACTTGATTAATTTCTTTACAAAATGCTAATTCCCCCTCTTCCGAACTTATAATCTTTTTCCATGATTTTACTATAATTATTCTAATTTTTATTGTATCTATAATCTTATTTTCTTTAACTTTATTAATTTTTAATAAAATAACTAACCGATTTCTTCTTCAGACATTTAATAGAAATAATTTGAACTATTTCACCTATAATCATCTTAATATTTATCGCCATCCCATCTCTAAAAATTCTGTATATTACTGAAGAAAATCACCTTAATAAAATAACAATCAAATGTATCGGCCATCAATGATACTGAAGATATGAACTTTCTGATTTTATTGATATTGAATTTGATTCTTACATAATTCCCTCTAACGATCTAAAACTAAATGAATTTCGATTACTAGACACTGACAATCGATGTATTTTACCATTTAACTTTCCCATTCGAATTCTTACCACCTCGATTGACGTAATTCATTCTTGAACTGTTCCCTCCTTAGGAATTAAAATAGACTCAACCCCCGGTCGGCTAAACCAATCTATATTATTTATAAATCGACCAGGACTATTTTTTGGCCAATGTTCAGAAATTTGTGGTATAAATCACTCTTTCATGCCAATTTGTATTGAATCCACTAATTTTTATAATTTCAAAAATTGATTATTCAAAATGAGAGAAAATTAAAATTACTGCCCCTACCTATTATACCATAAACCTACCATCACTCTTTTATTTTTCTTACAACATTTTAAATTACTATAATACTTAATTAAACTCTTTAATCTTTAATCAATTTATCTCATAAAAACATTAAATGACTAATTATAAATTTTGATCTTTTAAATCAAATATAATAGAATATTTACTCTATTTTTAATGGCCTTTTAAACCTAACCGTATTTTTATTTTAATAAAGAATTAGTTTAAAAAAAACATTAAATTGTCAATTTAATAATATTTTTCAATCTCATAAAAAATAAAAAATATTCTTTTATTCCTCATATAATACCTATGTTATGAATGATAATTTTTTGTTTTTCATTCCTATTCTTACTAATATTATCAACTATAATTTACTTTTTTTACCTACCTAATATTAAAAAAATTAAAACTAATAATAAAACTACTAATTTAAGCAAATGAAACTGAATATGATAATAAATTTATTTTCAATTTTTGATTCATCTACAAGAATAAAATTTTCAATAAATTGAATTAGTATAAGATTAATTATTCTAATCTTTCCATTTCAATATTGATTAATCCCCTCTCGATTTATCATAATATGAAATATCTTTAAATTTATCTTTAAATTTTTAATTAAAGAGTTCAAAATTATCTTAAAACACTCTTTACCTAACCTCATTATTTTTATTAGGCTTTTTACATTTATTCTTATCAATAATACTATAGGATTATTTCCATATATTTTTACGGCATCAAGACATTTAAGATTCTCTTTATCTCTATCTTTATCACTATGAATCTCAATAATTCTTTTTAATATTTTATTCTTTTTTAATGATTTCTTTTCGCACTTAACTCCTCAAGGAACACCATTCATTTTAATACCTTTTATAGTATTAATTGAATCAATTAGATTAATTATCCGGCCAATTACTTTATCTATTCGCCTAACAGTAAATATAATTGCCGGACATTTACTTTTAATCTTATTAGGATCATCTGGCTTATTAATCAATAACTTTTTCGTATTAACTATCATATTAATCATTCAAATTTTACTATTTATCTTAGAAATTTCAGTTAGACTCATTCAAGCCTATGTATTTTCTATTTTATCTACATTGTATTGCAGAGAAATTTAATAATTTAAATTTTACCTAAAGCTTTATTTTATTATCTAATTAAAACTATCGCCATATTACTTTTACTACTCAGTATAATATTAATAATACAAATAATATACACATATAATATTATTTATTGTTTATTTCACTTAAATTAATTATTTTATCCATAAACTCTATTCATAATATTCTTATCATTTATACTATTTATATCTATAATTCTATTATTTATATTTTATACTCTACTATTATTTATTTACATACTTTAAAAAATATGACAAAAATTAATAATCAGAACCATATGTTTCATTTAGTTTCCATTAGACCATGGCCTTTTATTATCTCACTAAGTTTATTTAATAATCTAGTTTCAATAATTATATGATTCCATAAAATAAACTATTTAATTATAATTTCCCTCCCTTGTACAATCTTATGTATATTTCAATGATGGCGAGATGTTATCCGAGAATCCACTTATCAAGGAGCTCATACTCACTCAGTCTACTTGGGCCTACGAATAGGAATAATTTTATTTATTATCTCTGAAATTTTTTTTTATTTCATTTTTTTGAGCTTACTTTCATTCATCTCTAGCACCTTCCATAGAAATTGGACAATTATGACCTCCTCTAGGAATTAAACCATTTAATTCCTTTGATATCCCATTACTTAATACCAATATCTTAATCTCATCAGGTATGACCATTACATGAACTCATCACTCAATTTTAAACAAAAACTTTCCCGAAAGAACCAAAAGATTACTGCTAACAATCGGCCTAGGAATCTACTTCTCAACCCTTCAATTAATTGAATATAAAGAATCACCTTTTACTATCTCTGATTCTATTTATGGATCATCATTCTTTATTGCTACTGGCTTTCATGGAATTCATGTTATTATCGGAACAACCTTCTTACTAATCTCTTTATTTCGCTTATACAACCTGCACTATAGAAGTACCCACCACTTTGGATTTGAAGCCGCTGCTTGATACTGACATTTTGTAGACATTGTATGATTATTTCTTTATATTTCAATCTATTGATGAAGATATTAAATTAAACTAAAAATTTATATAGTATAATAAAATTACATTTAACTTCCAATTAAAAATTTAATCTAATTAATAACATGATAAGAAAACTAGCGTCTACGAGCCACAGAGGATGGTAAATGCCTGAAAAATTCTTTTTAATTGTACGCGAAATTTTAAACGAAAAACACGGCATATGCATATATTTTACTTGGTGCATTTAACCAAGATATAGATTCTCATTTTTGAGAAATTCTATACAACCCTCTTTACCCCCCTGAAGAGACGTAGACGAGAAAAATATCGGGGCGAAGTCGCTGAATCGGGAATCGAACCCGAGTCTTTCGCTTGCCGGGCGACTGCTCTTACCACTGAGCTATTCAGCCCCACACCGATACTACCCTCGTCTATTTGTTTATAACTATGGACAATGAAACGCGATCATTTCAGCTAGCGCGTGAATTAAATTAAATCGAAAGGAATTAGGCTCGTTATATATTCAATAACATGATAAGAAAACTAGCGTCTATGAGCCACAGAGGATGGTAAATGCCTGAAAAATTCTTTTTAATTGTACGCGAAATTTTAAATGAAAAACACGGCATATGCATATATTTTACTTGGTGCATTTAACCAAGATATAGATTCTCATTTCAGTGGTAAGAGCAGTCGCCCGGCAAGCGAAAGACTCGGGTTCGATTCCCGATTCAGCGACTTCGCCCCGATATTTTTCTCGTCTACGTCTCTTCAGGGGGGTAAAGAGGGTTGTATAGAATTTCTCAAAAATGAGAATCTATATCTTGGTTAAATGCACCAAGTAAAATATATGCATATGCCGTGTTTTTCGTTTAAAATTTCGCGTACAATTAAAAAGAATTTTTCAGGCATTTACCATCCTCTGTAGCTCGTAGACGCTAGTTTTCTTATCATGTTATTGAATATATAACCAGCCTAATTCCTTTCGATTTAATTTAATCTAATTAATTTTAATATAAATAATTTTTACAATAATAATAATGATAATTATATTCCTTCTTATTGCTCTATTTTTAATAATTTTTAATAAACCCCTCATTTCTATTAAACTTAAAAAAAACCGTGAAAAAATATTTCCATTTGAATGTGGGTTCGACCCTATTTCCAAGTCTCGTATACCATTTAGAATCCAATTCTTTCTAATTAGACTAATTTTTTTAATCTTCGACGTTGAAATTACTCTCCTAATCCCCCTAGTCTTCTTAACCCTATCATTTATACAATATATACATACTCCTATCATTCTTATTTTTAATTATTTTAATCTTTGGGTTAATTATTGAATATTTAGAAAAATCTATTGACTGAAAGATTTAAAATAATAATTACAAACAAAAATAAATATTTATAGAATTTTAGTTAATCTAATAACATTTAAATTGCTCTTAAAAATTATATTTTATTATATAAATCTTTTTTTTATAGTATAAATCTTATTACATTTAATTTCGACTTAAAAAATGACCTAAAAAATCTAAAAATATCTTAATTAAAACCAAAATTTAGAGGTAAACTGTTGTTAATAATTTTAATGAGATAATAGAATCCAATTAATTTTTAATTAATTTCCCTCTCCATACACTTACTAAACTTTTAAAGAGAGATAACTTATTTTGAACTTCTAATTCAAACCTTTTTGATATCTATAAATCATATTATCTCAAAACTTTAAAATTTATATAGTTTACCTAAAATATTATATTTTATTATAAAAACAATATTTTCATATTTATAAATTTACTAAATATTCCTCTAATTTTAATTTATAACTTTATTTTAATCTTAAAATTAACTCATCAACACTTAATTTCCAATAATATCTCGTCTCTATCTAAAAAAAATAATTTTTCTTAAAATCTTCAATATTAAACTTTAAACCTATAAGCTACTTAGATAATTACACTAAAAAAAAATAAATAATATCCTAATCCTAATAATAAATATAAATATATATATTCTAAAATAATTTTTATTCAACTTAAAATTTTCTATAACTTTAAAACTAAATCCTTTCAATAAATTCAACTCACTCTATATCTATCTTAGCTCTCTTTACCCCAATTCAATAAAAGGCTTATAAATTCATAAATATATAAAATTTAATATTCATATAGACTTAAAATAAAATGTTAAAATATAAATTTGAATTAAATTCTTCATATAAACTATTCCTATTAATAAAACCCTATAATTATAAAACCCAATGTCATTAATTTAATTTTCAAATGAATAAAAATAAAATAACTATCAAAAAAACAAACTCAAAAAAATATAGACCCGCCAAAAATTCTTAATAATAAAAAATAACTATTGATACATTTATTAACATATTTTCCCTAATATTATATAATCTAATCCATTTAAATTCCCTAAAGAAAACATAATATATTAATCGTAAAGAATAAGAAACAGTAAACATAATTGATAAGATAATAAAACTTAAAATAAATAAATTTAATTTTATTATATAAATTATCTCCATAATTAAATCCTTTGAATAAAATTCTGCTAAAAAAGGAAATCCTATTAAAGCTAATCTTGAAATATAAAACCTTATTATTGTAAAAGGGAACAAATTCATTTAATTTTCCATAAAATCGAATATCTTGATTATTATCTATAAAATGAATTATAATTCCTGCACATATAAACAATAAAGACTTAAATACCGCATGAGTAAGAAGATGATAAAAGGATAAAAATTTCATTCCTAATCTTAAAGTTATTATTATCAAACCTAATTGACTTAATGTTGATAAAGCAATAATCTTCTTTAAATCTATCTCAAAATTAGCTATTAAACCTGCCATAAATATTGTAAAAACTGAAACATATAATAATAAAAATTTCCTAATTTCAAACATAATCAAAAATCTATTAAATCGGAACAATAAATAAACCCCCGCTGTAACCAATGTAGATGAATGAACTAAAGCAGACACAAGGGTAGGGGCAGCTATAGCCATAGGTAATCATATAGAAAAAGGCATTTGAACCCTTTTAGTCAATCCAGCTAGCAAAATTAAACATATGACTAACCTACCCTTATAATTCAATAAAAAATTTATGCCTCATCTACCATAGATAAATACTAATCTAATTGATATTAATAAACCAACATTCCCTAACCGATTACATAAGACTGTAACTATCCCAGAATTAAATGAAACATAATTTTGATAATAAATCACTAAACAATACGATCTTAATCCTAAGCCATCCCACCCAAACAAAATTCTAATCAAATTAGGTCTTATAATTATTAAAATCATAGAAAAAATAAATAAACTTAATAATATAATAAAACGATTAATATTTTTATCATCTCCTATATAAACTATTCTATATAATATAATTATAGAAGAAATTAATAAAACTACTCTAAAGGTACGTACTGACGTGAGCATTTTTGCGCGCACGAACGATTTGCGCGCACGAATGCTTGTGCGTGGAAACTTTTATCGATGTGAACGATATTTGTTCGTGCGCGCAAAACTGTGCTCCAGTCGTTCGTCAGAGTCAGTAGCGAAATGTCGTCAAGAGACATCACCACATCAGCTGCAGCATATATTATATTACATATTTTGCGCAAGCGTGGTGTAAAAAGGCGGCCTAAGCGATGGTGGATTACACAGCTATATAATAGCAGGAAAATAAGTGGTGCTCATAGCCTGCTAGCTAATTTAAAGTTTCAAGAGAGCAGCGGACAATTTCGTAACTTTATTCGGATGTCATCTGAAGATTTTAAATTTTTATTGAATGCTATTGCTCCAAAAATACAGAAAATGGATACTGCAATGCGAAAAGCAGTCACCGTTACTGAAAGATTAGCTATAACTCTACGTTTTTTAGCAATGGGAGATTCGTATACAAGTCTACAATATTTGTTTAAAGTGTCAAAACAGTTGATATCTGTAATTGTTCCTGAAGTTTGTGGAGCGCTTATTGAAGTCTTGAAAGAAAACGTAAAGGTAAGAATGTTGACATTTATTTAACTTTTAAAGATTAAAACATATATAATACATATTTTAATAATAATTTTAGAATACACATAAATTTGATTAAAGTAATTAAGAGCTAAGTAATTAAAATTAAGTAGTAAGCAATAATGGAAAGATAATTTTTAAAAATCATAATTGTTCAAAATTTTTGTTTTGTATATTAAAATCCGGTATAGGTGTAGGGCAGCTAGAAATTGAACCTGCGGTACTTGCATTAGAAAATGTTGGAGACGGTAGTGGACTAAATGTTAAAATTTCATTATCATAAAAATGTGTAGAACGATAATTTGAAGCTGGAACATTTTCATAATTAAAAGTAGGATTAGGATAGTCGTATTTTCCCATATCAGCTGCGAATAAAATATTGTTTATAGAATGTTCAACTTGTATCCGAGTATTCTTGAAATAATTTCTAAGTTTATTGGCTACATGTTGCGAATATATGGTACAATCATCAGGTGGTATTTCTTTCCTTGCAGCCGATTCTTTAAGAATTTTAAATGCTTCTTCCAATTTCGCGTCATCCTTTTTATCGTGCAGTTTTCTTTTCTTTTGTTTCGTTTCTGGAGCAATAAACGGCATTTTTTCTATTGTTGAGTCATTTGAGGGCTCATCATCTATCTCTTGATCGCCTGAATTCGATAGATCTTCTTGAGAATTTAAATTTAATGGGAACTCGTCACTTTCTTGCTCTTCGTTATTCTCCTAAAAATATATAAAAATTTTTATATATTATTTAAATTTTTCGTATTTAATAATTTATCATTCGAGCCTTATCGTAATTAATAATTCTAAATAATTATATTTTATTTAGATGCCATCAACCCAAGAAGAATGGTTAACAATTTCACGGGAATTCGAAAAAATGTGGAATTTTCCGAATTGCATAGGAGCAATGGATGGAAAACACGTAGTGTTGCAAGCTCCAATGAACAGTGGAAGCGAATTTTTTAATTATAAATCAGATTTTAGTATTGTATTATTTGCGGTTGTTGACGCTGATTACAATTTTATATTCGCGGATGTGGGATGTCAAGGTAGAATTTCTGACGGAGGAGTTTTAAAAAATTGCAAATTATGGAAGAAACTCACAACAAATAGTTTAAGCTTACCAGAAGAATCGAATTTACAAGGGAGAAGCAAGAAAATACCATATGTATTTCTCGGAGATGAGGCATTTGCTTTGAGCGAAAATTTAATGAAGCCATTCTCAGGAACACATCATAAAGGATCGACGGAAAGAATATTCAACTATCGACTCAGCAGAGCACGCAGGGTAGTTGAAAATGTATTTGGAATTTGTTCAGCAGTGTTCCGAGTATTACGAAAACCAATATTATTGAAGCCGGAAAAAGCGGAGCTTATTGTAATGACGATAATTTGTCTCCATAATTTTTTAAGAAAGAGCAAAACATCACGCGATATATACACCCCTTCAACGAGATTCGATTCAGAACAGAATGGTGTATTAGTAGGAGGTAGCTGGAGACAAGGAAACGAACAAATAAATTCGTTAATACCAATTAGAAACGTCCCACGAAGATCGACATTAAACGCCAAAGAAATTCGAGATGAATTTAAAGAATATTTTATTACAAATGGACGTTTAGATTGGCAAGACGATGCTTAATTTAATTTAATTACTTAAATATTAATTACTTACATTATCTGTATCCATTGTTGTGCGGGGTTCATCCTTATCCAATAAAAAATGCATTCTTTCAAAAGCAAACCATTTTGAAATATATATATCTTTACGAGCTGGAAAAAATAATTTATAATTTACAATTTACGATATATGTATAGAAATTATTTAGAAATAACAAAAATATATATGAATACCTTTTCCTGTTCCAATACTTTTTTTACCCTTCGCTTTTTCTCTGCGAAAGGATCCTAGTAGACTACCAATTTTTTGTTTTAATGCAGCTACGTCCATTTTCATATTATTGGCAATTATTTCCCACGCATCTAATTTTTTATTGCGGTTAAAATGAAGCGGATGTTTAGCATCCCACAACTCTGGTACTTTCTCATACTCATCTATTAATTTTAGAGCTTTTTCGTTTGTCCACTTCATTTTTCCCGCACGACTCTTTCGTTCCACGTACACGTCCAAACTGAGCATCGCTTCGCACGAAAATCATTTGATGTACCGACAAGCGACGGATCGCATTCGTGCGTGCTAACAATGTGCGTCAAAACAAAATCGACACGTCCAGACGCGAGCATTCGTGCGCGCAAATCGTTCGTGCGCGCAAAAATGCTCACGTCAGTACGTACCTTAATAAATAAACATATAACCCAATCTAATAACACTATTATCTCTATATTTAATGAATTTAAATTAAAAAATAACCACTCATATATAATTCTCAACTCTAAATAATATAAATACAAACCCCTCAAATAAAAAAAAATTCTTAATATTAACATAAAACAACTACATGATCGATCCTCTGATTTTATTATTTTTCAATTATGCGAGATCGGTAAAAGAAGACCGATCGTCAGATAGGCAACCCGACTTACCGATCTGTATGTTGCGGAAGCACCCTGTATACAGGGTTGTCCGGAAACGGTCAAATATCTCGAAAAGGATCAACTATAGCGAAAAATTGTAAATAGCAAAGTTGTAGGGCTTAAAAAAATGTACCTAATGATGACTAAAAATTTTACTTTGAGTGGAGGACGAAGATCATATAAAAGTCAAATTGAATTTTTTAAATAGAACTGCCTACTTTTTATTGCATATTCTTGTAGCTTATCTCGAGAGCTTTCCAAAACACTATAATTAAGTACCTTTTTATTAAGTACTTTTTGAGTTATAAGGCTTGAAATAATTTCTTAATTTTACATAAACTATAAAATATCTAGTAAACCATTCATTTTTCGATTATCTTACCTTGATACTTTTATGTACAAAATAATGAGAGGAATCAATTGGTGTAAAGAAAACAGATAGTTGTTGCATGGAATTGTTAATTGCAAATTACATATTTTTTTCCTCGGAACAGTTATATGTTTTCTTTACACCCCAATTGATTCCTCTTATTATTTTGTACACAAAAGTATTAAGATAAGTTAAACAAAAAATGAATATTTTACTAGATATTTTATGATTCATGTAAAATTAAGAAATTATTTCAAGCCTCATAACTCGAAAACTACTTAATGAAAACTAACTTAATTATAGTGTTTTGGAAAGCTCTCGAGATGAACTATAAGAATATGTAAAAGCATATAGGGTGTCCCATTTAAAAAGTTAGATGTGATCTTCACGTAACCTTTAGGTGACTCTTCAATGTCAAACCAATGACACCACCTTATGTCCCCCTTTAAGCCATACAACTTTTGTCTGAAACATTTTTTTGTAGCTGGCGTAGTTTAGGAAAAATTTGGATCCATCGATTAAAATGGGACACCTTCTATACAGAGTATTCTAGACCACCCGTACACCCCTTTTCTTTCAAAAACTAAGCATTTTAGAGAAAACCGTTTTCGACAAAAATTGTATGGTTTTGAGGGGAACATAAGATGGTGTCATTGGTTTGACCTTGGATGGCATCGTTAAGGTCAGGTCAAGGACACCTTTAATTTCTTAAATGGAATCACCTATTTTTTATTGCATATTCTTATAGCTTATGTCGAGAGATTTCCAAAACACTATAATAAAGTATTTTTTCATTGAATACTTTTCGATTTATAAGGTTTAAAATAATATCTTAATTTTACATAAACTATAAAATATCTAGTAAAATATTTATTTCTCGATTATCTTACCTTAATACTTTTATGTACAAAATAATGAGAGGAATCAATTGATCTAAAAAAAACACATAATTGTTCCGAAGAAAAAATATGTAATTTGCAATTAACAATTACATATTTTTTCTTAAAAACAACTGTGTTTTTTTTTTACACCAATTGATTTCTCTCATTATTTTGTACATAAAAGTATTAAAGCAAGATAATCGAAAAATGAATATTTTACTAGATATATTACGGTTTATGTTAAATTAAGAAATGATTTCAAGCCTCATAACTCGAAAAGTACTCAATAAAAAAATATTTTATTATAGTGTTTTGGAAAGCTCTCGAGATAAGCTACAAGAATATGTAATGAGAAAATGTAGGTTCCATTTAAGAAATTGAAGGTGACCTTCATGTGACCTTCAAATAACTCTTCAAGGTCAAACCAATGGTACCATCTTATGTCCCTCTAGAAACCATATAACTTTTGTCTGAAACATTTTTTTGATTTTTCATTATTTTCCGAAATATTTGGCTGAGGAAATTAAAATGGGCCACCCTGTATATATATATACAGGGTCTACCAAAAGTGTGGAAACCCCTAAATATCTCGGAAAATATACGTTTTACAGAAAAGTGTTTCCAACAAAAGTTGTAGGGTTTAAGAAGATCTATATACTGATTCTATCAGTTTGACCTTGGATGGCGTCGTCAAGGTCAGGTCAAGGTCACATTGACTTTTTTAAATGACACCCCCTACATTTGATTGCATATTCTTATAGCTTAATTCAAGAGCTTTCCAAAACACTATAATAATGTTCATTTTTATTAAGTACTTTGCGAGTTATGAGGGTTGAATGATAGAGTAGCGCCGGTATTAACATTATCCAAGGTGTACTACATGGAGGTTACTCGCTCGGATTTGCATCTGTTGTGTGTGTGATCCAGCTAACTAAGGCAAGATCGGTCGTGGATCCAGTCAGCAAAAGCAAAGACCCAACCAAATTACAATCGAGCATTTAAAGACCTGGAAAGCAATCGACATAGTAAACAGTAAATAAATTTGTGGATGCTCATTTATCATAATAATTGTTCGAAATGTGTGCGTGTGCGTGCGTGCGGTGCGTGTATACAGAGATCAGGTTAGGTTGCACCAAACGATTGCAAATGTCTTTCAATGTGTTAAAGTAAATGCTGAAAGTGGCTGCCATTTACTTCCTGACAATATGCTAATCTTTGGTAGAATGTAGAAATGACTTTACGATTCGTTTCAAAAGGTATCAAAGCCATTTCATCCCTTATTCGCTGTATCAATTCGTGAATGGTTTTAGGTTTTGTTCTGTAAACCTTACTCTTCAGATATCCCCATAGATAATAATCAAGAGGAGTTAGATCTGGTGACCGAGGTGGCCAATCCTCTCCTCCCTCATTTCCGTTCCTTCTTCCTATCCACCGTAGCGGAAAAGTCTCATTTAAAATACGACGTGGTCCTGCACCAAAATGAGCAGGAGCTCCATCATGCTGAAACCATATTTCTTGGAAATTATTTGGAAAAGTATTCTGTATGGCTGGAATTATTTGATCAACAAGTAATCTCTCATACCTTTGAGCGTTCAAATATTCTTCAAAAAAAAACGGCCCTATTAAATAGCCATCTATTATTCCGCACCATACATTTATTTTTTGTGGATGTTGTGTGTGAGTTTCCCGCACCCAATTCGGATTCTCATCTGACCAGAAACGAAAATTTTGATTATTAACTTCTCCCGTTAAGGTAAAAGTTGCCTCGTCTGTGAAAACAATTTGATAAGGGAAGATGGGCCGGACATCTATTAGTGCCATCATTCTTTCACAGAAATGTATACGACGCTCCTCATCTCCGTTTTGCAATTCTTGAACGTATTGCAATTTATATGGATGGAACTTGTTCTTCTTTAAAATTCTCCAAACCGACATGGGAGCAATATCGTGAGTTTGAGCGACTCTCTGAACACTAGAATTGGGATCTTCAATAAATGTCTGCAGAACATCAAGTTGTTTTTCTTCGTTGGTTGCAGACAATGGTCTTCCTGACTTAGAGCGATTTCTTACGCTACCAGTTTGTCTAAAACGTTCTATTGTTTTTAACACAGTGGACTTATTAATTCGACGGTTCGGATACGTGTCATTAAATAATCGAACGACATCAGAGAACGATCTTTCGTTATCACCCTATCCACGCATCATGAGGATAGTGATTCTTTCACGTTCCGACAAGTCGCCAGCCATTTTTAAAACGTTTAATTTTAATTAATCGTACGTTGTATTTGGACGATAACAATTAATTTCTGCTTGCTCAAAGCTGAAGTTAGAAGGTGCTCGTTCTTTGATAGCTTTATACATTCTTAGTTGAATTTTAAATGCGAGTTAGACTGCATGTAGTGCGTCACATAGCGGTAAATGAAGGAACTAACGAGACGTTTCATACACGTTTTATGGAGCAATTTTTTGGCAATTTGACTTCAGCGAAATATGAGGATATGTTGAGGAATCGATCTTGCCTTAGTTAGCTGGATCACACACACAACAGATGCAAATCCGAGCGAGTAACCTCCATGTAGTACACCTTGGATAATGTTAATACCGGCGCTACTCTATCATTCAACCCTCATAACTCGCAAAGTACTTAATAAAAATGAACATTATTATAGTGTTTTGGAAAGCTCTTGAATTAAGCTATAAGAATATGCAATCAAATGTAGGGGGTGTCATTTAAAAAAGTCAATGTGACCTTGACCTGACCTTGACGACGCCATCCAAGGTCAAACTGATAGAATCAGTATATAGATCTTCTTAAACCCTACAACTTTTGTTGGAAACACTTTTCTGTAAAACGTATATTTTCCGAGATATTTAGGGGTTTCCACACTTTTGGTAGACCCTGTATATATATATATATATATATACACTATTCAAAAGAAAATAGGGAACACTTTTTGTATACCGAAATATGGGCTATTTTCAAACGATTGTAACTCAGCGAAAAATGATCGTACAAAAATTTAGAAAAAAGCGTTTTGAAGCTCAAAGTTTCAACTTTAACGTACAATCGATAGTTTTATATATATACAGGGTGTTTCAGACCACCCATACCACCCATTTAAAAACTAGAGAAGTGGTTATTTCAAAAAAGTAAAAACATTTTGTTTATAAATTGGGTGCGCTCTATCGAATGGTGATATTTTCAACTTCTGGTTCCGGCCGGAAATAGGCGATTCAGACCGGAAGTGCATTTTTTTAAACGGAACCTCCTAATTTTCATTGCATATTCTTATAACTTATTTCGAGAGCTTTCCAAAACACTATAATAAATTATTTTTCCATGAAGTATTATTCGAGTTATGAGGCTTGAAATCATTTCTTAATTTTACATAAATCATAAAATATCTTTTAAAATATTCATTTTTCGATTATCTTACCTTCATACTTTTATGTGCAAAATAATGAGAGGAATTAATTGGTGTAAAGAAAATACATAGTTACTTTTAAGAAAAAATATGGAATTGTTAATTGCAAATTACTTTTGTTTTTCATTGTGTTTCAATGCAGTGCAATGACTTGAAAAATGTAATAGCGTTTGTGAAAAATATATAATGGGCGAGGACTTCGATATACAGAGTGTATCTTAAGAAACTCGCACTAAACAAATAGCGTTATTCCTGATTAAAAACCAAGTCAAAAAGTCCTGAATCATTTTTTTTCCAAGATTCATTAAATAATTAATCAGATATAAGTATTAAAAAGATTTCTGAAAAAATGAATTGTTTAAAAATTAACACAAAACTGTTTTTTGCTTATCCAAATCTTCAAATATGTTGGTAACGGGGAACTTTACTCATTAATTACTGCTTTATTAAGCATTATGGAAAAAAATGGTTTAGAACTTTTCGACTCGGTTTTTAATCAGAAATAACGCTATTTGCTCAGTGGGAACTTTTTAAGATACACCCAGTATATCGAAGTTCTCGCCCATTATATATTTTTCACAAACGCTATTACGTTTTCGAAGTCATTGCACTGCATTGAAACACAATAAAAAACAAAAACAATAAAGAGATTGTGATTGGAATAATCGTATCGTATACAAGAGAACTCATTATTAATCACATATAGGCGTTAATGTTTAAAATTTGGGTGGCATAAATGCCGATATAGATGTCAAATCAAATTTACGAATAATAAATAGAATTCTATGTTTTCACGTTTTCCGCACAAACATAGCTGCACAATTACTCATATCTTTAAACAGAAATGTGGGAAAACATTTGAATTTGTCAATAAATTTCATTATATAAGTTACAAAATATCGTCATAAATGTAAGATTGTGAGCTAATGGAATGAATTTTTATTGTATCGAGCATTTTCGTTTTTTGTTTCCTAGCACTTTCAGGAATATAATATTAATAATGAGGCTAAATTTACTAAAGCAAGTAATAAGAAAATCATATTCAATGCCTAAAATTCGAAATTTAATTTATAAAAACATTAAATTTTGACATTTCGCTTTAAATAATAAATGTAACAGTTTCCTATCTATCCTCTCAATTTTAAATAATTTGTTTAATTAGATAGAATTTGTTATTTAGAATCTTTTATTGGAAAAGCAGTAGACTAATTGTTACGGACTAATTGTTACAGTAACAATGAATTTCTCATTTCGATATAAAGAAAATCAGAAGCCATATGCTTAATTGCTTTTAAATTATTTAAAAGTTGTCAATCAATGATGAACAAAATAAATTGAGATAAAAAATAATAGCTCCAAATAAAATAATAATGATATATAAAATATAAAATTTTTATATGACTTTTTAACATATTTCATAATATAAGAAAACAAAAATGTTAAAATAACTATCAAAAATAAAACACGTTTATACCAAATATATTTTATTTGGCAGTAAGGTAAATGTTAATATTTATAACGGATAAAGAAAAGGATAATCTATTAATCTGTTTATTAAATAGTTTTTTATTAAATGTTTCTTATTTAATGTTTATCTCGATAATTTATATACGACTCTCGATCTTAAATACACTCGGCAATAAAAATACTTTAATACACGCACTAAATGGTCTATTTATACGTCTAGTTTGAAATAATCTATTTAATATTCTGAATTCCAATAAGGGATCCAGATCATTAAACAAATTATTTTAAATCAAGTCTGTTCATCAAAAATTAAATAAAAAGAAACAAATATACTTTAAATCTTATGTTAGTTCTTTATCAATCCTTTAAAGACTTTATTTTTACCCATTTTATGATGAAAATTTAAATACGAGTTAGTTGTATTTGTCGTCGCCTAGCGGCAAGCAAAGAAACATATGTAATACACTATTATACATTTTTGTTATTTGAAAATGTTGTTGCATATATATATAATATTTTTGTTATTTGAAAATGTTGTTGCATATATATATAATATTTTTGGATAAGTAAATTTAAATATATCCAAAATGCTTATTTATTATTTTTTTTATCGCGGCTTTATAGTAAGTTACATACCTCTTTTGGGCGTAAATGTAAGGCTATTCGAATCGTAAGTTAACGGGATCGTACTTCCCGGATCAAGTTTGAATTTGAATTTCGACAGAAGACTTACAAGTCCAACCTTGCATATAAGCAAATCTTGAACCTAAAAATTAATAATAATAATGACGTAAGTTTGACACATTGATAAGATAATAGCGTAATATTCTATACAGCACAGAACATTGCAGCAATATTGCGACAATATTCCAATGTTGTTGCATTATTACAAGAATATTAATAATATTGCTGCAATATTTTGTGTAATATGATACTGATAAGATATATTGATAAGGTAGATAATTCACATTTGTTATAGTCATTGCATAGTAAGATATTACACAGATATTACATAGAAAAATAATTAATAATTTATATATAATTAAATATAATTTTTTTTGGAACTATTTAAAAAATATTTAAAGTTAATGAAATATAAATATATGTTATAGTCCGAAAGACTATAACTTCATTTTTTAGCAATTTTATATACTAAATTAAAAGGTAAAGCCATGCAAGATTTCGAGAACGCGAAATATACAAACGTTCGAAGATTTAAAACAACAACTTGAAACGTGTTAAATTGCATAATTTTTACAGTTTTACATAACACTTTACTTTGAAATAGTCTTGGTGATCTGCAGCTATTATATACTATAATAATTTTTAATATCAAATTATCTTCGTGTAAATTGTACAAATTGCAATATGTAAAAAATTTATGTACAAGAAGAAAATTTTAGTAAATTATTATATACATATATTATAGTAATTTTTACTATAACAATTACTCCGTGTAGAATGTGTACGTATAAACACACACACGTGTGTGTGTGTGTATGTGTGTGTGTGTGTGCAGGCGCGCGCGCGCGCATGTGTATTTACCATATAACCCTTTAAATAGCATAAGATTAATTGCTGGTCTGTTCGTCCTTTTTCCTGTTGCAGAATAATTTGCAATGCTAGAACTGTATACGTCTAATATCGTTTCGCGCACCATTACTTTCCAATCTTTATTTAAATTTGCCTTCATTTCTAAAAATGTTTTCTTTTTTTTGGATAAATAAAAGCCACAATTTGTTGCTATTTCTTCCTGAAATTATTAATATTAAGAAAATTAGAAGCAACTAATTATTAAAGAATAAATTAAAATATAAATAATTAAAAACATAAAATTAATTTAATATATTTTTACTTTGTCTTCAACCGTCTCAAAATAATGATTTGGTAACTGCAAAAAAAAATTGTTATGTACTTTATACATATATTATTTTTTCCATTTTTATATTATTTCGTTTATATTATGATATTGTTATTATTGATATTTTTTATTAGCCTTATGAAATTTTATAAATATATATATAAATGCAATTATAATTTTTTTATTATATTCTATGTATGTGTGTGTGTGTGTATGCGTATGTGTGCGTGCGTGCGTATGTGTGCGTGTGCGTGCGAGCGCGCGCGCGCGTGCGCGTGTACATGCGTGTGCGTACGTGTATTATTATTACCGCAAAAATTTCTTCTGATTCAACGTCCATTTTCTTTTGACTTTCGTAAGCATTTTTCATCATTTGTAATATCAATTGTGTTCTTGAAAACAAATATCTCTTTTTGTGACTGGAAATGATAAATTATAATTTATAATTAATGCGAATAATTAAAATTTATGAACAAAATTAATGCTTACTTATTCCATTTGGAAGCCCTAAAAATATTGTATTCTGTTATAGAACGCTTAATAACTGCTGTCTTATTTCACAATCAAATTTATTTAACAATCACATATATTTTTGCGTAATATTGTTCTCGCGTGCACACGCATTCTCGCCATCTTGCCATCTCTCCTTATTTTTTTTTTCGCGCTCTGCACCTCCATCTAGCGTTACAATCCTTAATATGCCGCCTCCCTTGAAAGAATCATCTTTCAACAAAATTATCGTTTTCAATCCATTCCATTCGTATTGCACGAGAGACTTGCACACAACTTAACCTACATAAATGCTATGATAAAATTAAGAAATGTAAAGAAACATTAAATTGCGAGGTCTTCGCTTCTGCTAAAATAACTCCAAATAATATTGAATTCTTAATTTTACGGATAAAGTTAAATAATAATTGCCTCTAAGAAACATAAATACGAAAACATAATTACGAGAAATAAATAAAATATAGTATATAATATAAAATAAATATAATAAATTTGCGGAACTTTATTATAATAAACAAATAATAAATTCTTTGAACTTTCTCGTATTCTTCTTGCTTTTAGTCTATTAATGAATCGGTAGGAATGGAACACAGCCCTTTCACAGCTCTCTTAAAGTCTCCATTTTTCGTTTTAACCGTGACCACACGCACGACTCCGTCTAGTCCTGGATGTAGCTCGGATACTCTGCCTAATACCCATTAAAGAGGAGGTACGTTATCGTCCTTGAGCAGAACCAAAGCGTTCAACTCGATATTTTTGCTACAGGTTGTCCACTTATTGCGTCTTTGAAGTTCTTGCAGATACTCGTCTGCCAACGTTTCCAAAATCGTTAATGTAACTTGTATATATGTTGCCAACGTGGCAACCGATTATCTGGAGTTCCCAGATAATTATTCTCGACAGGTTGGCTTAGTGAGCCGCCAATAAGGAAGTGGGCTGGGGTTAATGCATCAAAATCATTAGGATCATTGGATAGTGGTGTGAGAGATCTCGAATTTAAAATCGCTTCGATTTCCGTTAGCAGTGTAGCGTATTCTTCAAATGTCATCAGTCTACTCTGCGTCACCGTATAAAAATGTCTTTTAGTTATCTTTACTGCCGCCTCCCATATGCCTCCAAAATGAGGGGCACGAGGAGGAAAAAAATTCCATACGATACGCTGTTGAGCGAGATTTGTTTCTATTTCCCGAGCTTCCTTCTCAAGAAAGCGGTATATCTTTTTCAATTCATGCGAAGCCCCGACAAAGTTTGTGCCATTATCGGAAAATATCTGAGAGCATATACCTCGTCGGGCAGTAAAACGACTCATGGCTGCTAAGAATGCTTCCGTAGTTAAATCCGACACGAGTTCTAAGTGAACGACCTTTGTGCTGAGACACGTAAACACGGCTATGTATCCTTTCGAAACATGAATACGTCCACGACGTCGACTTTCTCGTACTTGCAGAGGTCCCGCGTAGTCGATCCCGGTGTGGGTAAACGATCTAATAAATCCGCTTACTCGTTGTTTGGGCAAATTTCCCATTTTTGCATCCTGTACTGTTGGCCTAAATTGAAAACAAGTCAGACAGCCTTTAACAAGCTTTCGCACTTCTTGTCTGCCACATACTGGCCAATAACGATTCCGAACTACGTTGAGAAGCTGCTCCGATGAGCAATGATAATGTCTAACATGCTCACTGCGTATAATCAAACCGATTACAAAATGCTTGGCCGGCAAAATTATTTGATGCTTTTGTGTCCAGGGTAGATTTGAATTTCGGAATCTCCCTCCCACTCGAATCAGACCGTCTGTATCCAGGAAGGAATCTAATCCTCGTATTTGGCTTTTGCGTGAGATTTCTCGTTGCTCCTTCAAATCTCGAATCTCTTGACGAAATGTTTCTTGTTGCACCAATTTTACTATCGCTTTTTCAGCCTCATCGCATTCTTCAACCGTCAATGGACCGCCAATTTTCTTCTTGTTGAGAGCGTTATTCTTGAATAGCATGCAATACGCAATCACCCGTTTGAGCTTGTCAAAGGAGGAATATCTCATCAATACGTAATCCTCCGTTGTCTTCATTGTCATCGTTGTGGATTTCATTTCCGGTAGATTCATTTCCGCCTCTTCTTCCTGTTCGGGTCGATAAGAATCGGATTTTAACCAGTGGGGACCATTCCACCAGAGGCCGCTATTCAATAGCGTGTCCACGCTGACCCCTCTCGTGATTAAGTCAGCAGGATTTTTTTTAGAAGACACATGATGCCAGGCAATATTTTCCGTCATATCTTGAATTTTTGAAACGCGATTCGCTACAAACGTCTTTAGCGAGCAGGGTGGACTTTTTATCCAACCAAGCACTATCGTGCTGTCACTCCAGAGGGTAACTTCATCGATTCTTGAACCATACGAATTTCGCGCTATTACGTATAATCGCGAAAGTAAAAGCGCGGCTTCAAGTTCTAATCTGGGTAATGAGATTGTCTTCAAAGGTGATACTTTCGATTTCAAGCATATAAGATGAGAATTGACTTATCATTACTGTCGGTACTCACTGCGTACAAACATGCTCTGTATGCTTTTTCTGATGCATCGCCGAATCCAACGACATTGAATTTCTCCGAGTTTCGCCTTGGAATTACATTTCTCGGAATTCGTAATTCATTGATTTTCGGCAAGGAGAGATAGTAACTTTCCCACGTTGCGCGGATATTTTCGGGTACACTTTCATCCCATTCGATGCTAGGCGACCATAATTGCTGAAGAATTATTTTACCGTTGATCAACAAAGGAGCTAGAAGCCCGAGTGGATCGAAAACTTGTGCTATTTTTGAAAACAACATCCGTTTAGTTATCGTTTGTGAGTTTGATATCTTGATGCTATACTGTAGACAATCTGATGCCGAGTTCCACAATAAGCCCAATGTTTTTAAAGCCCCCATCGTCGTCGATGAATAACAAGGTATCGGTTCTAACATTATCTGAAAGATGCCGAAGTATTCGTGGATCGTTTGACCTCCATTTACGAAGAGGAAATTGCCCGTTCATGAGAATTTGTGAGATATTCTTTTGCAACTTAATTGCATCGTCGAGTCTTCTCGATCCCGTTAAAATATCATCCATGTAACAATCTTCCTTAATGGTATGCGCAGCTTCTGGCAAATCGACAAGGTGCTCCCTCGCCAACTGTTGAAGACAACGCATCGCCAAATATGGAGCGCATGCTGTTCCATATGTTAATGTGTTCAGCTCAAAAACTTGTACTGGTTGACTCGAATCTTCTCTCCAGTGCATTCGCTGTAATACTCGATCTCGCTTGTCCACACGGATCTGTCTGAACATAGCCGCCACATCTGCGGTTAAAACGTATTCGTGCGTCCTAAAACGGAGTATAATGTTTATTAATTCCTTCTGTAAATTTGGGCCTGCCATTAATTTATCGTTTAGCGAATTCCCCGTACTCGTTTTGGCTGATGCATCGAATACAACTCGAAGCTTCGTTGTCACACTATCAGGTCGCACTACAGCTTGATGTGGCAGATAATGACTCCGATTCGAGTGCGTTTCCATTCGTCACCGCTGACATGTGTCCTTGTTGCTCGTAGTCTTGCATGAAATCCACGTAGCTCGCCCTTAACGTCGGGTCTTTACTCAATCGTCGTTCTAGCGCAATAAATCGCCGATATGCCGAATCTTTCGAATTGCCTAATTTCACGCTCATGCGTACTGGTAGACGAACAATAAACCTTCCTGTCTCGTCTCGTCTTGTAGTTTCGATAAACTTTGTCTCGCATTCTATGTCTTCTTTCGTATATTGACAGGCCTCGGGAATCGTTTCTTGTTTCCAAAACCGCTCGACTTGTTCACTCAATATTTGATCCGACACGTGCAGACAAGACGACGAAGAATTAGCTTCATCGTCGTTTGGAGAACCTCTTACTATCCAGCCAAGCTTTGTATTTTGCAACGCAGGTTGCCCGTTTATGCGATTTCGCGATGCGCCTAAAAGTATTTTCCAATATAATTCTGCGCCAATCAATAGATCAATCGATCCTGGTTCCTGGAAAATAGGGTCTGCCAGAGAAATATTCTTCGGTAACGTGATGCTATTCATTTCGATCCTTTTTTGCGGTAAATCTTCT
>NW_020229323.1:61828-149074 GCF_003227725.1 Camponotus floridanus
AGCAATCGAGAATTTATCGCGCCTCATTAAATTAAATTAAATTACCGCGTTCATATCGCTTTAGATTACGGCGTTAACATTAGCATTCGACGGAATCACAAAGACTCGGCGATAGCGATATCGCAGGTATAAATTAGCGCCGAGAGACCGTTTTTTCCTCAGAATGAGTCTCGCGATCTCGTCGTTGAGTGCGTCCGATATCGCGAGTGTTGTTCCTAACGTATCCAGCATTCATTCTCGGAGTTATTTTTTTTTTTTCACGCGAACGACGATGAGCGGCGACGAAATCTCGCGATTGCGAAGGATGCTTCGCGAATGCACGTTCACGCCGTGGATGTGCCTGTGGAAGATAAAGTACATCAGAAATCTCATGGATGCGATCCTCAATATAGCCGTAACGTGGAACGTAAGTACTCGTTCGTCTCTTTATTCTCTCGCTCTCCTTCGAGGAAAAAATACTACGTATATATTTTTTTTTCACAGTTCGAGAATGAGGTTGAGATCTATGGATTCGTCAACATACGTCGCCGACATTGGATACGACAGGCGAGACTGAAGCAACGGCGATTCTTAAACTCCTTATGGTGCGACCGGCCGTCCTATAGAGAATGGGAGAGGCGCTCCCCTGATATCTACGCCGACATCTTTCGACTGAGAAGATTGTTCGACATGGAGCCGCTCGTCTCGGATCGCGCGTTTAAAACCGAGGATTTCTGCGACGACGATTCCCCCGTGGAGATATGGTACTGCGACGCGAGCTCGCTCGAGGAAACGAGCTCCGTCCGTACGGAGGACGAAGGATTTTAACCGAGGTACCCCGATCTCTTCTGGTATAACGCGCCGTTCTCTCCTTTCGCGTCTCTCCATACGTATTATTATCATTAATACGCAGCTTTTACGTATTTCAGACGTCTCGTCGAAGGACGGCGTCGAAGGACGGCGCCGAAGGACGGAGTCGAAGACTATGCATTATTGAAGTAGACTACTATCGCATGCAAAGTTATCTCTTAAGATTGATCTTCGCGCGCGTCGAAACTCATCGTCGCTCGCGCGAACTGAGCTCATTCCGTCGATCGGACTCACCGCGTCTTCGCGAGAGATTCGTCGTCGTTGTGGTGATTGCAGTCGTAATTTTATCCCCCCCATATTCATATATTCCATTATGCCGGGGGAGGTATTTACGATCGACTCGTAAATACTTATCCAGTTACTCCGAGTTTAAGTAGCGAATGGACCAATCAGGACCCAGTTCAACGTATTAAACTCCGATTAACTCGAGTCGTGGAACCCGGTCTTACAGCGGTATTTATGGGTCATTTACGGTCGATTCCTAGGTCATTCACGGTTCTCTTACGGTTCCTATGGTTCTTACGGTTCTTACGGTTCCTATGGTTCTTACGGGTTTACGGTTCTTACGGTTCTTACGGTTCTTATGCTTCCTATGGTTCCTATGGTTCTTACGGTTCTTACGGTTCTTAGGGTTCTTACGGTTTTCACGGTTCCTACGGTTCTTACGGTTCATTCGCGAATGCTCCCCCGCGATCGTTTCGCCTCGTTCGGGCGCGGTTATACGGGTAAGCGCGAGGCTCGATATCGCGATACGTTCATTCGCGAATCATGTTTTTGCAGCTACTTTATTTTTAAATGGTCGTTCGATATCGGTTCGCAGGTCGTTCCCTGAGAGATATTCGAGCGGATCGCTCAAAATGGGTCCTCCACCCCTTATATAATAGTCGTACATTTCAATCGTATAAGTTTTAACAATGGTACATCGTAATCGTCGCGTCGCATCCATCGTCGATAGTCGCACAATTCAGCGAAGGAGAACTCGAAGACCCTCCGCGTTCTCTCGAACGTTGGAATGTTCCAATATAATGTTGTAATGTAAGGTTCGCCGACTACTTCGAGTTCCCCCCCCCGCAAGCTCGCGTATCGGCCGTGTAATTACTTCATTGTGTTAAGCGTTATACTAAGCCTTATACTAAGCGTTATACTAAGCGTTATAACCCTGTCGGCATTTATACAAACACCTCTTACTCGAGCGATACGCTACATTCACCTCCTTGTCCTCCGACAAGTATCGCGAGACTAATATACACGCGCGTATCGCGTGCTTCGATATCGCGTCGAATGGTTCGATTTTACGTTCGAACAAACATGTGTGAAAACATCCCGCGCGCATGGGATTGTACTTGTTAATATTTACAGTCAAGAATGAGGAATAATTTTTTGTACGAATAAAAAATCATTTTTTTTTTCCACGAATAAAGAGTCGTTTCTTTTCGATCACCTCTCTAGCGCGTCCCGGAGTATCTCTCCTATCCCTTTTCTATTTTTTTTGTCATCGTTGTGTTTCTTTTTTCATCCTTCTCGCGCGTCCGAGCGTACGTACCCTCCCCTCCCCTCGCCTCCTCCTTCTCCCTCGTACTCGCGCTTTCTCGCGTTCCGGCGGAGAACGACGACGCATCGCCGAAGGACGCGCGCGCGCGATAGTTCGCCACCGTCCCGACCCCCGCGCGTCTCGCACGAGCCATGACGCGCGTCGCGTTATCGCTCGCGCTGACGATATCCCTGCTCGCGGCCGTCGCGGCGACGTCGACCTACGATGACGTCGCGGAGGCGTCCCGTTATCTTCGAACCTACGGCTTTCTGGAGAACGAGGAGAATCATCAGCAGTCGTCGCTACTGGACAACGCGACCGCCCTGAGCGAAGCGCTGTCGTTGTTTCAGGAATACTACGGTCTGCCGGGAAACGGCGTTCTGACCGTGGAAACGATTCGCGTCATGCGCAGGCCGCGATGCGGCGTCGCGGACATTCGCGCCTACAGCCCGTTGACGAGAAAGTGGCCGAGGGCGCATCTCACGTGGAACTTCAAACTAGCGAACAGAGATACTCTGCGCACGACTCAGAGCGCGTTCGCTCTGTGGTCCGAGCAATCCGCTCTGACGTTCTCGCGCGACTCCCTGCGCCCCGATATACTGATATCCTATCAATCCGGCGCTCACGCGTACGAGAACAGCGACAACGGGGGCTCGTGCCCGTCGCCGTTCGCGGGACCGGGATCGGTCGTCGCTCACGCGTTCTTTCCGACGGGAGAGCCCGATCAGGTGACCGAGGTGCACGTCGACGAGACGGAGCCGTGGCACATCACGCTGACCAAGCCCTCGTCGGACAGGCTGTATCTCCTTCAGACGCTAACGCACGAGATCGGTCACACTCTGGGTCTGACTCACAGTACGAGGGATGACTCGGTCATGTACGCGTACACGCCCTCGGAGGAAAGGCGATATCCGCTCAGGCTGAGCGTAGAGGACGTCGTAAACGTGCGAAATCTCTACGGATCGAGAGAGACGACGACTCCTAGGATCGTCGACGTCACTCGACCGACGACCGCGGCGACGACCGCGGCGACGACGACGACGACGACGACGACGACGACGGCGGCCTCGAGGACGACGACGGCGGCCGCGGCTCAGCCGACGACCGCGAGAACGGTCGAGCCGCCGCTCGTTCCCTCCGATACCACGGATCTATGCGCCTTGAAGCGCGTAGACGGAGCGCTAATCATGAATCGTCGCCTGTACGTCGCGCGTAAACGCAACGTGTGGCCCGTCGATATGAGGGAGAGACGCTACGGAGCGCCCTTCTCGTTCGCCGACTACTTTAAATTCCTCCCCCGCAATCTCACTCGCGTATCGGCCGTGTATCAGAGACCGTCGGGCGATATCGCGATATTCGTCGGCGACTACGTCTACCTCGCCGATTCGAATTTTCATCTTAAAGCGGGATGGCCTAGATCCGTCGAATACGTCGGATTTCCCCGCGACGCTAGGATAAACGCCGCGATAAACACACACGCCGGGCGCAGTTACGTCATATACAACGACGATAAGATAGCCGAGATGAACGACTGCGCGATGACCGTCGCGAGGCACGGCGCTCTGCGGGACACGTTTTCCGGGATACCACCCGCGATAACGGCCGCCTTCCGTCACGTCAACGGTAATCTCTATTTTCTGAAGAAACGCGACTATTACGCGTACAGCGAGTTCCTCGACGCGATAATCTCGGCCGGTCCTTTCGATCTTAGCATACTGGGAATAGAATGCCCAGCCGATGGCATTCTGCATCGATTGAGCGAACTCGTCTCCAAGCTGTATCGCCTGGAATACGCGTCCTTCGAAAGACCGCGCAACGGCGGCGACGACGACGACGACGATGACTAAGATCAGGAAATCCTGAAACCTAACGTTAAGATTACATTTAATATGCTGTTCTAAACCGCTGTTCTAAACCGCTTCCGCTGCATTAATCAACGCGCGCGTCGAGAATAAAGATTTCGCGACGACGATCGAGATCGCATCGTATATATAAGACGCGTCTCGATCGTTGCGCGCGACATTTCCAACGATACTCGCGATTAACGCGCGATCGATTCTCAACGGACGTCTACGACGAATCTCTCTACGACGCCGTCGCCACCGCAGTGTCTTCCTACGAACATCGAAGCTCTGTTCGCGAGACCGATCATGTTCGCCGGACTAGGACAGGAGTATCGCAGAGTGTTCGGGGACTCGTCCGCGACGCCCGCGACTCCGTCGGCGCCGCCGATGACGGGCCCCTTCGTCGTCCCGTCTAATCGTCGAGACGATAACGCGGCTTCCGCCAAGGACGAGGATACCACCCGCGATCGTTCGGACACTCCGCCCGTGATCAAGAAAGCGCGACTGTACACCGAGGACGAGTGAGTACGCGCGAGTCACCTCGCCCGAGCGCTCTCGATCTCCGCCTCGATCGGCTATTTCTCCATAATAACGTCGTCTTTTTTACAGATGGAATAGAAACTGGCTGTTCAAACGCGAGATCAATTTCGCGAGACATCCGATTCGAATACTAGGAAGACGATATCCTCTGACCAAGACGGCGTACAAATATATCGACATCGCCGTAGCCGTGAAGCGCGAATCTCGAGTCGACATCGTCCTAGGAGACTGCCACGGAAAGGAGATATCTCTGACGCCCGACATGTGGAAGGATCTGCTCGCTCTGCGCAACGATATACTGCCGTATTTCGATAACGAATTGGACGAGGCTGTCGCGCGCCCTCCGACGTCCATAATCGTCGGAACCGTGACGCTTCGATTCGGCAAGATAAACAATCTGAAGACTCTGCGCTTCGAGACGCCGAAGAATCGCATCGCTCTGTCGCAATCCACCGTGAAGGCGCTGTTCGTTCTCGAGCTGTGCGTCAATCGCATCATCGCGTCGTTGACCGGCGTACTCGAGACCGTGGACGCCAAGTTATCGCGTTTTCTAGATATCGCGACGGAGACCGACCACCCCGGCGATATTCCCGAAGCGATTCGCCGGCACGAGCACTTCAACGCGAACGATCTGATCGACTGCGAGTTGCACGCTCTGCTGTTCGGACTCTATCACAATTTGTAAGACGAAACGATCGCGAGTACCGACGTTATTCTCGACGTACGCATGACGTCTACGCGTGTTACTTCGCGACGTAATAAATAAACGAATAACTAAATAAATAAATTGTACGCATAATTTATTATCTCTCTCTTCTAGATTTACGTTGCCCTCGTCTCTCCTCGCTTCGCGAAGAATTCCCTCCTCCTCCTCCTGCTCGAAATAAATCTAATATACATCGTACATTATACATCGTATAAAATAATATTTTGTATAAAATCGTACGTTATATAAATCTTACGTCGTATCTCTTCCAGGCCTGCGTCGAACACATCCGCTCTATTATTAACGCCTTATCTCGCGCGACGCGCCCGACGCCGGGGCGATCGCCGCTTATCGCGCGCGCCTAGCGCGCCGCGTCCAGAGACGCTCCGACGCGCCGTAACCAGGGACGCGCGCCCGCCGTAACCAGGGACGCGCGCTCTCCCCCCCCTCTTCCTCGCTCCAGCGCGAACCGCGCTCCCCCTCGCCCCCGCCGCCCCCTCGCCCTACCCTCCGTCCGCTCCCCCCTCGCCCCGCCGCCCCCTCGCCCTCCCGCCGCCGCGTGACGTCACGACCCTCCGTTTACCCACCCGACGGCGAGCGGCTCCCCTCGCCCTACCTACCCCCCCTGCTCACCCGCGCCGCCGTCACCCTGCCCCTCAGATATCTTTCTATCTCTCTCGCTCTACGAGACCTCTCTCTCGCACCCGTGGAAAAAGTGGGTTAGAATCGACCTATTCTCCCTACTGATAAGTAAATTTAAATATATCCAAAATGCTTATTTATTATTTTTTTTATCGTGGCTTTATAGTAAGTTACATACCTCTTTTGGGCGTAAATGTAAGGCTATTCGAATCGTAAGTTAACGGGATCGTACTTCCCGGATCAAGTTTGAATTTGAATTTCGACAGAAGACTTACAAGTCCAACCTTGCATATAAGCAAATCTTGAACCTAAAAATTAATAATAATAATGACGTAAGTTTGACACATTGATAAGATAATAGCGTAATATTCTATACAGCACAGAACATTGCAGCAATATTGCGACAATATTCCAATGTTGTTGCATTATTACAAGAATATTAATAATATTGCTGCAATATTTTGTGTAATATGATACTGATAAGATATATTGATAAGGTAGATAATTCACATTTGTTATAGTCATTGCATAGTAAGATATTACACAGATATTACATAGAAAAATAATTAATAATTTATATATAATTAAATATAATTTTTTTTGGAATTATTTAAAAAATATTTAAAGTTAATGAAATATAAATATATGTTATAGTCCGAAAGACTATAACTTCATTTTTTAGCAATTTTATATACTAAATTAAAAGGTAAAGCCATGCAAGCCATTTCGAGAACGCGAAATATACAAACGTTCGAAGATTTAAAACAACAACTTGAAACGTGTTAAATTGTATAATTTTTACAGTTTTACATAACACTTTACTTTGAAATAGTCCTGGTGATCTGCAGCTGTTATATACTATAATAATTTTTAATATCAAATTATCTTCGTGTAAATTGTACAAATTGCAATATGTAAAAAATTTATGTACAAGAAGAAAATTTTATAGTAAATTATTTTATAAAATTATTATATACATATATTATAGTAATTTTTACTATACAATTACTCCGTATAGAATGTGTACGTATAAACACACACACGTGTGTGTGTGTGCAGGCGCGCGCGCGCGCATGTGTATTTACCATATAACCCTTTAAATAGCATAAGATTAATTGCTGGTCTGTTCGTCCTTTTTCCTGTTGCGGAATAATTTGCAATGCTAGAACTGTATACGTCTAATGTCGTTTCGCGCACCATTACTTTTCAATCTTTATTTAAATTTGCCTTCATTTCTAAAAATGTTTTCTTTTTTTTGGATAAATAAAAGCCACAATTTGTTGCTATTTCTTCCTGAAATTATTAATATTAAGAAAATTAGAAGCAACTAATAATTTAAAGAATAAATTAAAATATAAATAATTAAAAACATAAAATTAATTTAATATATTTTTACTTTGTCTTCAACCGTCTCAAAATAATGATTTGGTAACTGCAAAAAAAAATTGTTATGTACTTTATACATATATTATTTTTTCCATTTTTATATTATTTCGTTTATATTATGATATTGTTATTATTGATATTTTTTATTAGTCTTATGAAATTTTATAAATATATATATAAATGTAATTATAATTTTTTTATTATATTCTATGTATGTGTGTGTGTGTGTATGCGTATGTGTGCGTGCGTGCGTATGTGTGCGTGTGCGTGCGAGCGCGCGCGCGCGTGCGCGTGTACATGCGTGTGCGTACGTGTATTATTATTACCGCAAAAATTTCTTCTGATTCAACGTCCATTTTCTTTTGACTTTCGTAAGCATTTTTCATCATTTGTAATAAGTGTTCTTGAAAACAAATATCTCTTTTTGTGACTGGAAATGATAAATTATAATTTATAATTAATGCGAATAATTAAAATTTATGAACAAAATTAATGCTTACTTATTCCATTTGGAAGCCCTAAAAATATTGTATTCTGTTATAGGACGCTTAATAACTGCTGTCTTATTTCACAATCAAATTTATTTAACAATCACATATATTTTTGCGTAACATTGTTCTCGCGTGCACATGCATTCTCGCCATCTTGCCATCTCTCCTTATTTTTTTTTTCACGCTCTGCACCTCCATCTAGCGTTACAATCCTTAATATGCCGCCTCCCTTGAAAGAATCATCTTTCAACAAAATTATCGTTTTCAATCCATTCCATTCATATTGCACGAGAGACTTGCACACAACTTAACCTACATAAATGCTATGATAAAATTAAGAAACGTAAAGAAACATTAAATTGCGTGGTCTTCGCTTCTGCTAAAATAACTCCAAATAATATTGAATTCTTAATTTTACGGATAAAGTTAAATAATAATTGCCTCTAAGAAACATAAATACGAAAACATAATTACGAGAAATAAATAAAATATAGTATATAATATAAAATAAATATAATAAATTTGCGGAACTTTATTATAATAAACAAATAATAAATTCTTTGAACTTTCTCGTATTCTTCTTGCTTTTAGTCTATTAATGAATCGGTAGGAATGGGACACAGCCCTTTCACAGCTCTCTTAAAGTCTCCATTTTTCGTTTTAACCGTGACCACACGCACGACTCCGTCTAGTCCTGGATGTACCTCGGATACTCTGCCTAATACCCATTAAAGAGGAGGTACGTTATCGTCCTTGAGCAGAACCAAAGCGTTCAACTCGATATTTTTGCTACAGGTTGTCCACTTATTGCGTCTTTGAAGTTCTTGCAGATACTCCGTCTGCCAACGTTTCCAAAATCGTTAATGTAACTTGTATATATGTTGCCAACGTGGCAACCGATTATCTGGAGTTTCCAGATAATCATTCTCGACAGGTTGGCTTAGTGAGCCGCCAATAAGGAAGTGGGCTGGGGTTAATGCATCAAAATCATTAGGATCATTGGATAGAGGTGTGAGAGGTCTCGAATTTAAAATCGCTTCGATTTCCGTTAGCAGTGTAGCGTATTCTTCAAATGTCATCAGTCTACTCTGCGTCACCGTATAAAAATGTCTTTTAGTTATCTTTACTGCCGCCTCCCATATGCCTCCAAAATGAGGGGCACGAGGAGGAATAAAATTCCATACGATACGCTGTTGAGCGAGATTTGTTTCTATTTCCCGAGCTTCCTTCTCAAGAAAGCGGTATATCTCTTTCAATTCATGCGAAGCCCCGACAAAGTTTGTGCCATTATCGGAAAATATCTGAGAGCATATACCTCGTCGGGCAGTAAAACGACTCATGGCTGCTAAGAATGCTTCCGTAGTTAAATCCGACACGAGTTCTAAGTGAACGGCCTTTGTGCTGAGACACGTAAACACGGCTATGTATCCTTTCGAAACATGAATACGTCCACGACGTCGACTTTCTCGTACTTGCAGGGGTCCCGCGTAGTCGATCCCGGTGTGGGTAAACGATCTAATAAATCCGCTTACTCGTTGTTTGGGCAAATCTTCCATTTTTGCATCCTGTACTATTGGCCTAAATCGAAAACAAGCCAGATAGCCTTTAACAAGCTTCCGCACTTCTTGTCTGCCACATACTGGCCAATAACGATTCCGAACTACGTTGAGAAGCTGCTCCGATGAGCAATGATAATGTCTAACATGCTCACTGCGTATAATCAAACCAGTTACAAAATGCTTGGCCGGCAAAATTATTTGATGCTTTTGTGTCCAGGGTAGATTTGAATTTCGGAGTCTCCCTCCCACTCGAATCAGACCGTCTGTATCCAGGAAGGAATCTAATCCTCGTATTTGGCTTTTGCGTGAGATTTCTCGTTGCTCCTTCAAATCTCGAATCTCTTGACGAAATGTTTCTTGTTGCACCAATTTTACTATCGCTTTTTCAGCCTCATCGCATTCTTCAACCGTGAATGGACCGCCAATTTTCTTCTTGTTGAGAGCGTTATTCTTGAATAGCATGCAATACGCAATCACCCGTTTGAGCTTGTCAAAGGAGGAATATCTCATTAATACGTCGTAATCCTTCGTTGTCTTCATTGTCATCGTTGTGGATTTTATTTCCGGTAGATTCATTTCCGCCTCTTCTTCCTGTTCGGGTCGACAAGAATCGGATTTTAACCAGTGGGGACCATTCCACCAGAGGCCGCTATTCAATAGCGTGTCCACGCTGACCCCTCTCGTGATTAAGTCAGCAGGATTTTTTTTAGAAGACACATGATGCGAGGCAATATTTTCCGTCATATCTTGAATTTTTGAAACGCGATTCGCTACAAACGTCTTTAGCGAACAGGGTGGACTTTTTATCCAACCAAGCACTATCATGCTGTCACTCCAGAGAGTAACTTCATCGATTCTTGAACCATACGAATTTCGCGTTATTACGTATAATCGCGAAAGTAAAAGCGTGGCTTCAAGTTCTAATCTGAGTAATGAGATTGTCTTCAAAGGTGATACTTTCGATTTCGAGCATATAAGATGAGAATTGACGTTATCATTACTGTCGGTACTCACTGCATACAAACATGCTCCGTATGCTTTTTCTGATGCATCGCCGAATCCAACGACGTTGAATTTCTCCGAGTTTCGCCTTGGAGTTACATTTCTCGGAATTCGTAATTCATTGATTTTCGGCAAGGAGAGATAGTAACTTTCCCACGTTGCGCGGATATTTTCGGGTACACTTTCATCCCATTCGATGCTATGCGACCATAATTGCTCAAGAATTATTTTACCGTTGATCAACAAAGGAGCTAGAAGCCCGAGTGGATCGAAAACTTGTGCTATTTTTGAAAACAACATCCGTTTAGTTATCGTTTGTGAGTTTGATATCTTGATGCTATACTGTAGACAATCTGATGCCGAGTTCCACAATAAGCCCAATGTTTTTAAAGCCCCCATCGTCGTCGATGAGTAACAAGGTATCGGTTCTAACATTATCTGAAAGATGCCGAAGTATTCGTGGGTCGTTTGACCTCCATTTACGAAGAGGAAATTGCCCGTTCATGAGAATTTGTGAGATATTCTTTTGCAACTTGCATCGTCGAGTCTTCTCGATCCCGTTAAAATATCATCCATGTAACAATCTTCCTTAATGGCATGCGCAGCTTCTGGCAAATCGACAAGGTGCTCCCTCGCCAACTGTTGAAGACAACGCATCGCCAAATATGGAGCGCATGCTGTTCCATATGTTACTGTGTTCAGCTCAAAAACTTGTACTGGTTGACTCGAATCTTCTCTCCAGTGCATTCGCTGTAATACTCGATCTCGCTTGTCCACACGGATCTGTCTGAACATAGCCGCCACATCTGCGGTTAAAACGTATTCGTGCGTCCTAAAACGGAGTATAATGTTTATTAATTCCTTCTGTAAATTTGGGCCTGCCATTAATTTATCGTTTAGCGAATTCCCCGTACTCGTTTTGGCTAATGCATCGAATACAACTCGAAGCTTCGTTGTCACACTATCAGGTCGCACTACAGCTTGATGTGGCAGATAATATGACTCCGATTCGAGTGCGTTTCCATTCGTCACCGCTGACATGTGTCCTTGTTGCTCGTAGTCTTGCATGAAATCCACATAGCTCGCCCTTAACGTCGGATCTTTACTCAATCGTCGTTCTAGCAATAAATCGCCGATATGCCGAATCTTTCGAATTGCCTAATTTCACGCTCATGCATACTGGTAGACGAACAATAAACCTTCCTATCTCGTCTCGTCTTGTAGTTTCGATAAACTTTGTCTCGCATTCTATGTCTTCTTTCGTATATTGACAGGCCTCGGGAATCGTTTCTTGTTTCCAAAACCGCTCGACTTGTTCACTCAATATTTGATCCGACACGTGCAGACAAGACGACGAAGAATTAGCTTCATTTAGAGTCGTTTAGAGAACCTCCTACTATCCAGCCAAGCTTTGTATTTTGCAACGCAGGTTGCCCGTTTATGCGATTTCGCGATGCGCCTAAAAGTATTTTCCAATATAATTCTGCGCCAATCAATAGATCAATCGATCCTGGTTCCTGGAAAATAGGGCCTGCCAGAGAAATATTCTTCGGTAACGTGATGCTATTCATTTCGATCCTTTTTTGCGGTAAATCTTCTGTTATCGATGGTAAGACGAGACACTCGAGTATTGTCGCAAAGTCATTGTGCATCGACGCAAGCCTTACTTGCGCGACCTTTCGTATTCTTGTTCTCGACTGACTGACGCCGCAGATATCTCGGTCTTCTGATCGGCATGACAACTTAAGTTTTCGTATCATTTTTTCTGTTATTAGATTTGATTGTGATCTGGGATCAAGTAATGCCCTGCAAATCTGTTGGTTGTCCTCTTCATCTTGTACATATACTCGAGCTGTTGATAGTACCACACGGGACGCTGGTCTTTGAGTGTAGTATACTCCTACTTTCTTCTCATCTCTCGAAACTTCTGTGGGTATGGCTTTCGTCGATAAATTCTCTGAGCAAATTGTCACTAATGATGTTTCCGTATATTTGTTCTCATGCGACGATGTTTCCGTTTCTCTATGTAGAATAGTGTTGTGCTTGCCTTGACAATTTTTACAAAATGATGCTTTGCAATTTTTTGCATAATGCCCTGGCTTGAGACAATTTACGCAGTGTTGCTTCTCTCTAACCAATTTAAATCTTTCCGATGTTGCGGTTTTGAACAACTCATCGCATTTGTATACTGGATGATCTCCGTTGCAAATCTTACAAATCGATGATGTCGAAGCAAGAGAAATCTTTTTCTCACTCTTTTTTTGCTGCTGTTGCCTTTGTGCTGCAGACTTCTCCTTCGAGTTGTTCAAGACTCTGAGCATGTGACAACGTTCCGTCAAAAACTTGATAAATTCGTCTAGTCGTGGCATATTGTGAGGTGTTTTACCTTTAACAATGTTCTGCCAATCTCGCTGCTTTGTGAAATCGAGTTTTTTCTTTGCCAGAGTTATTATGATTGTCTCCCATTCAAATACGGGCTGTTGCAACGCTTCAAGCGACTTAACGTGTGTCTGAATATGCCAAATAAATTGTCGGATTGATTCAGCTTTATTTTTCTTCGTGATATTCGGAAATTTTAACAATTCGTCGAGATGTGTCTCGATTATGATCATCTCATTGTCATAGGTATCCTTGAGCAATTTCCATGCACTCTCATAGTTTTCATGTGAAATTTTAAAACCTTGAATTACTTGTCGAGCTTCACCTTGAAGCACCCCTACGAGATATTGATGCTTTTGCACCGGCGAGAGATCCTCATCGTTACGAATTGTCGATTCGAAACTATTCTTGAAAAACATCCATTTCGTGTATTCTCCGCGAAATTCAGGGAGTTTTATTTCCGGCAGCTTGGGCTTGGCTCTTCTTACATAATTCCTTTCGTCCTGACGATTGTTACCTTGATTCAATTCTAATGTTCGGTGTTCTCGTGCCTTATTGGCTCTGTCTATTATACCGTGAGCCTTCGCCGCCACGTCGTAATACATTGCCTCAAACGCTGCACGTTTAGCCTCGCTGTCGCTTTGAGCTTCCTGCAACTCCTCCTCCTCGGTTAAGATTTCCTGTATGCTCTCGAGAGAACTCTGAAGTTCTTCAAATTTATCCCATAATTCTATTAATTTTTCTAATCGTGCTTCAACCACTGTTGGCCCATCTGTTGTTCTGAAAAATGTCTGAATACGAGTAAGTTGCGCCTTCACTTGACCGCATCTTATTCTCAACTGCTTAGATTCCATTTTTCTTTATTTATTTGGATAAGAGAAAGATGAGAGGATGAGCGAAGGAGAGGATGAGCGACTCATTTATCTGATATTTACCGTTATCTTGTATCGTCAAAGTTCTACGCGCCGTCCAATGCTGCGTCGATTCTTCTGTTGTTGAGGTTGTAACGATGCACCCCGGAATGCATCGTTTCCCGGCAAAACATCAGCCGGAAGCTGCCGCCCGACGACCACCGGTCGGGCAGAGGCAGAGTGCCCACTTTTTAAAAACCTAGCAAAAAGCCGGGTAGGAAGTCCGACAAAACACCGTCGGCCGGGATCCGCCGATTGAGAACCGCACCCGGCATCCTGAGCACCATCACCGGGAGCCGACGAATGAGAACCCCCGCGCAATTATACCGTTATTTTTTCCGCCGGCCGGTGGGAGGGAATAACAAATACGCCGGCGCGTGCCATAATTAGCGGTATAAAAAGGGCTCCCGGTGACACTTAAGATCAGATCCTTCCGATCCTCTCGAGCGAAAGCTAGTCAGAAGGCAAGCTTAAGCATAAGAGAAACTCTTAGCGATTAATACGAGCCGAAGGTAGTGTGAACGCTGCCTCAGCCGATCGATATCGGCGCTCAATATCGCTCTCTTCCAAATATCCTCATTAAGACGTCGTATCACGTCACGAGGTGGAACCTGAGCCGCCTCCGACGCTCGCTAGCGTCGCGACGCCTTCCGAAAACCCAAAATCCATCCAGGAAAGCGAAATTAAAATCCCGAATTAAAATCGAACGCTTGCACACACAAGCATCCGTACCGTACAATTTACACACACACACACACACACACACACACACACACACACACACACACACACACACACACACACTTGTATACACACTTGTATACACCACACGTTAAAATAAAATACATTTCTTTTACAAATACATTCAGAGCATTTCTTCCTCCTGGAACCGACGGCTATCCGTTCTGCGATCCGCGCGAAGTAGCGACGTTACATTGGCGCCCGAACAGGGACTTTTGAAATTGTAGAATTACGAATTGTGTGTGCGGACCGAACATAGGTCATGAAAGCGTGGATTTATACTCTACCGAAGGCCCAATTAGCGGCAATACTACGGTCCTACGACCTCGATGACTCCGGTCTGCTGGACGAACTCCGTCGCCGGATGAGTACATATATTGACGAGAATCCGGATGAATTTAGCGCCTCAGGGGGGGAGATGAATCCGGGGCCGGCCCCGTGTATCACGATAACCGCGCCTAATCCACCCGAATACAGCATGGCGGAAACGCCGTCCGCGGATGCAAAGATGATTAATCAAATCCGGAAATGGGGCTGCCATTTTGATGGCCGGGACCCCGCGGCATTTCTAGAACGTCTCTGGGAACTCCGGGACGGTTATGGGGTTTCGGGACCTCAAATGCTGAAGGGACTGCCCGAAATGCTGAAGGGCGATACGCTGCTATGGTACCGAAACCACCGGGAAGATTGGCGGACTTGGAGCGATTTTGAGCAGGCATTCTATCTACAATTTTTTCCGAGGCGATATGCCGCCTCCTTGCGCCGGGAGATCATGGGGCGTCATGAAGCGAGTGGCGAAGAATTTGCACGTTATTCCACGGTAATGATGACACTGATGCGTCGGGCCGGAGGGTTTTCGCGAAGAGCAGCTCGATGTGGTATATGAAAATATGCACCCCGAATATAAGGCGTATGTTCGCGTGGACGACGTTCGAAGCCTCGCCGAATTACAATTCCGGGCGAAAGAATTCGAGGACATAGAGAAGGAAAGGCGAGAACTCAAAAAATGCGAGAAACCCACCCCGGCCGTCGCGGTTACTTACAACAAACACGAATGCTGTTGGCGCTGTAAACAACGGGGGCACACGCGGGCCCAGTGCCGACGTCCCTCCATCAAATTTTGCTCCCAGTGCGGCAAGGACGGAGTTCTGACCTCCGAGTGTCACCCACGGCCGGGAAACGCGTCAGGGACGGGGGTATCCGCGGTCGCGGTCCCCGCCACGAACCCCGAATAAGATTTTTACCGCGATCGCACATGTTCGTTTCTATCAAGGGACACCGTATTAATGCCCTCATCGATTCCGGGTCAGAGGTGTCCTTGATAAACGAACACACCATGAACACGCTCCGCCGGGAGGGGATAACAGAACGGCCGGGAGGGGGGCAAATCCTGCTAGTAGACGAGACCCCGGCGAATGTCCCCGGCACCGTGACCGTACCCCTCCACGCACGGGGAAAGAGGGTGACACACACGTTTACGATCGTGCCGGAAATGGAAAGCGAACTTCTGCTCGGGGTCGACGCGCAGGCAAAACTCCGCCTGGGAACCCCGCCACCTCCTCTATCCATCCTCAAGGGAGAATGCTGCGCGGCTACCGGCGGTTTGACCGGCCAAACGCCAGAGGGACGCCGGACACTCCAAGCCTTCCTGGAACACGAATTCCGAAAATTCGAGGGAATTAGCGGACCAACCGGGAAAGCCCAGCATCGCATTCGATTGAGCGACCCGACCCCGATTAAGCAACGATACCGGCCCCGAAATCCGGCCATGCAGGCTATTATTGACAAAGAGGTGGAGGAGATGCTCGAGCAAGGCATCATAGAGCCCTCCGACAGCCCATGGAGCTCCCCGATAGTCGTCGTTAAGAAAAAGGATGGCCGGCACCGGTTTTGTATAGATTTCCGCCGCGTTAACGAGGTCACCCGTCGCGACACGTATCCGCTACCCCAGGTTACCGCCACATTGGACAAACTGAGAGGAGCCCGTTACCTATCAACGCTCGACCTCAAGAACGGCTATTGGCAAATACCTCTCACCTCCGAGAGTCGGCCGATCACCGCTTTCACGGTCCCCGGGAAGGGACTTTTCCAGTTTCGAGTGATGCCGATCGGGCTGCACTCGGCACCAGCCACCTTCCAGCGGCTACTCGACAGCGTCCTCGGCCCAGAGCTCGAACCATACGTCTTTGTCTATTTAGACGATATCATCATTATTAGCCGCACCTTTTCCGAACATCTCGAACTGCTCGCCGAAACTTTCCGCCGTCTGCGAGGGGCGCGCCTCCGACTGAACCCGGAAAAGTGCAAGTTCTGCGTCACTCAACTAAAATACCTAGGGCACGTAGTGGGGAGAAATGGTATCCGAACGGATCCCGAGAAAGTCAGCGCCGTGACTAACTGGCCAGAACCAACGACCGTAAAACAAGTCCGCCAATTTCTCGGGATGGCATCGTGGTACCGACGATTTATCGAAAACCTCTCGATGGTAGCAGCGCCACTGACGCATCTAACGCGAAAGAACGCCCGATGGAAATGGGAAAAAAAGGAATCGACCGCGTTTCGCGCACTAAAGGAACGTTTGATTTCCGCACCCGTACTCGCTTGCCCGGATTTCTCGCGACGTTTTTTTTTACAAACGGACGCCAGCAGCACCGGACTCGGGGCCGTATTAACCCAGCGATACGACGAGGGCGACCGGATAATCGCCTACGCGAGCCGCACGCTCAACGCGGCCGAGCGAAATTATAGCGCTACCGAGCTGGAATGTCTCGCCGTGGGTGGGGAATTCGGCGGATGCGCAGCTACCTCGAAGGGTACGACTTCACCGTTATCACGGATCACCAGGCTCTGAAATGGCTGCGGAATATGGATTCCCCCACGGGCCGGCTCGGACGATGGGCCCTCGAGCTACAACAGCACAACCTGGATATCCAGTACCGCCGCGGGACTCTAAATCGCGTCGCGGACGCCCTGTCACGGCAACCGGAGGTTGGAGCCGCCCGTCCAACGGCTTGTCGCTGGTACCAACGCACCTTCCACGAGGTCAGGAGCGATCCAACCGCAAGGCCGGATTACAAGATCGAACACGGCCGCCTATACAAACACGTACTACACAGCCTAAACTTCAAGGAAATACCGGAAGAAGAACAATGGAAGGTGTGCATACCACAACCACTGAGAAAAGCGGTGCTACAAAAAACTCACGGCGCACCAACAGCTGGACACCTAGGGATCGCCAAAACTATCGCCCGAACGGCCGAGCGTTATTACTGGCCGGGGATGTTTAGAGAAATAGCCAAATACGTCAAGGCCTGCCGAAATTGCCAGCAACACAAAGCGGCGCAACACCGTCCCACCGGACGAATGCACGCGACAAACATCACCCGGCCATGGGAACAGGTCACCATGGACCTGGTAGGACCCCTGCCGCGGTCTCGGCAAGGCCACACTTGGCTCCTGTCCATGCAGGATCGATTCTCAAAATGGGCAGAGTTCGTGCCACTCCGCAAGGCCACGACCGACGCCGTAACCTAGGCTCTGACCAACCACGTCATCCTTAAGCACGGTCGCCCAGAAGCTGTCCTCACGGACAATGGAACTCAGCTCCGCTCAAGGCAACTTGAAGAACGGCTAGTGGAAAGCAGGATTCGGCACGTGACTACCCCGACGTACGCTCCGCATTGCAACCCGGTGGAGCGCACCAACTGTACCATAAAAACGATGATCAGCCAGTACGTGGACCGAGATCATCGCACCTGGGACGAGCATCTTCCCGAGCTGCAGTTCGCGTACAACACGGCTGTACACGACACCACCGGGTACACGCCAGCATATTTAAATCACGACAGGGAACTCGCCGCACCGACCGACACCGAGGGACAAAAGCCGACACCGGAAACTCCGGAGGGATTACGCCAGAGACTACAGGAGGCATACGAGCTGGTCCGGATCAATCTGGCACAGGCATTTCAACGCCAGCGCAAATACTATGACCTGCGACGCCGGGCCTGGAAACCAAAAATCGGAGAATGGGTGCTCAGAAGAAAGCACCCCTTATCAAAAAAATCCGAAGCGTTTAACGCTAAGCTGGCACTGAAATACGGTGGACCGTTCGAAGTCCGAAATTACGTATCACCCGTTATCGTCGATTTAAGGAGCAGACGGGGAAAATGGGTACGACACGTACATATACAAGACCTGAAAGAGACAAGCGAAAACAATAACACATCAGGAGAGGACGACTCCATCCCCACCGACGGCGAAAACAACGAGGATTAACCGGCAAAATAGCAGAAGCACCCGTCACAAAGCCGCACGATGTCGATCGAACAGGACGATATTCTCGCTGCAATCGAGGACTTCTTGGCCGAGGAGGACGAAATTGGAACGACTCCAACCGTACCACCAGATCCAAGGCCCCGGCCACCCCGGGTCGGAACGGTGATCCAAAGGTCGGATCGCGAGAACGCACGGAAGGCCGCAATGCTGACCACACCGCCGCCACCCAGACGCCGGCCCTTGCGGCCTTACGAACGGCCGCCACCGCCACCGACCAGAACAGAGCCTGCGCCTACCGCCGAACCAACGCCGGAGCTACTCACCCCGATGGGACCCATACCAGCTCCCCCCATTCGGATACAGGTCGAACCGGGCCTGGTTTTTGAGGTACCACACTTCGCGGTACATGTATCCCGCCGCTACCGTCCACGAACCGCAGACGGACAGTGGATACTGCGATTCAGTCGCGATGGCAGGCTGCGCTACCACCGGCGCATTAGGTAGACCCGATTAGCGGATTCAACGCCTCAAATTCAGGCGTTAGTTTAAACGGGGGAGGGGGGATGTAACGATGCACCCCGGAATGCATCGTTTCCCGGCAAAACATCAGCCGGAAGCTGCCGCCCGACGACCACCGGTCGGGCAGAGGCAGAGTGCCCACTTTTTAAAAACCTAGCAAAAAGCCGGGTAGGAAGTCCGACAAAACACCGTCGGCCGGGATCCGCCGATTGAGAACCGCACCCGGCATCCCGAGCACCGTCACCGGGAGCCGACGAATGAGAACCCTCGCGCAATTATACCGTTATTTTTTCCGCCGGCCGGTGGGAGGGAATAACAAATACGCCGATGCGTGCCATAATTAGCGGTATAAAAAGGGCTCCCAGTGACACTTAAGATCAGATCCTTCCGATCCTCTCGAGCGAAAGCTAGTCAGAAGGCAAGCTTAAGCATAAGAGAAACTCCTAGCGACTAATACGAGCCGAAGGTAGTGTGAACGCTGCCTCAGCCGATCGATATCAGCGCTCAATATCGCTCTCTTCCAAATATCCTCATTAAGACGTCGTATCACGTCACGAGGTGGAACCTGAGCCGCCTCCGACGCTCGCTAGCATCGCGGCGCCTTCCGAAAACCCAAAATCCATCCAGGGAAGCGAAATTAATAAATTAAAATCCCGAATTAAAGCCGAACGCTTGGAATACGGGAACCGCCATAAGAACCGACAAAAGAAGCGCGACAAAAAACACCCCGCTGCGCGCCGAAGAAACGCGCCCTTTAAATCGGTGCATCATAAAAACAGCGATTCTCCGTATTAGAATTAAATCCGCGGACTATCCAATAACCGCCGAACCAGCGCAATTACAACCCGCGACACCGCTGAAATAAAGACACCAAGCAACGTGCGAAAACGAGGATCACACATCCGGGACAATCGATATATCGATTGTCGGCCGCGCGCCCGATCGTCCTCGCGCCGCGCGAAACCTACGCGTCCGCACACGCACACACAAGCATCCGTACCGTACAATTTACACACACACACACACACACACACACACACACACACACTTGTATACACCACACGTTAAAATAAAATACATTTCTTTTACAAATACATTCAGAGCATTTCTTCCTCCTGGAACCGACGGCTATCCGTTCTGCGATCCGCGCGAAGTAGCGACGTTACAAGGTTATGCAATTGAATGTGCGTGTCGTCCCACGCCAATGCCTAATTCTCGTCTTTTTTGAGGTTATGCTTCGATTGCGCACCGTCTACCGCCACGCCGTATCCTTGTGTATGTGAGACCCTTTGTCTCTTTCGACGCGTGAGTATCCAATATACTCGCTCCTCTATGTGAATATCACCGATGCGATATGTACATGTGCACTACTCGTCACAATATTTGTTACCGAACGATCGTAATACGTTCACTATTGTTTGTTTTATACGTCGTTTTCGTGTCTTTCTTTCGACGCTCGCTACGTGCTCGACTTCTCAATTTTTGTTCCTTTTCACCTAATTTCGATACAAACTCTTTTTCTCAGATTCGGTTCGTTGCCCCACGTTGGGCGCCAATTTGTTATGGGACGCTTAATAACTGCTGTCTTATTTCACAATCAAATTTATTTAACAATCACGTATATTTTTGCGTAACATTGTTCTCGCGTGCACACGCACTCTCGCCATCTTGCCATCTCTCCTTATTTTCTTTTTCGCACTCTGCACCTCCATCTAGCGTTACAATCCTTAACATATTCCTTTTCCAACATTATTCTGTTCATTTTCTCGTGAATTTTGTGAAGATGAATCAGAATCTGATGATGAATCTGATAATGAATCTGTGTTGTTTTGATATATGCGTTTTGGTTTTTGTTGATGAAAGAATAGTCGATGAAGAGCAAGAAAATGATGATGTTGTATCTGATTTATTTATTGGTGAAAACTGATTGTGAGAAAAGAATTGTGAAGATGATGATGCACTATCTTGATATTTATTCAATGTACTGTTTTGATATACGTCTGATGATTCTTGATTTAAGTGTACTGCATTTTTCTTTTCTTTAATTGAAGTGAATGTCTGTGTGTTGTGTGCTGTATCTTGTAAATTATTAGATGATTGATTTTTATGATATGGAGTTGAAAAGCATGAAAATGATAATGTTGTGCTGACTTCATTTGAAAAAATTGATGTTGATTGAGGATATAAATTGCGAGGAAGAGACTGTGATGATGATAGTAATGATAATGATGAATGCATGTTAGGTATAATTGTTATATTTGATAAAATGTGCAGACCATTTGCTATTTTTTCTTCAATTTGCCTGTTGTTGGATTTTCTTATATTTTCTGTTACTTTTTTACATATTTTTCTAGCATTCTTCTCTTCTATTATATCGGCGGAGAAAATTTTTTGGGATAAATCATGGATGGTATCACTAGTAGTTACAATTAACTTATGCAGTTCATCTTCGTTATCTATGATAAAAATCAACACTTAGTAATATTTTTTTATTTTGATGATATAAAAAAATAGTTATTCTTAACACACACAGAAAAATGTAACTTACTGCTTATGGCAAGAATTTTTGCCTCAGCCTTTGTTTTTTTCTGAGTTTTATAATCTTTCCACGTTAATTTCACTATTTCATTAACATGTCTGGATTTTTTGAAAATAATCGATGCATTAATTACATCTTTTTCTTTGGTTTCCAGCCACCAAATTAATGCAAATTTCTTGTGCTTCGGCATAATCATACTTAATCACACACTTATTTAAAGTACACGTATTTATTAATGTTCCATTAATATATACTTTATTAATGGACGAACTATTCGGAAAAACTACTAAATATAATGAGAGAAATGACGACAACTGTCGAGTGTCTCTTTTTTGATTGCGAAACAAGAAGTTACTTGATAGATGATAGAGTTTCTTTTTTTCTTTTTCTATCATTGCAAGATTAATATCGATATCAGGTATATTATTTTCATCCAACCTTCTCGTCTCGCTTTCTAAAAAGAGATAATTTCGGTATTTAGTTTTTCTTCCGAAAGACAAAAATTTAATTTTTGATCATATTGTAAATTCTAAATAAATGATTGATTGAATGAATGATTCTGAATAAATGATGTCGCACAAATCACTTGAACAAGTTTGCAAGAAACAGCAAGACGTTCGATTAAAGGTTATTCTGGGAAATAGAAATTTTGATATTCTACCCGACCAGAAAAATGCTCAATTTGCATTAAATAATCGAAAGTAGTTATTTTATTTGACAACTTATTAATAATCTTGATAAATATTTATAAAAATATTTTATAAAACAAAGAGAAAATTCTAATTAATCAGAAATATTTTTCAATATTCAGCAATCAATACGAAATAGAAGACGTACATGATAGAGTACAATTTTCTGAAAATAATGAAATTGAAAACGAATATGGGTATGCAAATTTATTATAATAATAAAATAATAAGTAACAAATAAGATAAAAACTTGGAATATGTGATGTCTACACACACACACACACACACGCACACGCACACGCACACGCACACACACATACACACACACACTATAGTATATATATTTATTTAAAAACGCATTTACTGTATAAAAATAAAAACCTTTATTATTTATAAAAATAAATGTAATTTAAGTAGTTCACAAGAAAGAGTAGATACTAATATCAGATACGATTTTAGGACTTATGATTCTACTAATGATCTGGATGATACGAATTCAACTTTTGAGGAAAGTAATGATTCGGATATTTATGGTAATACTTATAATATCGATCATGAAAATATTGATAATGATCTTAACAATGTCATTAACGATGATGACCGAAATGAACCATTATTAAGTTTTTTCATCGCATGCCACGTTCAGTTACAGATTTAATGCATTGGAAAGCGTCAGAACTAGTGTTTTTCTTATTTTTCTATTCCTGTTTTCGAAAATATAATGCGCGCATGCATATTTGTCCATTGTCGTCAAAAAAATAAAAAAAATTAAACAAATTAAAAGATAAAGAAATTAAAAAATTAAACAAATTTTTCTCATTCAAATTCTTTTTTATTAATAGGAAAAGCAACATATGTTTGATTATCAAAATTCATATAAATACAAGTTGTCATAAGAGTATTCACCTTAACAGCATATAAATTATTGATTATTTAACATTTATATAAAAATTGTGTAGTAGAATAATCAAATCGATCGCCTGCAGTGTTAAATACATCGTGTTTTTTAATTTCATTAATAATTGCATAATGTTGATGACAACAATTACAAATAAGCTGATTACAATTTGAAAGCTTAACAAAACAGTAAATGGAACCTAATTTCCCTTCATTGTTTTGATAATATCGTATTATAGATGATTCACTTTGCTAGAATTCTATTATACATTTTAGATACGTACAGTTTGTTATTGTAAAGAAGTCTGAAATACTGATATATTGTAAAATTATCATATGTTATTTCACTATTGTATTATCAAATGCATTTCGAATAATATCTGTAATTGGTTGTATTTTGTATTTACTAACACTATAACAATATGGATATATCTATTGTATAATCCTAACTTGTTTCTTTTTTCTCATACAAAAATTTTTAATGTTAATATTTTGCAATAATTCTAATATTCTAATCATTTTGATGAATTGATTTTGTGAATTAGCTAATTGTGTATCGATGTGACGTGTACCATGAATTAATTTTAATAATTGACCATTTAAATCTTCATATTCGTAGCATGTATAAACCCATAAGGGTCCTAATTTTTTACACAATTCCCTAAATGTAACAATACATGAATATTTATTGAACAAAATTGAATTCCGTACATATCTTGAAATTCATGAACAAATCATCGTAATAAATCTTGAGCTACTTGTATCATAAAGTTTGTAATTACATCAGAACTTAAAAGTTTTATTGCTACAACTAATCGTAAATAATGTTCGAAATAATCTGCGCGCATTATACAGGGTGACCCATTTTAACTTAGGCAGCCAAATAACTCGAAAAATAAGCACACTACGAAAAAATGGTTACAATCAAAATTTCGTCATTTCGAGGGGGACGTACAATGACGTTAAAATCAGCCCCCCCACCCCTCCCCCTGGGCGGTGAGGGGGGGCAAGTTTGAAATCTTAAATGGAACCCCCTATTTTTCATTGCATATTCTTGTAGCTTATCTCGAGAGCTTTCCAAAACACTATAATTAAGTACCTTTTTATTAAGTACTTTTTGAGTTATAAGGCTTGAAATAATTTCTTAATTTTACATAAACCATAAAATATCTAGTAAACCATTCATTTTTCGATTATCTTACCTTCATACTTTTATGTACAAAATAATGAGAGAAATCAATTGGTGTAAAGAAAACACATAGTTGTTTCTAAGAAAAAATATTAATTTGCAATTAACAATTCCATATTTTTTCTTAAAAACAACTGTATGTTTTCTTTACACCAATTGATTCCTCTCATTATTTTGTACATAAAAGTATGAAGGTAAGATAATCGAAAAATGAATGGTTTACTAGATATTTTATGGTTTATGTAAAATTAAGAAATTATTTTAAGCCTTATAACTCAAAAAGTACTTAATAAAAAGGTACTTAATTATAGTGTTTTGGAAAGCTCTCGAGATAAGCTACAAGAATATGCAATGAAAAATAGGGGATTCCATTTAAGATTTCAAATTGTACGTCCATGTCATTGTACGTCCCCCTCGAAATGACGAAATTTTGATTGTAACCATTTTTTCGTAGTGTGCTTATTTTTCGAGTTATTTGGCTGCCTAAGTTAAAATGGGTCATCCTGTATATTCGAAAACAGGAATAGAATAGTAAAAAAAAAACAGTTTAGTTCTGACGCTTTCCAATGCATTAAATCTGTAACTGAACGTGACATGCGATGAATAAACTTCGGAGGTTTAATACTTATTAGTCGCCTATTAATAATATCTATAACAGCATAAAAAAGAAAATGGAGTACCCGAGTATTTTTGATAAAAAAATAACGTCATCAGTTTTTTCATTACGCCACCATCAACACAGTGCATACGATCAATTGTCATTCCATTAATAAAATCTGACATTATTTTTGAAATGACTGTATGACCTTTCACTCCCATAAAGGGTGTGTCTGATTTTGCTTTATTAGCGAATTCAATAGATTGTTGAACTGTTCTTAGAGTTAATTCATTTTCAAATAGATAAACATGTACATGACTTCGAGAACCAATTTCAATGTGTTCACCTTTACATAAGCATGAATGACAACCGTAATCGCCATTAAATTGAATAAAATTCAAATAATCACGTTTTGCAGGAAGATCGCAAGTTCCCATTAATATTATACCTTTCACAATAATAATGTTGTTATCAGGTAATGTAATTTGAATACCGTCAGCAATTTCCTGAAATGTTTTCATAAACATATACAAAAATGTGTTCATCTGCGGTTTTTTATCATTATACCATGTGACGTTGCCGTCCTGTCGCGCGTCTATCCGCCCCGATAATTTTACCGGGGCGCGGGCTGAGCGGCCGCGCCAGAAGCCACTTTGCGAGAACATTATCGGACTCCCCGGAGAGACGAGCGAACTTATCTTATATTACGCATTTGTTAATTTTATTTGTCATTCTTTTTGTATAGAGCGAATTTCGGGCAACTCGCCGGAGAAGATCCGGAGGGCGAGAGGCGCATCGAGGGATTTCTAAAGGCGCCCTGCGACCTGGCGACAGCAAACGGCGGAAGAAATAGAGCCCGAGAAATCGAGCCGCAGGACGCCGAGGGGTAACATCACCTTTCATTTAATAATGGAGAAGGAGGTCCGACCTGAGCCACTCTCTGAAAGGAGAGAGAGAGACAGCAACGGCAGAACCTCTACCGGGCCATGAAAAATGAGCCGCGACAGCAATTTCAATTTGAGGCCGTTTCGCGCCAGGCGCCAAAATATCTCGCATCTTGCGAGGCGCTCTTGCCAGGATCTCTCGCGTGCCGCGATTTGATTGGCCGCGGGGCTACGCACCCCTCTACGCGGTCATTGACGCAGCTATCGACCCTGGATAGAGAGATCCAGGGATCACTCTGGTGCGGGCGCTCGATTAAACTAATCGCAGAAAAAGTAGTCCGTTGTCGTTGTATTGTACTGTCTGTCGCCGTAGTGAGGAAGGAAAGGACGACGCCGAGGACTATCCCCAGCGAGGAGGAACGAGGTATCGGTGAGGTTGCCCATCCTTTTCTTTGTGAGCCACCTACGCGATTCGGTCCGCCGGCCGGCCGTTCTGCCGCCGTCGCCATTTTCGTGTTTCGCGACCGCTCAGACTCTGTGCCGAGCCGTTGATATTTTGTGAATTTTCGAGCAATCGGAGGCAAGCGACCGAGGAAAAGCGGACAATCATATTGCAGGCATTAATTGATAAGGCAACGTTGGTCTCTCTCCGGATTTTGAGGTGTTCAATACGCGTAGCTATCGACCGCCGAATATCGACCGCGTGCGCGAAGAATCGCGAAAAGCGTACACCGCTCGTGTCGTATCGCTGTCGTTGCCGCGTGGAATATTCCCGCAAAGTATCTCGGAGCGATTTTTGTGTCTGATTGCGTGGATGTCGTCGTCGATTGTTAAATGTGCGTCTATTGTATTATGTCGTATTGTGTGCGTTAGAGTATTTGCGTCTTCGTCGCGCTTATTACCCCGGTGAATACAGAGTAGTAAGTAATAATTTGCGTTTGTCGAATGTGTCGCGGTGCAAAATAATCGCAAAAGTACGACCGAGAGTGAAATTTAAGCTGCTTGCGCGGAAGAAATAGGCGAAACGCCGGAAGAGAAAGATCTCCGGCCGCCGTCGGCTATCAAATATCGAACATATCGCTCGCATACAAGATCCGTCTTCGCAAAATGATTAATTATTTTCGATCTATGATTAATTATGCTGTCGAACTATTGGACTGTCGATTAGAATTGCGAACTGGGAAATAGTGAGGAAAAGTCCGTAGCGATAAGACGTCGATTTGGCTGCCGAAATTACGATACGTTTTAGTGAATATTATTCGCGAATATTTCTATGTCGGAAAATCCACTGTATTCTGAGAAATATCGTTCAGTCCGGCGAACTCCGGCCATAAAAACGGGCTCGGAGAAACAATAGGAATGCCTTAGCGCTCTCTTTTCGGTTGTCGATTTCGAGCGAAAAAATGCATTTTCTGACATGAGACTTTATTTATAATATTCACGAATATATGTCAGAAAATAAAATGCATTTTTTATTCATTTGAAAGTAATTTTAATAGAATAATGAGAATGTTACAATTAAAATAAGATCAAACACGATATAAGCGACATAAATTTAGTTAAATATATAATTATGAAACTTGTATTATCAGATTAATTAAAAATTACCCGATTTACGCCGTGATTGATATCATTTTAATCGTAAAAATCTCATGAATTCATTGAAATTATTTTTACAGATGGAATTAAAAATAAAAGTTTCAATTTTTATTTTATAAGATGTTTACATTTCCGTGAATTGCAAATGAATAGAGGAAGCGAAGAAATCGATTGTAAAAGACTTCGGAACTCTTTGATGATAGATCATCTCGCTCGCTCTCTACTCATAGTCTTGTTTTCTCTGTCACACTTGACAATCGTGATAGACAGCTCGAAAAGATAAGCGGATCCAAGAATCGAGAGCGAGCGAGACAGTAATAGATACGAGCGAGACAATAATAGGAGCGAGCGAGACAATAATAGATGCGAGCGAGACAATAATAACAGCGAGGGAGACAATAATAGATACGAGCGAGAGAAAAATAATAGTGTGAAAGAAAGATCCGATTTTCGAACTCGAATCCTCGTTTCTCGTGCTATTTCTATCGCATTCGCTCCTATTATTATTTCGCTCGTTTTTATTACCTCGCTTCCCCATGTAATTCTTGCATCACTTTTATACATATTACGTAAATACATACACCCACACACTCACCCACCCACACCCACACACCCACCCACCCACACACCCACCCACACACACACACACACACACACACACACACACACACACACACACATGCGTACAGATTACATATTTTACCAGTTTTTACCGGTTTGCATGTGCGCTCTAGTTATTAATTAAAAAATATTTATCCCAGAGGCGATTCATTCGTGGACTGGTAGTTTTTAGAAATATTTCATACCTGATGCGGTTTGCATGTGCGCTCTGGTTATTAAAATATTTATTTCACAGGCGATCTATTCGTGTGCTAATAATTTAAAAAAATCCATAGGCGATCTAATTCGTGTGCTGATTGTTTTTAGAAATATTTCATACCAGATGCGGTTTGCATGTACGCTCTGGTTATTAAAATATTTTTTTCAGAGGCGATCTATTCGTGAGCTGATAATTAAAAAAATCCAGAGGCGATCTAATTCGTGTGCTGGTTTAAGAAAAATCCAGAGGTGATTTAATTCTGATGTTGGCTATTCGAAAAGTATTCCAGAGACGATTTAATTCGTGTGCTGGTTATTCAAAAAAAATTTAGAGTCGATTTAATTTGTATGTTGATTATTCAAAAAAAAAATCGAGAAGCGATCTTAATTTGTGTGCTGGTTACTGTTCAAAAATGGTTTATCAGTTACGACTTGCATGTGCATTCTGGAAGCGAAATTTAAACAAAATTTAATTCAGAGAGGTTAAATGAGATTGTGTAGTCGACCAAACTAGCCAGAATTATAATTTATTCAATACGACGTTTCGACCATATGGTTGTGGTCCTTATCAAGTATACACTGAAATAGATATATAAATTACAAAAAATTATTATTTACATCTAATTTTCGGTTTAGACCGTAATATGCACAATTAATTTAGTTTAAACGTGAGATGTTTTAATATACATACAAATTAGCCGACGTAATGATAATCAGAGTATCGGCATAGATAGTAATCTTGTGCAAAGCACAAGGCACATTAACAAACTTTATTTTAAATTCGATTTTTGAGAACAATGAGTCCGTGTGGGACCTCGTCAAAGACTGAACACGATCATAAGTAAAACGGAATTACATGACCTTTATTATTTTGTCATAAATGTTGTTTAAATTTTCTGTGTCTCTTTGTAAGTTGATTAGGTTATCAAATCTCTTTATGAAAAACATCTCAGCAATTTCTCTTTTACGAACATACTTTTCGCTGTGTAGGATGTTCGGTTTTATCCAATCAAAATCATGACCAGATTCTAATCTATGCTTGCTAATTACTGAATGATTAGTTTCATGTAATTTAATGTTGTTACAGTGTTCTTTTACTCGCGTACGTAAATGTCTTTTTGTTTGTCCGATATATGCTAAATTACAGTCTTTACAATTTAATTTGTATACAACGCCTGTTTTATCATTATCGTGTAAGCGATCTTTACCACGTGTAATTAAATTATTTTGTTTTTTAATTATCTTATACACGACCTTAAAGCCTCTATTACGCAGGAGACGGTATAAATCTTGACTAACATTTTCAACATATGGTATTGTGATAAACGGAGTCACGTCAGAACGAGTAAGATTCACATCAGTTATAACATTATGGTCACGATTATTTAAAATGTTGAGTCTTTTTTTAATGTGTTTATATATAAGATGTTCCGGAAAACCGTTCTTAATTAACGTGTCAAAAACTAGCTTTATGTTGTCTTGTTTAAAGCAGTCATTAGATAATAAGATCGCGTGGTCAACTAAATTGTAAATAGTATAGTATTAATTTTGTACTTTTGTGGATGGTTCGAGTGATAATTTATATACCTCCCTGACCATGTAGGTTTCCGGAACCAATTAGTGATAAGTCTATTATCGGACCGAATAATTTTTACATTCAAAAAGTTAATGGATGAGTCATCTTCAGTCTCATAAGTGAATCTTAAGCGTTCGTGATAATTGTTGAACTTTGTCAAGATCTCGTTGATTTTTGCGCGTGGTAATATTGCGAAAACGTCATCGACAAATCTATAATAAGTAGGAACGGTAAAACCTAATGAGCTTAGACATTGCATCTCCATATCTTCCATTACCATATCTGCTAAGATAGGTGAAAGTGGAGAGCCCATGGGGGTGCCGAAGATCTGCTCATAAAAACGCCCGTTAAATGCAAAACAAGTTGAATCCAAGATCAATTCCGTTGCAAATAAAAATTGAGAAAGGTTGAATTTAGTGTTCTTGGCAATATCTTCCCAGCGTTTCCGTATAGCATTTACTACCAAATCTTTGGGGACGTTAGTGAATAATGAAGCCACATCCAGCGACACCATGATGTTGTCCTTGTCAATATCAGTGTTCTTGATAATTTCGACAAAGGACCAACCATCTTTGACATATGAATTTGGTTTTCTTATCGATTTATATAGGATATCGTAGATGTAGCTCGAGATATTGTATACCGGGCTTCCCAGAGCAGATACTATGATTCTCAACGGGAAACCATCTTTATGAATCTTCGGCAGCCCGTAGCATCGCGGCAAATTTCCGTTTGTGCAATTTAAGTTTTTATATGTCAACTCACCGATCAAACCGCTCCTACGCCAAGACTTGACTAACTCATTGATTTTGTTAGTTAATCTTTTCAAGGGATCCTTTTTTAATTCCCTGTAAGTGGTTGTGTCACTCAGCAGCAATTCCATCTTGTCGAAATAATCACTCCTGTCCATGGCGACAGTGATCTGACCTTTGTCAGCTCTCGTGACCATGATGTCTTTATTTTCGCGTAAATATCTCTTGGAGACCGCGTAGGACTGCAAGATGCATCTATCTGAATAATTAGTGCGTTTATTGTTGTCAAGAAATCTCTGAAGGATGTTAGAGATGGAAATTCTAGTTGTTTCAATCGTATCTGTTGGCAAAATATTACTGTGCACTTCAAAATTCTTGACAACGTCCAAAACAAGATTGTTACGATCATTTTTTTGTTTCTGTTCAATGGGTAACGCAAAATTGTCACCCAAGCTTAACACATCAGAAACAGTGTCCGGTATGTCCTTGCTGCTGATGTTCACGAACCACTTAGATTTGTTAATTTTTGAAAATGGATGCTCGTTGTATTTTTGTTCCAAGTTGTTAAATTTTTTAATTGAATTATTTTTCCTATTGTAATTGAATGATGTCAATCTATGTTTATTTAATTCGAAAAAAGTAGTCAATATGTCATGTGGTAGGCATTCAAAAAGTCGTTTTTCAATGTTTTTAATTTTGTCATGTAAATAATTTAAATGGATGTTAAGATCTTCAATCTCGAAATTTAACAACATGTGTTGATTAACTCAGAGATTAATTCAGAGATTATAAAGACACTGCTTCAACTAAAAAGCATATTTGATAAGAATAAAAATCCAGATAAAATAAATCGTTGAACCGATTTTTACATGTTATAAGAGGATTCCTATTTTGAAAATGTGCTATATATTACGATAATTCTTGTGTAATTGTAGCATGTCATATAGCGACGAAAGCTAACAAATTATTGGAGCAAATTGCACTGATCGCTGACGACTTTTTTTGATAACACCAAGCTTCGAATGTGTTATGAAAATATTTATATTATTTATAAATTTTACGACATTACATCAATTTGCATAAAACATTTTATATTGTTAGCTTTTGATTATATCGAGTTAACAAACGTCGTGCATAAATTATTATTTGTAGAAAGTTATATGCAAATATCTTTTTTATTGTATATACAGAATGTTGCAGAGTACTATACATATATAAGCGCTTGTAAAGAGCGCAGTAAATTGAAAAAACAAGTCCCAGTATTTTACAATTTTCGCAATAATAGAAAGAAATAAAATAAATTAATTAATTATATAATAATATTAAATAAAATCGATCGAATGTGTATCTGTGTGTGTGTGTGTGTGCGTGTGTGTGTGTGTGCGCGTGTGCGTGTGCGTGTGCGCGTGCGTGTGCGCGTGCGTGTGCGCGTGCGCGTGCGCGTGCGTGTGTGTGCGCGCGCGCGCGCGCGCGCGCGTGTGTGTGTGTGTGTGAGGGGGAGAGAGAGAGAGAAACGCTCGGCAGTTCGAGCTATTGCATGATTCAGTATGTTAGGCATTTTGTCGGCGCGCGGCAAGGGGAGGGGCAGCGCGGCGCAACGATGACGTTGTAACGAATGACAACGGCTTATCTCGCTGTTCTTCTCTTTGTCACATGCCGACGATATGTCTAATACGCTGGATCATGCAATAGCTCGAACGGCCGAGCGTTTCTCTCTCTCTCTCTCTCTCTCTCGCTCACACACACAAACACACACAACACACACGTAGATACATAATCGTTCGATTTTATTTAATGTTGTTATATAATTTATTTATTTTAATGTCTATTATTGTGAAAATCGTAAAATGCTATGAGACTTTTTTCTTCAATTTACTGCGCTCCTCACAAGCACTTATATATGTATAGTACTCTGCAACATTTTGTATATATAATGAAAAGGATATTTGCATATAACTTTCTACAAATTACAATTTATGCACGACATTTGTTAAATCAATATAATCAAAAGCTAACAATATAAAATGTTTATGCAAATTGTTTGCTGTAATATCGTATTCGTAAAATTTATAAGTACATAATATTTATAAATATTTTCACAATATATTTTTATTATATATATAAAGAGACATAGCTAAAGGAGAGCAATGATATTAGAATTATGTTTAAATATGTACGCAGTAAAGACAGTTCTATGCTCTAAATTACTTGTGCGAGACGATAGAGTGAAAATGCAACATATTTTTTGTTTGAATAAATACAATTAACACAATATAAAGAAAAGTTTTCATATTGCTCTTTCCAAAATATGCATGTCTTTTTATATTAGATAAGATTTATATTATATAAGATTGTCGGTAACATAAGTGTCGGTAAATATAAGTGTCGGTAATGTACGGACACTTTTAGTTATGTTAAAATGAGGGCGCCTACCCGTCGGAGTTCGGCTGCGACTCCAGCATCCCCTTAAGCTCGCGTAATTTATTTGAGTGTTAGCCTCTCGTGGTTGTCGATATCTGTTTTCGTGTATGTCGCATATTGGATTATTGAAATCTCGCATAATCAATTGGCTTTCTCTAAAACTCGTCCCCTCTACCGTTAGGTGAGCTAGTTGGCCCGTGGCAAAGCAGGTTATCATTTTTCGCGTTCTTTGACGTTTCGTGGAAAACTGATGTGTGAAAGACCGCATCTGGCGCCCAACATACCGAGATATCGAAACGGCCTCCGCTCCGCCGCGGCTCGCACGAGAACGCCCTCCATCCCTGTTCCTCAGAGCGCGAGTATATTAATTTCGCTATTTTTTTTTTTACGGCGTTTTCGCTCCCCTGCGCACACTCCCCTCCAACACCTCGAGGAGTGTTGCGAATAATTTAAATTGAAGAAACGTCGCAACCAATATCCGACAAGTAAAGTATTCTCTCTTCTTTTTCTATCTTCAAAAGGCAATTTATTAATAGTAAGATATACTGGCCAAAGGCCTGGACTTATTTTTGACTGGACTTATTTTTGATGATTTAAAAACTGGTATGCCGTCAGTATACCATGTGAAAGAAATATTGTTACGATCACGAAAAAATCCATTGTTAAACCATTCTTGATATAACTGTCCATCATAAATATTCGTTATACTTCCAGGAAATTGCATTGGACGTTCAAATCGACTTTGAAGTTTATCATAAAATGAAGGCATTGCATACATTTCTCTTAACTGATTTATGCAAGATAGCTCGATAAAATAGGCGTTATTTTTTTGACGACACAATGGACAAATATTACATGGGCTGAAAAGTCCCGGGATTTTTCAATAAGTGGCGTCACTAGAAAATGAACATGATTTATTTCGAGAGGTTCATCTGTCACTGGTTTATGTATGAAGTTAATGACATTTCGTTCATTCGTTTACAAGCTGCAGTCGTTTAAGTGACGCTACTTTCGCCTTCGTAAAAAAAATGGAAAAACAGGAATATCGCATCTTGATCAAACATTATTTTTTGATGGGAAAAACTTCTGAACAATCATTGAAATGGTTGCAGAAATGTTATCCCACATCTGCTCCTTCGAGAACAACAGTTTATCGGTGGTTTAATGAATTTAAAATGGGTCGTACAAGCACCAAAGACGTACCTCGCTCTGGAAGGCCAAAAGAGTCTACGAATGCGGAAATCGTAAAGCAAGTGCATCGAATCGTTTTGAGTAATCGTGGAATGAAGTTGCACGAGTTAGCTGAGGCCATGGACATCTCAAAAGAACAGGCGGGATACATTTTGCACGATCTTTTGGAGATGAAAAAACTATCGGCGCGATGGATGCCGCGTTTGCTGACCATCGATCAAAAACAGCAGCGCGTTGATGATTCAACGGCCGGTTTGGCGTTGTTGCAGCGTAATCGAGCGGACTTTTTTCGACGTTTTGTGACGATGGATGAAACGTGGGTCCATTACCATACGCCTGAGTCCAATAGGCAGTCTGCGTAGGCGTATTTCGAAGGCTTGGACGTTTCGTACTACAGAAAGGGCATCGAATTATTGGAAAATCGCTATACCAAGTGTATCGCCCTCGAAGGCAACTATGTTGAGGAATAAATATAACTTTGCCCAAAAAACGCTTGTTTTCATTAAAAATCCCGGGACTTTTCAGCCCATGTAGTATCATTCATTGATTTCTTAATTCTCGATTACAAATTGTACAATAATAATGTCTAACAGCATCAGCCTCACTTAAACGAAAAAATTTTTTAAATTTATATAAACTGTTTTTTCTTAAATTTCGAAAAGGGCAACGGAATTTGATAACTGTAAATGTCGACATAGATGACATCGTAAGATTATGATGTAAAAGAAGAGATAAAATTAGTGACATACTATCACCGACAGTTATTTCAGCGCCATGATATAATGATTCATTTAGGTCGTCATCGTTAATGACGTTGTTAAGATCATTATCAATATTTTCATGGTCGATATTATAAGTATTATCACAAATATCCGAATCATCACTTCCCTCAAAAGTTGAATTCGTATCATCTAGATAGATCATTAGTAGAATCATAAGTCCTAAAATCGTATCTGATATTAGTATCTACTCTTTCTTGTGAACTACTTAAATTACATTTATTTTTATAAATAATAAAGGTTTTTATTTTTATACAGTAAATGCGTTTTTAAATAAATATATATACTATAGTGTGTGTGTGTATGTGTGTGTGCGTGTGCGTGTGCGTGTGTGTGTGTGTGTGTGTAGACATCACATATTCCAAGTTTTTATCTTATTTGTTACTTATTATTTTATTATTATAATAAATTTGCATACCCATATTCGTTTTCAATTTCATTATTTTCAGAAAATTGTACTCTATCATGTACGTCTTCTATTTCGTATTGATTGCTGAATATTGAAAAATATTTCTGATTAATTAGAATTTTCTCTTTGTTTTATAAAATATTTTTATAAATATTTATCAAGATTATTAATAAGTTGTCAAATAAAATAACTACTTTCGATTATTTAATGCAAATTGAGCATTTTTCTGGTCGGGTAGAATATCAAAATTTCTATTTCCCAGAATAACCTTTAATCGAACGTCTTGCTGTTTCTTGCAAACTTGTTCAAGTGATTTGTGCGACATCATTTATTCAGAATCATTCATTCAATCAATCATTTATTTAGAATTTACAATATGATCAAAAATTAAATTTTTGTCTTTCGGAAGAAAAACTAAATACCGAAATTATCTCTTTTTAGAAAGCGAGACGAGAAGGTTGGATGAAAATAATATACCTGATATCGATATTAATCTTGCAATGATAGAAAAAGAAAAAAAGAAACTCTATCATCTATCAAGTAACTTCTTGTTTCGCAATCAAAAAAGAGACACTCGACAGTTGTCGTCATTTCTCTCATTATATTTAGTAGTTTTTCCGAATAGTTCGTCCATTAATAAAGTATATATTAATGGAACATTAATAAATACGTGTACTTTAAATAAGTGTGTGATTAAGTATGATTATGCCGAAGCACAAGAAATTTGCATTAATTTGGTGGCTGGAAACCAAAGAAAAAGATGTAATTAATGCATCGATTATTTTCAAAAAATCCAGACATGTTAATGAAATAGTGAAATTAACGTGGAAAGATTATAAAACTCAGAAAAAAACAAAGGCTGAGGCAAAAATTCTTGCCATAAGCGGTAAGTTACATTTTTCTGTGTGTGTTAAGAATAACTATTTTTTTATATCATCAAAATAAAAAAATATTACTAAGTGTTGATTTTTATCATAGATAACGAAGATGAACTGCATAAGTTAATTGTAACTACTAGTGATACCATCCATGATTTATCCCAAAAAATTTTCTCCGCCGATATAATAGAAGAGAAGAATGCTAGAAAAATATGTAAAAAAGTAACAGAAAATATAAGAAAATCCAACAACAGGCAAATTGAAGAAAAAATAGCAAATCGTCTGCACATTTTATCGAATATAACAATTATACCTAACATGCATTCATCATTATCATTACTATCATCATCACAGTCTCTTCCTCGCAATTTATATCCTCAATCAACATCAATTTTTTCAAATGAAGTCAGCACAACATCATCATTTTCATGCTTTTCAACTCCATATCATAAAAATCAATCATCTAATAATTTACAAGATACAGCACACAACACACAGACATTCACTTCAATTAAAGAAAAGACAAATGCAGTACACTTAAATCAAGAATCATCAGACGTATATCAAAACAGTACATTGAATAAATATCAAGATAGTGCATCATCATCTTCACAATCCTTTTCTCACAATCAGTTTTCACCAATAAATAAATCAGATACAACATCATCATTTTCTTGCTCTTCATCGACTATTCTTTCATCAACAAAAACCAAAACGCATATATCAAAACAACACAGATTCATCATCAGATTCATCATCAGATTCTGATTCATCTTCACAAAATTCACGAGAAAGTGAACAGAATAATGTTGGAAAAGGAATATGTTAAGGATTGTAACGCTAGATGGAGGTGCAGAGCGCGAAAAAGAAAATAAGGAGAGATGGTAAGATGGCGAGAGTGCGTGTGCACGCGAGAACAATGTTACGCAAAAATATACATGATTGTTAAATAAATTTGATTGTGAAATAAGACAGCAGTTATTAGGCGTCCCATAACAAATTGGCGCCCAACGTTGGGCAACGAACCGAATCTGAGAAAAAGAGTTTGTATCGAAATTAGGTGAAAAGGAACAAAAATTGAGAAGTCGAGCACGTAGCGAGCGTCGCAGCTACAAAAGAAAGACACGAAAACGACGTATAAAACAAACAATAGTGAACGTATTACAATCGTTCGGTAACAAATATTGTAACGAGTGTAGTGCACATGTACACATAGACTTAGGAAACTATAGACGGAGCGTAAACTGTTACTTTAGGCAAGGGGGATAGTGATAATCGACGGAAGGGGAAATAATAGGCAACTTCGACAAACTTTGGTTGACTCGGAAACGTTCGGCTCACATACATACTACATTTACGTACGCGCATGAAAAGTGAAGCCTTTAGCTGTGAACCTGTAATAAGCTGTCGTATTTTTTTATAAAATGAATTATTGTGTTGTGTCCGGTTGTAAAAATTCGAAATATAAAAAAAATGCTGAGCAACAAGAAAAAAAATTATTAAATCATTCGTTTGCGTTTCATTCGTAAGTATATACATTATTGTTGAGGTTATGTGTATATGAAACTCATATGATTTTAATAATTGAATTATTTGTTTAGATTTCCGCAGAATAATGAAAAGCGACAGAAATGGCTAGAAGTGTTACATTTAAATAATCCACCAAAATGGGGTGCTATATGTTCTGCCCATTTTAAGGAAACTGATTATGAAACAAATAATATGCGTCGAAGGCTTAAAGCAAATGCTGTTCCATTTGTAAATAATTGAAAAAAATTATATATATATATATATATATATATATATACCCAGATAGCACAGCATATCCATAAGATATCTAGAGGATAGATATCCCGAGAAGATATCCCGAGTTTGTTTTTAAGATCTTCTGTATATCCTTTAGATATATTCTGAACATGTGTGCTGTATGGCTATATTATATATACATATAAATGCGAATAAACTTATCTCTACTTAATGATGTATTCACATATCGATCTATTTTAATCTATTATTTTCTGTATAGTTATCTGAAGAGTATTCTTGCAAACTCGTACTAGACAGAAAACTCATTAGTGAGGAAAATGTACAAAATGTACAAAATGATGGAACTAGTAAGTATTGAAATTTATTATATTGATATAGACATAAAAAATAATTAAATAATTTAGTAAAATAGTTTAGTTAAAATAGTTAAATAGTTTATTTCTTAACAATCTTCTTCTCTTTCCATTGATTTGTATTAATTTATTTACGTACATATACATGACTTAATTATAATAATGTTGATTGTGAATTGTAGATAATGAGTAAATGAAAATAGCAGAGGTTTCTCTATCCGAAACAAGTAATATTGATTCTGGAAAAAGAGATCGTTCTACAAGTATTTCTCCTGAGAGAATATTGAATTCTCCAACAAAGAAGCGATTACGAAAAATACACAGATGTGAAGTAGCAACTTTGAAAAGAAATTTGGCTGTAGCAACTCATAAAGAAAAAACAACAACAAAAAAACTGCATACATTACAGAACATATTGAAGGAACTGTCAAAGAAGAATCTGATAAGAGAAGAAGAAGTTAATATATTGCAAGATTTTAATTCAGGTACAAAAGCACTTATTAAGCGAGAAATAAGAAAGCGAAAACAATTACCTGTATCAAAAACTTATGATCCTAGTATACGGCAATTTGCTTTAACGTTACATTACCATTCGCCAAGAGCATATAACTATGTTCGTTCTAAATTTTATAATTGTTTACCACATCCAAAAACCATATCAAAATGGTACCGTTCGTTTAGTGGAGAGCCGGGTATTAATTCAGAAGCTTTAGCGGCTATACGTAGATTTGCTGCTTCCGTTCCGTATAAATTAATAGGTTCATTAATATTTGATAAAATGGCTATATGCCAATGTTAATTATTGTCAAAATAAATTCGTAGGTTACGTAGATTATGGTAATATTGAATGTGATGCAACAAAACTTGCCAAAGAAGCATTAGTGTTTTGTATTGTGTGCATGAATGCATCTTGGAAGTTACCTATTGCGTATTATTTAGTTAACGGCATAAGTACCGAACAAAAAGCCAATTTAGTAATGCAGTGCTTAATAGTTGTTCATGAAGCTGGAATGCTAGTAATATCGTTAATATGTGATGGTTTAGCATGTAATATAAGCATGTTACAAAGTCTTGGTTGTAATTTTCATACACAGGAATTAACATTTCAGTCTTGGTTTAAACATCCAGCCAATAACAGTTATGTACATGTATTTCTGGATCCATGCCATATGGTGAAACTAGTGCGAAACGCGCTAGGTACTGTGAAAGAATTATATGACGATGCAAAAAACAAAATTAAATGGAAACATGTTGAGAATCTACACGAGCTACAAGAAGCTGAAGGTCTTCATTTGGCAAATAAATTAACGACTAAGCATATGGAATATTATAAAAATAAAATGAAAGTAAAATTAGCCACGCAATTGTTGAGTTGTTCTGTGGCTAATACTATGATAATATGCAAAGATAAATTACAAATGTCAGAGTTTGAAGATTGTTTGCCAACTGTACAGTTCATTACTCTATTTAATGATCTCTTCGATATATTTAATTCTAAAAATTTAAGACAATACGATTTCAAGAAGCCTATACATAACGATAATTATGTTAAAATTAATCAAAAACTTCAAGAATGTACAGAATATATCAAATCATTGTTAATTAGAAAAGAACATAGAAATGTACTTAAATCAAGAATAAAAACTGGGTTTCTCGGTTTTTTAATAAATATTGAAAGTTTATTGCATATGTACAAATTCGTATGCACTGATAACGATTTTCTTAAGTACATTCCTACGTATAAACTGAGTCAAGACCATCTTGAATTAATTTTTAGTAATTTAAGATCTCATCATGGATATAATAACAATCCTACAGTTAAACAATTTAAATCTGCATATAAAAAATTAATTATACACACGGAAATACAAGATAAAAACAGTAGCAATTGTATACCATTAGAAGATATTTCTATATTACATGTGTCATCTGAACAGCCAATTAATATTATAAATACGACAAACACATCAGCTTCACAAACAAAATGGCTTGATATTTTTCATATTGAACCTAATATTGATCATGATTATTCGTTACCAACATATAACACAACATATACACACAATATTCAAGTTCTATAACAGAATACAAAGCAGAAATTATTCATTATATAGCAGGGTTTATATTAAAAAAACTGACAAAAACATTACATTGCTCTGTATGTTTCGACAGTTTAATAGGAAAATCTACAGACATACATGTTAATTTAATAAATATAAGAAATAAAGGGCCACTAATATATCCATCACGAGATCTTGTGTATATATGTAAAATAACAGAAAATGCAATTAATAATTTTATACACAAAAATAAAACTTTAACACACTTCAACATGGATAATTTTACATCTAGAGTAATGCAAGAATTTGCAGATAGTAATATATTTGCCAAATTAAGGGAACATATTAATGATCAAGATTTTTTTAAGAATCATAGAAATAATTTATTACATGGTACGATTATGTTATATTCGAAAACAAAACTGACACATTATGTTAAAACGAAGTGTTTAAGCGAAAGACACAAATATAATAAACTTATATTATTTAAAGGACAATAAAACATGTTTTTGCAAGAAACTATATATATTTTCCTAATTCCTTTCATTGCATTTGCGTTACTATAATTAACAATTTTTAGTTCATTTAATTATATATATTATACCTTTCTCTAAATATTATTCTAAAAAGCATAAAATATAAACTATTTTAATGTAGAAATATTAATAATACTAGTGCGAACATTTATCATAGGTTCTCAATTTCCTCTTCTTATTGTAATATCGTGCAATTATATAATGTTCTGATTCTAAACTTTTAAAGTTTTCAAATTATTCCTATTTCACTTTATAACATAATAAAAAACAAGTCCTGTACTTTTTTTGTACATTAAAGTATGTATTTTATAATTAATTTCTTAAAAAATTTTTATACATATCATCAAATTAGAAAGCCACTGGTTGAGATACATACATCCTTCTCATAACGTCGAACATATCCGAATCGTACGGAAATAGCCGAAGTTATCTGTTATTTCCCCTTACCCCGTTTATTACCTACCCCGCAGGCTTACGCTCCGTCTATAGTTTCCTAAGTCTATGCATGTACATATTGCATCGGTGATATTCGCATAGAGGAACGAGTATATTGGATACTCACGCGTCGAAGGAGATAAAGGGTCTCACATACACAAGGATACGGCGTGGCGGTAGACGATGCGCAATCGAAGCATAACCTCAAAAAAGACGAGAATTAGGCATTGGCGTGGGACGACACGCACATTCAATTGCATAACTTCAACAACAGAAGAATCGACGCAGCATTGGACGGCGCGTAGAACTTCGATGATACAAGATAACGGCAAATATCATATAAGTGAGTCGCTCTCATCCTCCCCTTCGCTCATCTTTCTCTTATCCAAATAAATAAAGAAAAATGGAATCTAAGCAGTTGAGAATAAAATGCGGTCAAGTGAAAGCGCAACTTACTCGTATTCAGACATTTTTCAGAACAACAGATGAGCCAACAGTGGCTGAAGCACGAGTACGATTAGAAAAATTAATAGAATTATGGGATAAATTTGAAGAACTTCAGAGTTCTCTCGAGAGCATACAGGAAATCTTAACCGAGGAGGAGGAGTTGCAGGAAGTTCAAAGCGACAGCGAGGCTGAACGTGCAGCGTTTGAGGCAATGTATTACAACGTGGCGGCGAAGGCTCACGGTATAATAGACAGAGTCAATAGGGCACGAGAACACCGAACATTAGAATTGAATCAAGATAACAATCGTCAGAACGAAAGGAATTATGTAAGAAGAGCCAAGCCCAAGCTGCGGGAAATAAAACTCCCTGAATTTCGCGGAGAATACACGAAATGGATGTTTTTCAAGAATAGTTTCGAATCGACAATTCATAACGATGAGGATCTCTCGCCAGTGCAAAAGCATCAATATCTGGTAGGGGTGCTTCAAGGTGAAGCTCGACAAGTAATTCAAGGTTTTAAAATTTCAGATGAAAACTGAGAGTGCATGGAAATTGCTCAAGGATACCTATGACAATGAGATGATCATAATCGAGACACATCTCGACGAATTGTTAAAATTTCCGAATATCACGAAGAAAAATAAAGCTGAATCAATCCGACAATTTATTTGGCATATTCAGACACACGTCAAGTCGCTTGAAGCGTTGCAACAGCCCGTATTTGAATGGGAGACAATTATAATACATCTGGCAAAGAAAAAACTCGATTTCACAAAGCAGCGAGATTGGCAGAACATTGTTAAAGGTAAAACACCTCACAATATGCCACGACTAGACGAATTTATCAAGTTTTTGACGGAACGTTGTCACATGCTCAGAGTCTTGAACAACTCGAAGGAGAAGTCTGCAGCACAAAGGCAACAGCAGCAAAAAAAGAGTGAGAAAAAGATTTCTCTTGCTTCGACATCATCGAGTTGTAAGATTTGCAACGGAGATCATCCAGTATACAAATGCGATGAGTTGCTCAAAACTGCAACATCGGAAAGATTTAAATTGGTTAGAGAGAAGCAACTCTGCGTAAATTGTCTCAACCCAGGGCATTATGCAAAAAATTGCAAAACATCATCTTGTAAAAAATGTCAAGGCAAGCACAACACTATTCTACAGTAAACTCTGAATATGAAATTAAGAGGATAATTGTTATCAATTAAAATTTTGATGACAATATGAAAATTTTTTTCTTGGAAGAGTGGATGAGAAATACGGAGCACTTTGTCAGTTAAACCTACAATAATACCTTTCTTATGAGCAATGGAATGGTGTGAGTTGAAATTTAAAAAACGCTCCGAAAAAGTAGGTTTTCTGTACCAGTCAGTCATAACTCTATTGTCTTGAACGATGAGAAGAACGTCAAGAAAGTTCAGAGATTGATTCTGTTCCAACTCAACAGTAAATTGAATTCTATGGTGGAAAGAATTAAAGATCTTTTGGATGTCAGCAATGAGTGTTCCCACCCACTTCCACCCGCGTTCACGCTACCCATCCATCCCCTTCCTTTCCAACAGCCAGCTGTGAGATTTCGACACACGCGTCTCATTACGTTGCGAACTTGCGATCTATCGACACATTTATTTTGACGCTCCGCATTTTTTCTGCTTTCCATACCATCTTTTGTTAACAATCTTGGTGAGCGTTATTACTATTTTCTTTGTCTCTATCTATCTTTTTTCTAATTTATTTGCGAGATCATGATTATATGAATACTTTAACAATGATTTTTACTTTACTTTCTCTATTATAATTTATCGTCCAAATATCATTAATCTTTATTTTTGAATTTGTAACTTGTAATTGCTAGCTCTGTTTTCAAAATTGTTAACTTTCTGCCCATGATATTATTTATATCCATCTTTATATTATGTTTTTTGTGCATTTTTTATTTTGTACACTTTTTTACCACTTCTGTGGTTATATGTGCGAGACTTGTTGCTCCTTTTGGTTTATAATTATTACAGATTACCTACGGAGTTTATCAGGACTTTACACTATATAATATTCTTATTACATCGGAAGACGAGATCTCCTGGGTTTTTTCCTTGTTTTCGTTTCGTGGAACGGTCTTTTCTTGTATACATTCCAACAACGAAGGTGAACATCATATCTACACATGTACGCAGAACTGTTACAATTCATGGAGCTCTGTAATATGTTTTATATTAATGATTTCCTTATGACAATTCTTCAATTTACGACATTAATTTTTGAGCGTTTTGTCTACAGACTGATTATATTATTGTATATGCAACTTTCACTCCATTATGATTTTTGCGAGCGCCTTGTCTGCACGCACACGCAGACTTTTTGATATCGTCGTTTTTATCTCACACTTGCGAATTTTGTATATTATTTGATATGTCTCCAACTAGGATTCCAATCAACTTTGTCGTTTACTATTATTTCTTAATTTATTGTTTTCACTGAAGAGAGCCCGATACGGGTAGAAACGTTTGCGCTAATAAATTTTCACTTAATACATACGTTATTTCTGTTATATTGTCCATCCTTGCCAAAATAACGTATAGGTGATATCTTTGAGTTTGTCGCCACACGATACGCGATTCTGGCTCACCGACCCGTAACATCACTTTTGAATTTTAATTATTATTTAACTTTATCCGTAAAATTAAGAATTCAATATTATTTGGAGTTATTTTAGCAGAAGCGAAGACCTCGCAATTTAATGTTTCTTTACGTTTCTTAATTTTATCATAGCATTTATGTAGGTTAAGTTGTGTGCAAGTCTCTCGTGCAATATGAATGGATTGAAAACAATAATTTTGTTGAAAGATGATTCTTTCAAGGGAAGCGGCATATTAAGGATTGTAACACTAGATGGAGGTGCAGAGCGCGAAAAAAAAAATAAGGAGAGATGGCAAGATGGCGAAAATGCGTGTGCACGCGAGAACAATGTTACGCAAAAATATATGTGATTGTTAAATAAATTTGATTGTGAAATAAGACAGCTAGACAGTTATTAAGCGTCCTATAACAGAATACAATATTTTTAGGGCTTCCAAATGGAATAAGTAAGCATTAATTTTGTTCATAAATTTTAATTATTCGTATTAATTATAAATTATAATTTATCATTTCCAGTCACAAAAAGAGATATTTGTTTTCAAGAACACTTATTACAAATGATGAAAAATGCTTACGAAAGTCAAAAGAAAATGGACGTTGAATCAGAAGAAATTTTTGCGGTAATAATAATACACGTACGCACACGCATGTACACGCGCACGCGCGCGCGCGCTCACACGCACACATTTATTATAATTACATTTATATATATATTTACAAAATTTCATAAGACTAATAAAATATCAATAATAACAATATCATAATATAAACGAAATAATATAAAAATGGAAAAAATAATATATGTATAAAGTACATAACAATTTTTTTTTGCAGTTACCAAATCATTATTTTAAGGCGGCTGAAGACAAAGTAAAAATATATTAAATTAATTTTATATTTTTAATTATTTATATTTTAATTTATTAAAATAAATTAAACAAAGTTAAAGGCTCCTCTAAATTAACAAAACTAAATGAATAATGAAAGGCAATAAAGAGCCAACGCAGTTGTAGGGCGTGGATAAAATAATTTCCAAAGCAACAATTCAATTTTAACGATCCTTTCGCTTTATTCCAAACGTTTCGGATTCAATTCGAGCCTTCTTCAGTGATTCTAATAAAAACAAAGAAAAAATACATAAATCAAATGAGAACAAAATAGAAACGCAATATCAATAAAATACAAAAGAGAGGAGAAAGCATAGTCACATGAATGCATGGTCTATAAGAGCGACACGACTTCGTCAAGGCTGATCCATCCGAGAAAGCACGATGCAAAAGCCCTCTCAGCGGTACAAAGCGCGAAGAGCGATATGACTGACAAAATATATATAATCAAAACTAGTCACACATCTTAAAAGCGAGAAAAATTCATTAACGTTAGTCAAAGGCCACTCACTCACTCAGACAAGAGACGAATCAGCAAAAACGACACGAAATAATCGACACGATAACAGTCGAATGGGCCGATAATTTGAACGGTAACGGTAATCATGTCATAGTGTGGTCGGCAATAACAAACTAAATATAACGAGGACAAAGCCAGTCAAACAGAAAAACAACCCGTTAAATTTTTGGCATGTTTTCAATAATCGACAGACACGAAGTATTCAATTTTAAAGTGTCGCTTTGGAGGTTCAACGCCTTCTTTTGGCGCTTAATATGAATCATTTCCGATATTAGTCTTTTTCCTAAAAACATTTCTTCATCCAAAATCTCAACATCATCGAAATCGAAAGTGTGATTAAGCGCTCTATGTTCGGCAATGACGGACGTAAGATTCCTTCTATGTTCTTTGATCCTCGTCCTTAACAGACGACCCGTTTGTCCCACGTAAGAGGCGTCGCAATCTGTGCAATTAATTTTATACACTATATTACTACGCCAATCCTTCCGTAAATCGTCCTTGCCGACTTTAATAAATCTGCGCAAATTGTTTATTCCGGTGTGAGAAAGCCTAACATCAAGATTTCTAACGCAGTATCGGAAACGTTCTGATATGTTCTTCACGTATGGAACATTAAAATATGTGATCTTGCTTCCACCACTCTCAACGTCAATCACACTCTCAACATCATTCAAAGTGTTGTCATGTTTGTTCTTAAATCTATGAAATAGGATATTAAGCCGATCGACAATTGTGCGAAAGATAAGAGAGAGCGGATATCCATTGTTCAGAAGGATGTTAATAACAATTTCGACATTTTCTTTACGAAATTTAGGATGAGAAAGCCAAAAAACTTTATCTGTTAGACCAATGATCGTGCCCTTTTTCTGGCACAGGGGGTGTCGCGACTCAAAGTGGAGGTACCTTCCCGAGAAAGTTGGTTTATGAAACCAATTAAATTCAATATTCATTTTCTAAAATAATTGTGATGGCAAGAAAATTCAAACGGTTGTCAACACCCTCCTCAACAGTGAATTGCAACCTTGTGTGGAACGAGTTAAAAGTATTCAAGACAATATTGAGCATCGAGGAGGGGGCCGCCAACACGATGTCGTCAACATATCTAAAATAAAAGGGAAGATCCATAGGTAGAGCCGCGATAGCCCTTAACTCCAAATCTTGAAGCGTGATCTCAGCGATAATCGGGGAAAGAGGAGAGCCCATGAGCGTGCCAAATGTTTGTTGATAATAAACATCATTAAACATAAAAAAAGTAGAATTCAAGATAAGGCGAACTGCCAATAGAAATTCATCGCGAGGTATCCGACAATTAATTCCTATATCCCATCTATCAGACAAACTATTAATGGCCATATCCAAAGGTATGTTGGTGAATAGTGAGACGACATTCAACGAAATTAATTTTATATCGCTCACAATACGTTTGGCATTAAATTTCTCGACTACTTGTGCACTATTAATAATTTGGCTATCAGGTCTCGGAATAGATTTATAAATGTCATGTAAAAATTTAGCGAGACCATAAAGCGGTGTGTTCTTAGATGAGACTATTATGCGTAACGGGTTTTTAATTTATTCTTTAAATTATTCTTTAATTTATTCTTTAAATTATTAGTTGCTTCTAATTTTCTTAATATTAATAATTTCAGGAAGAAATAGCAACAAATTGTGGCTTTTATTTATCCAAAAAAAAGAAAACGTTTTTAGAAATGAAGGCAAATTTAAATAAAGATTGGTGCGTAATTGGAAAGTAATGGTGCGCGAAACGATATTAGACGTATACAGTTCTAGCATTGCAAATTATTCTGCAACAGGAAAAAGGACGAACAGACCAGCAATTAATCCTATGCTATTTAAAGGGTTATATGGTAAATACACACACGCGCGCGCGCGTACACACACACACACACGTGCGTGTATGTTTATACGTACACATTCTATACGGAGTAATTATTATAGTAAAAATTACTGTAATATGTGTATATAATAATTTACTATAAAATTTTCTTCTTGTACATAAATTTCTTACATATTGCAATTTGTACAATTTACACGAAGATAATTTGATATTAAAAATTATTATAGTATATAATAGCTGCAGACCACCAGGACCATTTCAAAGTAAAGTGTTATGTAAAACTGTAAAAATTATGCAACTGATGAAAGTTATAAGTTTTATACTTGTGCAAAAATCTTGTATAGAATAACAATGTTATTTATTTAAAAAATAATTTATTTGTAATTAATTACTGTTTTTTGAGTTTCAGATTCTTCTTCATATAAATTATTCGAATTATAAAAATTTTTATAATTATACACGCACACACACATTTGTAATAATTATAAACATTTAATTAAATTTATTATATAGTTATACATAAATTACAAAAAAATATATATATGTATATGGTATATTGAAATTTAAAATATATATATGTATGTGGTATATGGCATGGTATATATTAAAATATGTATATAGTAAATATTTTATTAAAATATTATTATATGTGTCTAATAAATAAATATTATATTTAAATAAACACACAAAATTTTTTATTATTATAATTAAGATATAATAAAATAAGAGATAATAAGATAAAAAAATAATAATAATACTTGCGAGAAGACATGTTAATGTATAATATATAACTTTATTTACTTAAGACTGCAAAATAATTGTAATTTTGTTTAACAATAATTGTAAAATAAGACATGAAGTGCAATTTATTACATCTTATATTTTGTCTTATTTTACAATCTTGTTAAATTAAATTATAATTATTTTACAGTGTTAACTAAATAAGTAAAATTATATTTTAACGTGTCTTTTTTGCTTATTATTATTATTATTTTTATAAACATATGTAATTTTAAGAATAAAAGATATACATGTAGGACATGAAGCTTCAATAAAGGTTTTATTTGAAGCTCCAATAGAGGTTTTATCGTGCTACTTTAGCTCCTACTGAAAGAGGACCTACTTTAATTATCAAAATATTGACAGCATTTTTAGTTTCGAAATAGCATTAAAGCAAAATTTACAGAATTCAAAATTCAATGCAGGAATAAACAAGTATAATATCATCAAAGTAGGTTATTGCCACTCGTATAAGCATATAGATCTGTTAAGTAGGTGCAAATTAGTTTTAAAAGTGTCAAAGTAGGATCAAGATTTCGACTCTGGACGTCTACGGTGTTAAATTTACCAACGAAGGAATGATGCTCAGTGTCAAATGTTTCGATGTGGACAAGGAAGATAATATAATTATCGATGGATTAAAATATAAAGGAACCGAAGGTATACGATTTGATTTTTAAAAAATTTCCCAATCATAAAAAATATATCGAAAGGAATTAGGCTCGTTATATATTAAATAACATGATAAGAAAACTAGCGTCTACGAGCCACAGCGGATGGTAATGCCTAAAAATTCTTTTTAATTGTACACGAAATTTAAACGAAAACACAGCATATATTTTACTTGGTGCATTTAACCAAGATATAGATTCTCATTTTTGAGAAATTCTATAAAACCCTCTTTACCCCCCTGAAGAGACGTAGACGAGAAAAATATCGGGGCGAAGTCGCTGAATCGGGAATCGAGCCTTTCGCTTGCCGGGCGACTGCTCTTACCACTGAGCTATTCAGCCCCACACCGATATCACTCTCGTCTATTTGTTTATAACTATGGAAAATGAAACGCGATCTTTTCAGCTACGCGTGAATTAAACTAAATCGAAAGGAATTAGACTCGTTATATATTAAATAACATGATAAGAAAACTAGCGTCTACGAGCCACAGCGGATGGTAATGCCTAAAAATTCTTTTTAATTGTACACGAAATTTAAACGAAAACACGGCATATGCATATATTTTACTTGGTGCATTTAACCAAGATATAGATTCTCATTTTTGAGAAATTCTATAAAACCTTCTTTACCCCCCTGAAGAGACGTAGACGAGAAAAATCGATTCCCGATTCAGCGACTTCGCCCCGATATTTTCACCATTGATAACCTCTACACCGTCCGCGACAACGAGAACTGTACAACAATCCACGATACCCAAATTTCTTGAGATCGAAGAAGTTTTCGAAAGCCCGGTCAACCCGCTCGAATTATCCGTTCGAAACAGGTTACAAACGTCGTAAGGTCAGGAAATGGTACGAGAGCACTTGGGACCACTCGGACAAAAGTACATGGGCGCTCTTCTTAGCGGCGACGAAAGAAAGAACGAGATCGATCACGTGTACGGTGTCTATTTCGATGAGAATGGAATGCGTCTCAGTAACAAACGATTCGACATTGACAAAGATGACTCTATAATCATAGACAAAATGAGATACATTGGTACACCAGGATTATAGGAGTTGATCTTCAAGAGAATTCCCGATGACGTCATATACACTGAGGACAATGTGCAAAAATATAAGAACATATTGATGGCGACGAGTGCGTATAAACGTCAACATGATGAACAAGGTCAATTAAAGAGCAACAAGGGATACAAGTATAAACAAATAATCGCGCCGTGATGTCGATCGAATCGAAAAAGAAAAAATCTGGAACGGGAGTATTCACACCTCGCGTGATGACGCTAACCGACAATAAGATCGATTACGTGCACTGGGACGATCCCAATGAGCTAGTGGATCGCCTATGATTGCTCGATGCTTCGCGTCGAGCTGGCCACGACGCTCACGACAACGAGATCCTGTTGATCATAGAGGAACTTCGCGAAGCCGGCTTTATTATAAATTAAACGGTGTCTCGACAAAATTAATCAGTCGATCGACGTCACTCGCATCGAAAAAAAATGCCTACCAACAAATTTGGATTATTCGAACGGAGAAATGAAGAAATCAGCACAAGCGATTATTGGGGTAAATTGGTGACAAGTTACTTGCGTCAAAACGCTTTGTCGCTACGGACTATGATGCGAGATCGCACAAGATTCGCCGTGTAGCGCAACCTGAGGCTGATACCGATGCAGTCAATAAACTGTACGTGGAAGAATACGTTAAAAGGTTGAAGAATCAACAGAAAGAAGCAAGAAGCTGACTGCGTTCGAGAAGGACGTGCGAGCTTTGCAGACTGCGATAAACGAGCTTCGTCATACGATTAACATTAATTCAAAATCGGCTATCAACCTGTAATGTGCTGTAGTGAACGACTTAGAAGCGGCTATTGTACAATTATTAAACATCTACAAAGGCTTATCGAACGGCTACGAACGGTTATCGAGCTATAATGAATGGCAGTGATCGAAGAGGAAACGCCCTCGAACGAGGCTACAAACGATTCAAGAATAGCTGCGAACGAGGCTACGGGCACCTCAAACACGGCTGCGAACAAAACTATGAACACGTCAGGAACGGCTACATACGAGGCGGCATACAAGTCCGGAACGGCTACGAACGAGTCAAAAACGATTGTCAACGAAGCTACGAACGGGTCAGAAACGATTGTGAACGAGGCTGCGGGCTACTTAAAAGTGACTACCAACAGGGTCAATCACGCCAACAAACGGCTCAAAAACGACAACAAACGGGTCAAGAACTGCAACAAACGGGTCAAGAACGGCAGTGAACAGCTACGAACGGCTATTGAACGACTATTGAACAGCTACGAACGGCTATTGAACGGCTATTGAACGGCAGTGAACGGCTAAGGAACGACTTAGGAACGGCTAAAAAGTAACAACGAATAATAAAACGCACGGTGATACGTATCGTTTATTTGATTGACGAATCGAAACAATGGGTCGATGATCGAGAATGACCGAGGAAGCGAAGAAACAACATAGTTTAGAGAAACGACAGTTGGTTGAACGAACTACACGCACCGGCGAGAAAAAATTTCCTCCGAAGACATGTCATAGTGCGGGGATATGATGACCTGTGGCAAGCCGACATCGTCGAGATGCGTCCGTACTCTCGTTTCAACAGAGGTTACAACTACATATTCACTGTCATCGATGCGTTGAGCAAGTACACGTGGGCCGTACCACTCAAGAGTAAAGGCGGAAGCGAGACAGCTGACGCTATCGCCGAGATAATTCGAGATAGCAAGAGGTGTCCGAAAAATATACAGACCGATATGGGGAACGAATTTTATAACGCCGACGTGTAACGGCTCATGCGGAAACACGACATCAATCATTATTCTACATATTCGACATTAAAGACATCGATCGTTGAACGATTCAATCGCACGCTGAAAAACGACATGTGGAAGATGTTTACGCTAAACGGATCTTACAAGTGGATCAACGTGTTGCCGGGACTCGTATCGGATTACAACGCGCGCAAGCATCGAACGATCGGTATGCGGCCCGTCGACATTACCCCTGCGATCACTGAAAGACTCTTGGCTACTGTGTGTAACCGTGTAAATATCGCGGGTCTGGCGAAATTCAAAGTAGGTGATTCGGTACGCGTTGGCAAGTACAAGACGGTTTTCGAGAAGGGTTACACGCCAAATTGGACAATCGAGGTGTTTAAAATTATAAAACTGCAGCATACTAATCCCGTAAGCTATCTACTTGAGGATTATCGCAAAAAATCTATCGCTGGAACGTTCTACGAACACGAGTTGCATCGCGCGAATTATCCGGATGTGTATCTCGTGGAGAAAGTACTGCGCAAGAGGGGTGACGAGGTTACGTGAAATGGCTGGGATTTGACAATTCGCACAACTCCTGGATACATAAGAACAATATGATTTAATTAATCATACAGTGTTTATTTTTTCATTTTCAAGAAATGAAAATATACATAAAAATCCTTATCAATATTCCTTTCAATAGTACATGTATTTTTAATAAGATATAATAAGATGTATGAGATACACATAAAAATATATGAAATATAAAAAATACAAAAAATTTTTATTAATATTCCTTTCGATAGTACATGTATTTTTTTAAATAAGATAATAAGATATATGAAATATACATTACATAAAAATATATGCAATATAAAAAATAAAAATCTTTATTAATATTTCTTTTAATAGATAGTTTATCACACACATTTTACATTTTATATTTTACATTACATATTACAATGGTATCTTATAATGTCCCCACGGTAATGTATCTGTGGTTTCGGGTACGATATACCGCTTATCGTCGTACGGACTCAAAGCAATTTTCGTCTCGCGGATCGTGTATACTTTGTGCAGTTTAGATCGTATACACGACTGCTGGTGCGTCATTTCAATTTCTTCTTTCAAACACCGCATGTAATCGTCAAACGTTATCGTTCTCGCAACAACGTTGCTCTTGACGCCTTTAACTTTCTTCGTGTCTTTCTTTCCACTCGTAACGCGTACATCTTTGCCCTGAGCCCGATGAATTCGGTCATTATCGTACCGTTATTTTCATCCTTCATTAAACTCGGCACCTTTTTATTTACAAGCGGCATACCGTACGCATTGTCTACCGCATAATCGCTCGTGTCAAATCTGGCGATATCGCCTTCATGTTATCATATACATGCGCGCACTCAATGTGATATATGAGACTGTCTGTGTTGGTGTACATGATCTTACATTTGTCGCGATACAGGAAAGACATGTACTCGTGATGAAACTCGTATAAACACGTCTTGGATATGTCGAGTGTGCACATACCCACGTAAATCGGTTTGTCGAGTTTCACCTCGAATTTGCGCAATTCCACAGCGATTACGTTTTCCGAAAAGACGCTTCTGCTGTGGAAATTTGGTTTTGCGATCATTGCTTCTGCACCGTATCGTCCGTCCCACTTTGTTAATAATTTTACATCAACATGATTACGCACATTTTCCATTGTTTTACCAAATACCGCATTGTTCATTAATTTGTATAAATTTTTCTCGAAATCATTTTTCGCAAGTGTTCTAAACTGTGTATTTAATTCTATGTAATTTCGAAACCATGGAGATTGAGAAAACTGTAAAATTCTATGTATTTTTGTTACACGAAGGCTGTGACGCGTACATTGCTGTAGATTACGGTAGTGTATCACGTAACGCTTCTTATCGTATAACGTTGCAAGCAGTTTGAATTCCCGCTTATCGGCCGGCTTGTCGCGGGCAAAACGGTAGGTCAATGTGCGTATCGTGAAGATGTTGCGGATATTCGAGATCGACTTCGAGGATATAGCCTGTAGGGAAATCTAGCGCTATAGATGATGCGTTAAAATTCGACACGTCATCGACCCATCGAAAATCGGTATAAGGCAACGGTTGGCACATTGCCCAACCGTATAAATTATTAACGTCAAAATACATCAAGTACGACGATGGTTTCGATGGATCGTACGACTCCATGTACTTGTTATTAGCGCGCGCGTATCTGTTGGAACATTGACTTAGACCGCCGCGTATACCATGTTCAAAAAACATAACCATGTCGATATCTGTAAGCAGCTCGAACATAATCTTCGTATGCTTTAACATGGCGTCCTACGTGTACCCGGGGAGAGTGTAGTAATACGTGGGGTCGAGTCCGTAACTTTTGATGCAACTATCGCGAAAGTTTTCGAAAATATCGACTAATAACAAGACGTCGATTTTCAGATACAAATTGCTATATTCGCCCAGCGAATGGAGAATCGCATCCAGATGTTCTCGGCGTGCGCGTAATCATTCTCTGATATAGTTTCACCGATCAAGGAACTGTAAAACGATTCGCGCGATGGTAAACGCGTATCTTGCAACTTGTCCACAGAGTCGATGTATTCGTACGGAAAGACGCCCTTCCGTATTAATAAATTGAAATTTTCGGTTGATAAATTTTGAAATTCTGATTTTAAAATTTTGAGCTTATCTTTATCTAAAAATGATGCCAATTTGTCGAGACTCGATGCAAGAAATTTGTACGAATCGATGAAGCGTAATTTTATATGATTTTTTGATTCTTCTTCCATACAAACATCTTTTATAAACGATATATATTTTTCTTTCGTTATCGGAAGTAATTCGACTTTCCCTTCGAACGCCGTAGCTATATCCTCGATAATAAAGTGTGAATCGTAACCGGATAAATTGTGAAAGACTATGGGAATACAAAAAGATTCTTTATAATTTAGATTACAATTTGAATGCGCGGGAAGACTACGGGAATACAAAAAGATTCTTTATAATTTAGATTACAATTTGAATGCGCCGGACCTCTGTACCGCCCGGTCAGATGACAATGATCGCGAACGCGTGTATCGTCTTGCGCGAACGGTTTTTCACATATGTGACATTAAGTAACGTGATAAAATTTTTTCCGTTCTTCGAACGTCAAATCTACCATAGGGACATTAGTCGATAAAATATTCTTAACGCGAATCGCTAAATTTTTAAGATCTTCGACGAAACATGCTATACAATCGGCGCTACGACGCGAATGATACGCCAATAAAGATTCGTCGTACGAACAATGTGCATAATAAGCTATGCTAAATACGTGGTGGTGTTGGTACAATTTTTGTTGTTCTTCCTCCGTCTTGGCCAGAACGCATTCCAGGTCGGCGTACACGACGAATGGAATCCGCTCCTTCCGATTGAAGTTGTTGAATTTGAGCCACTTATCCTTATCACTCGGCAATCGCATAGCGCAGTCATTCATCTCACGACAGTCGATCGTAACTGTGCGACAGTGCGACTGCAACTTGTCATCTGAAATAATGCAGGCATCTGTAAAAGAAAAAATTTTTTTAAATTAAGATTTGAAGAATTTGTTATATAAATTATAATTAAAACAACGTGATAATTAAATAGCAAGCAATAAGAGCCTACAAAACGCGGATGGCAATGTGTTCGCGAAAAATTTTTAAGACACATGCACATATGCCAAGTTACAGATTCTCTTGGTTTGAGACTCCTATAAATTTTTAAGACACATGCACATATGCCAAGTTATAGATTCTCTTGGTTTGAGACTTCCATAACACCCCCTTTACCCCCTTGGAGAGATGTAGACAGGAAAAATATCGGGGCGAAGTCGCTGAATCGGGAATCGAACCCGAGTCTTTCGCTTGCCGGGCGACTGCTCTTACTACTGAGCTATTCAGCCCCACACCGACACTTCTTCTGTACGTTTTTATTAATCGGTGGAAATAATGGGAACACGATAATTAGCTCGACGTGTAGTTCTAAATAAATTGGTAAATAATTCGGCTCTATATAATTAAAACAACGTGATAATTAAATAGCGAGCAATAAGAGCCTACAAAACGCGGATGGCAATGTGTTCGCGAAAAAAAATTTTTTTTTTTTTTTCTTTTTTTTTAAGACACATGCACATAGGGGCTGAATAGCTCAGTAATTATCACGTTGTTTTAATTATATAGAGCCGAATTATTTACCAATTTATTTAGAACTACACGTCGAGCTAATTATCGTGTTCCCATTATTTCCACCGATTAATAAAAACGTACAGGAAAAGTGTCGGTGTGGGGCTGAATAGCTCAGTGGTAAGAGCAGTCGCCCGGCAAGCGAAAGACTCGGGTTCGATTCCCGATTCAGCGACTTCGCCCCTATATTTTTCCTGTCTACATCTCTCCAGGGGGGTAAAGGGGGTGTTATGGAAGTCTCAAACCAAGAGAATCTATAACTTGGCATATGTGCATGTGTCTTAAAAATTTATAGAAGTCTCAAACCAAGAGAATCTGTAACTTGGCATATGTGCATGTGTCTTAAAAATTTTTCGCGAACACATTGCCATCCGCGTTTTGTAGGCTCTTATTGCTCGCTATTTAATTATCACGTTGTTTTAATTATATAGAGCCGAATTATTTACCAATTTATTTAAATTATAATTATTTGAATTATATAAATTAAACTTACCACAGATATATTTCTTATGATCTTTTTTGCTCAACTGTGAACTGACAAGTCGCGATAGATTCTTGATCCACGCGAAATGTCCGACGCTGTTGTTACCGTCTTCCACGTATAGCGGATTCACATGCTTATCTCGCTTCTGCTCCGAAAGACGTATCGGGGCAATGTTCTCTTTCTCGATGCTGTACACGTTGATCGAGATATTGTTTGCGAGTTCAAATTTTTTAATTTGATTTACAGTCACTGGAAACTCAATATCTCGGAGATTCAGCACTGTCGCGTAATGCGGGTACGATGATTCCCGTTCCGCGTTCCTTTCGGCGGAATATAGGGCGGCGACCACTGCCCACGCGAAACATGCATTGTCTTTCGATTGCACGTTTATCACCGCTCTCTTCGTCGCAATCTCTCGCGGTAACTTGATGTGACATCCCGTACACAAAGGATTATACTTGTTTATATTTACATTTAAATTCTGTATTCGCGACAAAGCCCACCCGCTGTCGCGTTCCTGAAACTCTTCCAGAGATGCTAGGATGGACTCGATAACGCGCCGTTCGTACCACTCGCGTAAATCCGATGTGCGAAAGAGTTCACAGTTTTTCGTATTCACACTTTTATTGGCGCGTTTATCTCCGGCCACAAATTCACCATTAAACACAGTGTTCACTTTTACAGTGTTGTGTTTTCTTAGAGCGTCCTGCACATGTTGTATCACAATGTCTTCGGCATCCTCGAGAAATTGACGAGGTTCGATATGGTTTGTATTAATTACAGCACCGGTCAAAATTCGGCTATCAAATGCGGTATCGATCTCTCGCCAAACGAGTCTTTCCGCGTTATTGTCATCGCTGTAATCGCCACCACTGGGAATAAATCGCCTCTGCAATCGAATTTTTGCACTTTCGAGTCGCGCGATTTTGGCTACCAGGGATTGTCTACATCCGATCAAGAGTCGCGGACGCTTGACACGACTGCGTTCTTCGAGTTCTTTGATTATTTCCTCGCAACGCTGCAGCCATGCAAAATACTCGCCCAAGGTGGTAATTTGGTGAGATCGCTCCATCAGATCGCGTTCAGTCCGCTCGATGTTTTCCATTTTCTTCTTATCTTTTTTACACTACGTCACACTTTTCTGCGGAGCATTTGCACTTTTTGCACACGATAAATAATACCGTTCGCTTGAACGTGAAATCGCGCAAATATCTTTCTAACAGGACACCACTATACTCTTCTACAACCGGCGTGTCGATGCGCTCAAATCACAGTGACTTGATGCGCTTCAATCATCCCTGTATTTCGTCTAAATCTTTTTATCTTTGCGTAAAATAAATAAGTATGGTGTATCGTAATAATCATTTTTTATTTACATCTCAGAAAAAATTCGTTCTCTCTCACACGCGTGGTAAGAGCACAAAGCAGCCAAACATCGGCGCTGATACGTTGCAATTCTTCCAAGAAAAAATATGGAAAATAATTTTGGGCCGGCCCTAACATCCAATCCTCTTCAAATACCGCTCTTTTTTGTTTATGCTAGTCATAAAACATTCAACACGTCCCCAAACATCCCCCGCGCCTCCGTACTATGATTTGACATGTTTCAATCCTCCTCCTTCTCCTTATATATATTTCATCCAATCCTTTCTCATCTTTTGAATGTGGGAAGGTACAACGCAGAAAGAGCATGAACATCGATAGAAAAAAGAAAAGAAAAAAGGTTGTGCCCTAAGATGCAATCCTCTTCCAAGGAATACAGCTATATATTGTTTTATGTTAAAAAATATATAAAAGGAAAAGGAGCTGCACTAGAGTATCATTTTTTCTTTCGTTGCTCTTCTGTGATTTTCTTTCGTTGCTCTTCTGTGTTTTTCTTTCGTTGCTCTTCTGTGTGTAATCTTGTGCAATGGCTGAAGTAATTATTATCGATGATGATGATTACGATATGGATCTGATTGTGGCTGAGAGGATGGAGATAGAGAGAGAGGAGAGAGAGATGAATATTGGTGATCACGAATTATCAGACGAGGATGGGCTTGATGATGAAATGTTACTTGATGTAATAGAACCGTTGACGGATAATGACTATAATAGTGATGATAGTGAGGATGGTGATGAATTATGGCAAAAAAAACAACATCTAGAACTACCTGAAATATTAACATTGAATGAAACGCTAAAAATATGTTGCATATCGTGGTATTATGAAGAAAATGGAGAAAATTCGAAATATTGCACCGAATGCTTTATCCAACGAGCGTTTTTATTTGTAGAGGCTAAATCTGTTCGAGAACATAGAACCACAACTTATTGCAATATAGAGGCTATGTCATGCAGAGAGTGCAGGAAATCTTTACATCAAGTAATGCCATGCGACATGTGCCCTGTTTGCAAACATTAAAATAGATGAGTCATGGATAACATTGTAAGTATCTTTTAATTTATTATATCAAAAGTATCTTAAAATAAATTATTAAATAATTTAAACTAATGAAATGTATATATTTTCTTTTGTTTCAGGAGCAGTCCCCTGCGACCATCATATTGGATATTTTTATTTGGATGTTCATGCTCTTTCTGCGTTGTACCTTGCCACATTCAAAAGATGAGAAAGAATTGGACGAAATATATATAAGGAGGAGGAGGAGGAAGTAAAATATATATATGTATAAATGCCTTGTACATGTCTTAAAAAAAATTTTTTCGCGAACAATTTATGTTTGAAAATTTACGTACGAAAATTTATGTACAAAAATTTAATTTCTTTATCAATTCTTTATATTGTATACTTTTTTATTAAACTCACACATTTGAATAAATTATATTATATATTTTTAATTATAACAAAAAAATGCAATTATTTACATGTCTTTCCCTTACGCTCCAATCCTTCGTGCGCTCTCGCATTAATTATAAGTCTTATTATTATAAGTATCGTTCTCTCTCACACACGCGACAAGGGTACAAAGCAATCGAACATCGGGGGCTGATATGTAAACGGGGGACAAAGGTTGGACCGAAATATCTCAAAAATATAAGTTTATGAAATAAAGTTGTTAAAAATATATATAAGGTTATAAAAGGTTTTTTACAATATCCCATTTGCAAAAAAAATTTTTTGTCCCCCCGATAATCTCTGAAAGCTTGTCCGCTTAATCTCTATTGTTCATACGTCGAACGGGAAAAAAAACCTGGAATTATCTATATTAGGGGTGCACCTCGAGAGTACAAAGCAGCCGAACATCGGCGCTGATGTGTAAACGGGGGGAACGGGGGGAGACAAAGCAGTCGAACATTGGCACTGTTAAAATTTTTCCTCAAAAAGTAAAATAAAAAATAAAATAAAAAATAAAATAAAATAAAATAAGATGATAAAAAATGATTTTTTTGGTTAGGCCCAAAATCATCTTCAAAAGAATATCGCCCTTTTTTTTGTTTATGCATGTCATAAAACATCCAACACGTGCATCCCCCACCCCGCAATCCCCGCGTGACGTCATATCCCGCTCCGCTGAGATCCCCTCGCACCTCACCTCCCCTGAGAGGACCTGAGTTAGAACCCGCCTAGTACTAACTACTGATACAATAATTTTTCGCTAAGTTATGCCAATCTGAAGAAAAAGTGTTTTTTACGAGATAATAATGAATTATGAATTGTAATGCCGCCGTTATGAGTGCAAATCATCACAATTCTGTCCAAGCCATGTTGTTAGTTTGAAAACATATCAGTGTGTGTGTGTGTGTGTGTGTGTGTGTGTGTGTGTGTGTGTGTGTGTGTGTGTATTTGCACACCACAAGGATAAGGACCCCGTGGTTCGTCAACTCCACAGTATTTAAAGACTCCAAACCCTCCTTATGGTGTGTGTGTACGTGCGCGCACATGTGCACTAATAATGGGTATGACTTCCTCGTGCGCGTATTACTTCATTCATACGATCAGATACTGTCTCAAGCGATTGTTCGGAAACACTTTAAATACTGTGAGAGTTGACGAACCACGGGGTCCTTATCCTTGTGGTGTGCAAATACACACACACACACACATACGCGCGCGCGCGTGCGCGCGCGCACACACACACACACACACACACACACACTGATATGTTTTCAGACTAACAACATGGCTTGGACAGAATTGTGATGATTTGCACTCATAACGGCGGCATTACAATTCATAATTCATTATTATCTCGTAAAAAACACTTTTTCTTCAGATTGGCATAACTTAGCGAAAAATTATTGTATCGAGTTTCGCAAAAGCGCATTTTGAAGGGAAAATTTCGAACTTTCACGCGCTTTTTACTTCATTGAGTTACGTCAACTGCTTCACTCCACACAACTCTAGAAACTGCACGTTGTACTTATCGATTTTGCAAGTTTTCGTTCTGTCATCGACCATTAGTAAATTAAGCACGCCACTTAATCGGCATTAAAAATTTCTCAAAGTACTGGCTTCAAGCTTTAATTTCGTTTTTTAAACACCCCCGTATCATAAATATTTCCTGTTTTACAAGCGTTTGAAGTTTGGTAAATTTTTCCTAAATTTTTAGTGTACCGCTTTTTTTGCTGGGGAATGTATATATATATATATATATATATATATATATATATACAGAATATATACAGGGTAATTCATTTTAATCTAACCAATTAATTTTTAGAAAAATAAGTTATTTTTCAAAAAAAGTATTTCCAACACAACGTATTATTTTTAGAAAAGTACATATAGTTTAAAAAACCAAGTTAATCTTGATTTTGAGAAATTTTCCCGAAATCAAGGTAGCTATATTATATCTCCACGAAAACTATATAACTATAAAACATTTTTTCTCAAAAAACATTATTTTTCCAAAAAAGCATCTAATTAGATTAAAATTAATTATATGTACATAAAAAATGTGTATACATATAATATGTACAGATTTTATTGAAATTATTTATATATATATACATGTGTGTATACATATGTAACAATCAGTGTTAGGAATTAATCGATTAATTTCCTTATTAATTAAAATCGGCGACTAAAAATATGTAATTTAAATAATCATAATTAATTTAATCGATTAATGATGTTAATTATTAAGAAGTAATTAAATATCCAATTAAATTTTTAATGTTTAATTGAGATGGTCGATTAAAATATTAATCATATCTGTAATACATATGATTATATCATTATATGATTTAATCACATATAATTTAATCACATATAATTTAATCAATTATTGAAATTAAATTGTGATTATAAAATTAATTATAATCGTTAATTCTTAGTTTTTAATCATCTTTTCGAATAAAAGTTAAATGTGTAACTTTTAAAATTTATTATTTTTTCTTATGAAGCATTGCAGAAGTAATAATAATTATAAATTCTATGTATACCTATTTACTTATGAATGCTACATATTTTACACAAGTAAAAAAAGGAAAAAGAAGGAAAAGAGATATAGAATATAATTAATATACACATATGTACAGAGTGTTTAACTGTTTCACCTTTCGTGTGCTCGTATCACTTCTCGTATGTAGGTGAAGCGGGGGAAACTGAAAAAAAATCCTTTATCATTTTGCGATTTTCATAATAATTAATGAAAAATTAATTTTTGAAAAGCAATCAATTCGTGCGAATATAAGCACGTAACGAGAAGAGCTCACTGTTATGCTGTCATTAGGTGTGCAACGAAGCTTTGAGTTGTACACTTGATAATGTTGCACTCTGCACATACATAATATGAAATAAATAAAAAATAATTGCAATTATTATGCAGATAACTATTTATACATATATTTAATTTTTCTCTCAAATTTTATGCAATAACAAAGGTACTATATCGCTTGTTAGAAGGAATAATTATCATTTAAATGAACAAAAAACAGTATGTAAATTAAAAAATAATTTGGAACTTTCTTATTATAGATAACTTTGTATGATGTGTGTGAAGTAATATATTTAGAAATTAAACACAATTATTACATGTATACGCAAGAGGTCTCAGAATATGTACAATACTTTAATAACGTGTTCTACAAAAATAAAATAAAATAAAATAAAAAGTTTTAATGCAAAATTTTTAATATCATTTTGATTTTATTTCATCATTATAATATGCTATTAAAGTATTGTACGAAGATAATAAGATACTTTGTACATGGACAATATATACTAAACAATATGCTGCTAACTTTCGCTTCTAATTTTCTTGCAGTCATTTAATGTTACTAATTACAATGTTAATAATTATAAGAATTTCATGTTAGCTTTTAATATAACTCGTTTTTCGAACATATTGTCAGACAATTTATGTGATTTGGTAAATTTGTAAATTGATCATTGTTGCAAAAGAAAAAAGTCTTTCCACTGGAGCTGATGATAGCAGTGGCGTATTGTATTTCAAAAATACACTTTTTATATTCGGATAGCGGGAAAGAGTTTCAAGTTCTTGATCATTATCAAAAAATGTAATACTTGAAGTTCTGCTTTTGATTTTAATTCATTTGAAAACATAGAAGTAGATTGAGTACCGAAATCAAAAAAGTCATCTTTGTTGAAGGAAATTTCTTGTGTGCGTGGTAATGTTTCCAAATCCATTTCCATTTCTACAGCTTTCTTGAATATATTTAAAATTTGTTCCTGGTAATGAAAATCCATACAAGATAACCAACGGTTTTTGAAGCGTGGATAAGATAAAGCGGCAATAGCAGCATTTTCTGCAACAGTGGTTGTACAATTGAAAAATTCATCAAATCTTCTTTCGACAGCATTGAGAAATACTTCTGAAAGTGGTTTACAAAATGTCCAATTCTTGTTTACAAGAAGCTGTAATTTTCGACGTAGGGCTACAAGGCAAGGTAAGAGTGTAACGATACACCCCGTGCACCCCCTTAAAGATAATATATTCCCGGCATGCGATCCGCCGGAGGCTGCCGCCCGGCAGAACATCCGCCGGGCAGAGGCAGGGGCGCAGTGCGCCCACATTTTTAAATTATTAACAACAACCCGAATACAGCCGAGCGTTGCCGACGGGCCTCGATCCGGACCGGCGGAAAAACCCGCGCTCGGCGCGCACCCCGAACCCCTCCGAGCGGGCCACCGACCGTACCGCTTCCCGTAACCCGTTCGGAAGGGGTAATACCGCCGCGCGCCGGCGCGAGCAATTAGGCTGGTATAAAAAGGGCCTGTTCGATATAATGAGTACCTTTTTCCGATCCGCTCTCATCAAGAGTAGCAGCTCCGAAACCTAGACCGCTCCGAAAATTCAATGTCGCTTTTGAAACGAAAGAGGTAGAGTGAACTCTTCCTCCATCGAGTGCTCTCGATCTTCAAAACAGATCACTCCATCCGATCATAATAAAACCGACTGGAAAACAAGGAATCAGAGAGAACTCCGATTCCGTCGAGAGATCTCGATGACCGGCCTAACATCCGACCGCCAAAACGCAAGTGCATTCTCACGGGGTAGAGAATAGAGCTGCCTCGGACGAGTCGCTCTCGTCGGCACTGCGTTCCCGCGAAATCCTTCCGCACGGGACTAGTAATTTAAATACCCCGAAATCGCGTCTATTAAATTCGGGGAAAACCTAGCGTACTTAATAAAAAGCGCAGTAAAAACAGGGCTTTCCTGGCGTACGGGCACAAAAACGAGACGCGCCGCATCTACGGTCATTGACCGCGCCCGAACCACAACACCACGGCATAAACATCGTTTAAAGGATACGATCGACACAATTCATTTCCGCTATCCGTATTATCGTATTCAAGCGCTTCGACTTTAATAATTTTCCCGCGGCACGCTACGACGTGCACCCACAACACGATTAAATTGTAATAAACAATAGCTAAGCGCCGCGCGCCGAATATCGCGCTCACGCCTAATTGCACGCGTTTTATTTACATACACGCGCACACACACCAACCACCACGCGCACATACACACTGTATCCCCGACATTCAATAAACTTACTTATTTTCCTTCTTTTACTCACGCTCTCGTTTATTGCAAGACCTCGAACCCGGATTTCCGATCCCGTTAATCTCTAAACAAAACCGCGCGGAAATCAGCCCGTGACAAGAGTATGCCATAATATGTATTATTTTCTCCTTGAAGCAAGTCTAATGCTTCTGCTACTGGTCCTGCACAAGACAAATGCTCCTCTAAGTACTTGAATTCGTGTTCATTTAACATGTTATTGATATTTAAAGCTTTAAACAACTCAAAACATTTGGGCTTAATTTCACTGATCTGTTTGAAAGCATCATATAAACTATTCCATCTTGTATCACCTGGTCTAGTAAGAGTATGACCTAATATGCCTTCAATAATTTCAGCGGTTTTTGATCGCATAGCAGCCTTCCATAATAAGTTACATTTTTTCATAACTTGAGTATGTATAATTGATAAATCTTTGGAATTTATCAAAAGTTTAGCCGCATCACTAGTAGCACAAAGACTCAAAGTATGAGCACCACATTTTAAATGAACTGGTAGAAACTTCTGTATTTCTGATAATAAGTGTGCTTCTTCTTCACTGAAAGATTCTGCGTCGGATTCAGTTGGTGCATCACTTTTCTCGGATTCACTACAGCTTTCTTCCATAACATGTAAACGTTTTGGTGTTACACCATACATTTTGAAAGCTTTAATGAAATTCCTTCCATTGTCCGTAATTGTCGCTATAATTTTGTTTTGTGTAAGACCAAAATCTGTATGAATTATATGTAATAAATCAGCAATCCTATCATATGAATGTGTGCTACGAAATCTTCGGCACGCCAAAGCTACAGATTTTCGTTGAAAGTTATTCTGTATAAAGTGAGCAGTAACTCCGAGGAAACTCCTTTTCTTTCCCGACCAAATATCTGCAGTAGTGCACACAAAAGGTATTTCTTGCAGTTCTTGTTTAATCAACAATTTTGTTTTTCGAAAAGAGAATTGATTCGGTTTCCAAGACTACGTCGACTCATTATAGTAAGACCTTGTTTAGATATATTCAATTTATCAAAAAGAGAAATAAAGTATGAGTTCTCCACTGTCCTTAAAGGAATCATTGCATGTAGAATAAATTTTGCTATACATTTATCAAATGTATATTGAGAGAGCTTTTGGGCATGTCCACGCGATGAATGACTTGCAGTTTCGTTTGTCAATCCTGCAGAACTTATTTTTATTCTTTTAGATTTATTATAATCTTGATAATCTGCTACTGTTTGCTCTCCATGTCGCCGTTTCAAATGAGATATGAAATTTGAAGTAGTATTTTTATATCCTTTAATTTCAACATTTCGAGGTTGACATTTTACGCAAAGTACAACTATTGCATCTGAAGAACTTTTTTCTGGTAAATATCGAAAAAATTTTCCATCAATAATCGACATTTCTGATTGATGTTTTTCCACGTCCGTGTTTTGCAAAGATGATGAGGCTTCATTGCTGTCCGACATCACAAGAGATGATACACCAAAAGTGTCAGAATCACTATTGCTCATAATGTTATCAAAAAGAACAACGAAAGAGATTTAGAAAAAATATTTAGAAATTACGTATTCCTTGTTATCTTGTAATACTTCTCAATCTTAGAGATATTGTTGTTAGAACACATCTATAGGTGTACTGGTAAGATAAGTCAACTTTGCTTAGTACGCAGCAATGCCAAAATGGATATTCAAACAACGCATTCGTAGCCAGAGAGAAGGTACATATAGAGCACGCAAGCCAGCCAAAATCTACTAAGGGTATTAGAGAGAGAGAGTAGATAAATTGTTTATACGCCGGTGAACTCAACTAACAGATATACGCAATTTGCGTTTGTGTACGTTTTCCCTTCCATTATAATTGCGTATTGCTCGAATTTTTATTCTGACAACATTAATAACGCGAAGGAATTCCAATGTTTACTTTGGTTTAGTTTGTATACAGGGTAGTCTATTAATAAAGTGACACAGTCGATTATCTATTTACAGTGACACAGTCGATTATCTTTTAACTATGACTGTAACAAAAAAATGTTTCATACAAAAGTTAAAATATTTCAAAGAGAATGTAAAATAGGGGAAATGAAATTTTCCTAGATATTTTGTAGATTTGGAGAGCTCAATTTTTTTTAATAAAATATTCTAAATTACTTTATTTAAATAAATTTCTCATAGCATTCTGCATAAAAAGTTATAAGAGTAAAATCGCTATATTAAGCGATTCCGCAGTACGTTATTCGTTCGATTTCTTTATGCGCGTTCGCTTCGCTTCCGCTTAGTTATGACATTCTTATGCGATACGAGTATCGCACATTGCTTAATGTATTAAATTATTTTATTTCCCAATTATTGATAATTATTAGTTATAGCCAGACGGGCTATAACAGTATGTATAATGGTATATGTATACATATGTATTAGTAGTTAGGGAAATTATTATATTTCAATAAAAAAAATTTCGACTATGTTAATCATGTTTTGATTAAAAACTAACAATTAATGATTAATAATTATTTTTCTAAACGACTAAATAGATGATTAATATCTATTAAATTGATTAAATTAATTGTGATTATATGTAACACTTTTTTAATCGATTTTTTTGAGATGATTAAAAACTTAATTGATAAATAGTTACGATTAATTTCATAAGGATTAAAAATTTTAATTATAAATTATAATTAATAATTAATGTTATAATCGCAATCATTAATCAACAAATTGACTAGATTTTGCCCAACTCTGGTAACAATAAAATAATTAGTACGTTATAAATGCAAAGAAAAACGAATTGAAACGAACATTATAATATTAATTATAATTATATAAACATAATTATATGTCATACATAAAAATAAAAATATAATTATATTTACAACATATGTGCACGTTTCGTTTTGCAAAAATATGAAAAATAAAGTTTCTAATAAAAATTCAAATTAAATTTATAATATATTATATAACACATATGCCTAGAAATTTATTCTTAAATGGTAATAATTATCGTAATTAACATCTAAAACGCTTAAACACTACACGCTTAAAAAATAAACTTATTCTTAAATGTTATTAATTGCTACTTAAATTATAGAAAAATTTATCATAATATAATATATGTTGCATAGTAAACTATAGTAAATATATATCTTTTATTCCAAATATTTCCTGAATTAGTCTTTACGCTGCGGATCTTACATTGGATCGTACATCCGGATTTTCTTCATTATTGAATGTTTCTGTATCTTCATGAACTATTTTTTTATTTTTATTATTATTATTATTAAATCTATCCTTACTTCTAACAAGCCATGCTTTTATAACATTTATTATTTCAACATCTGTACAGTTTTGAGCATTCTTGTTAAGTCGTACGACAGCTATAAAATAAATAAATATATTAATAATAAATATTAATAAATTCATAAATTTTAGTCAACATCTTAATTTCCAAATCTTCAATATGAGTAATGATATCCATGAAAGAATTAGAAAATTTAATAAGAACTATTTAATATTAACATAACAGAAATTATGCATAATAAAACTTACACAAAATAGTAGTTTCAATAGCTAAATTTTTGAAAGCTTTTTTCTTTTTAGCCCCTTCCCAGGAATAATTCATGCCAACTTCATTGGTAAAAATACGATACATTATTCTTCTTACAATATCTTTAACAGTAGATCCTCCGATGCGACTTAGATTTTCAGACTGTAATAATGAAAAAAATGCTATTACATATTTAAATATTTATTAGATAATGGCTTGAATAAGTTCTTTATTAGATTGCTGTCATTATAATTATGTAATATCATTATTAAATTATTATCATTTTTAATCAAAATTTATCAAATTTTTTAAATATTATAAATGCTGCTTTAAAGATTTATCTCTTTACATATACACATAGTATATACATATATTATACTATTGATAATATATTTTATAATATACTTATATACAATATAATAATATAAATTTAACACGTTTAAGATTTACTTAAATATAGAAAATAAAATATATAAGAATTATTAAAATTAAACATCAACGACATCTTACATCATATTGACTTCTTAATATGATTTCTTTTTAATATACTTTTGAATATACTTATATTTTATACATTTTAATGGAAGGAAGATTTTTTCTTACCAACATTGCCTTATTTTGTTCAGAACTTGTTAGCTAATTTTCTAATTGAACTAAATACTCATCATTCACCGGAAATAGTTCCACAATATCAGGAACTTTGTTATATGTAGATGGATTTTGTAATTCATCTACTTTATTTTTCATTAGAACATTTATACTTTCTAAAATATCATCTATTTTTAGGCTAAGGATGTGTAATTCTCTGAAAACTCGTTTTTCAAATTCTGTAATGTAATTTAAATATTAATCAATCTTATATTAATATATATATATATATATATATATATATATACATATACAGAGTGAGTCATTTTAATCAATACACTCGAATATCTCGAAAACAGCACTCTTCAGAAAGAAATGTTTCAAACAAAAATTGTAGGATGTGAAGGGGGACATAAGATGGTAACATTGGTTTGACCTTGGAAAGTCATTTGAAGGTCACATAAAAGTCACCTTCAATTTCTTAAATTGAACCCACTATTTTTCATTACATATTCTTGTAGCTTATCTCGAGAGCTTTCCAAAACACTACGGACAAATGTTTTTTCATTAAGTACATTTTGAGTTATAAGGCTTCAAAGTTTGCAGTACTTCGATATAAAATGCAAAATATCTCGTAAAATATTTAGTTTTCGGTAGTCTTACCCTAATACTTTTATGCACAGGATAATGAGACAAAACTATTGGTGCAAAGAAAACGTATGATTGTTTATAATAAAAAATGTGTAATTTGCAATGCACTTTTTGTTATAAACAATCATGCGTTTTCTTTGTACCAATTAATTCGTGATTAAACCTGAGTCCCCTCGCCTCTCATGATTCGGGGTGCTTTTTTAACGTGAGTCCCCTCGCCTCTTACGAGGCCAAGCATCAGTACGTACTGTGAAATCATTCAAGAGTTAGCTACGAATTAATTGCTCAAAATTAGCGCCATTCACTTGCAAACACAGATTGACTCTCCTTTCAAAGTGTCTGACAGTTCTCAGCAAGACAGCCCTGGGAATTGTTGCACAAGCTATCCGGACTCTTTCCATCATGTCGTCTCTTGTCGCAGGTTGTTCTGCCAAAACCGCATTTTTCACATATCCCCAAAGAAAAAAGTCGGGAGAAGTTAAGTCTGGCGATCGAGCAGGCCACGCAATCGGACCTCCGCGTCCTATCCACCTGTGAGGATATTGTTCGTTCAAATAATTTCTTACAATTCGTGCATAATGCGGTGCTGCGCCATCTAGTTGCATCCACATCCTGCGCCTTGTTTCCAGGTCGACATCTTCAAGTAATCCTGGCAAATGATCTCTCAGCAGCTCTAAAAATGTATGTCGAGTCACATTTTCTTCGAAAAAGTAAGGACCAACTATATAACCATTGACGATACCGCACCAGACTATGGAAATTTATTTACAGTATTTGATTTTAGAGCTCTTTCATATTCCAGAGGCAGCTTGTACGAATTCGAAATAAAAATTATCACAATTATTTCTCCGATAACTCGTTCAGAAATAAACCCAAAATTATTCAGCACTTTCTATGTTTTCAAATAGAAGGAATACTGGTATATCTCAAAGGACAGTCATAAGAATTTTGAAGTCACTGGCTTATCACGCTTACCATATCTCGCTAACGCAAGCCTTAACACCAAATGATATGCAAGCGCGCGTGCGTTTTTCTCAGTGGGCCTTACCAATGATTCGTCTTGATCATCATTTTTTTCGATATGTTCTTTTTTCCAATGAATGTACGATTAAAAGTGACGGAGAATTGAAGGCATAATTGTCACTATTGGTCAAACGTCAATCCTCACTGGTACAGAGCTGTGGACCATCAACATCGTTGGAGTTTAATAGTCTGGTGCGGTATCGTCAATGGTTATATAGTTGGTCCTTACTTTTTCGAAGAAAATGTGACTCGACATACATTTTTAGAGCTGCTGAGAGATCATTTGCCAGGATTACTTGAAGATGTCGACCTGGAAACAAGGCGCAGGATGTGGATGCAACTAGATGGCGCAGCACCGCATTATGCACGAATTGTAAGAAATTATTTGAACGAACAATATCCTCACAGGTGGATAGGACGCGGAGGTCCGATTGCGTGGCCTGCTCGATCGCCAGACTTAACTTCTCCCGACTTTTTTCTTTGGGGATATGTGAAAAATGCGGTTTTGGCAGAACAACCTGCGACAAGAGACGACATGATGGAAAGAGTCCGGATAGCTTGTGCAACAATTCCCAGGGCTGTCTTGCTGAGAACTGTCAGACACTTTGAAAGGAGAGTCAATCTGTGTTTGCAAGTGAATGGCGCTAATTTTGAGCAATTAATTCGTAGCTAACTCTTGAATGATTTCACAGTACGTACTGATGCTTGGCCTCGTAAGAGGCGAGGGGACTCACGTTAAAAAAGCACCCCGAATCATGAGAGGCGAGGGGACTCAGGTTTAATCACGAATTAATTGGTACAAAGAAAACGCATGATTGTTTATAACAAAAAGTGCATTGCAAATTACACATTTTTTATTATAAACAATCATACGTTTTCTTTGCACCAATAGTTTTGTTTCATTATCCTGTGCATAAAAGTATTAGGGTAAGACTACCGAAAACTAAATATTTTACGAGATATTTTGCATTTTATATCGAAGTACTGCAAACTTTGAAGCCTTATAACTCAAAAAGTACTTAATGAAAAAACATTTGTCCGTAGTGTTTTGGAAAGCTCTCGAGATAAGCTACAAGAATATGTAATGAAAAATAGTGGGTTCAATTTAAGAAATTGAAGGTGACTTTTATGTGACCTTCAAATGACTTTCCAAGGTCAAACCAATGTTACCATCTTATGTCCCCCTTCACATCCTACAATTTTTGTTTGAAACATTTCTTTCTGAAGAGTGCTGTTTTCGAGATATTCGAGTGTATTGATTAAAATGACTCACCCTGTATTTATACAGGGTGTCCCATTTTAATCCATCCAATCGAATATCTCGAAAACCAAGCTTGAAAGAGAAAAATGTTTCAGACAAAAGTTGTATGGTTTCTAGGGGGACATAAGATGGTACCATTGGTTTGACCTTGAAGAGTTATTTGAAGGTCACATGAAGGGCACCTTTAATTTCTCAAATGGAATCTACATTTTCTCATTACATATTCTTGTAGCTTATCTCGAGAGCCAAACACTAACAGTTCCAAAACACTATAATAAAATATTTTTTTATTGAGTACTTTTCGAGTTATGAAGCTTGAAATCATTTCTTAATTTAACATAAACCGTAATATATCTAGTAAAATATTCATTTTTCGATTATCTTGCTTTAATACTTTTATGTACAAAATAATGAGAGGAATCAATTGGTGTAAAGAAAACATAGTTATTTTTAAGAAAAAATATGTAATTTGCAATTAACAATTACATATTTTTTCTTTGAAACAATTATGAGTTTTTTTTACACCATTGATTCAAGATAATCGAAAAATGAATATTTTACTAGATATATTACGGTTTATGTTAAATTAAGAAATGATTTCAAGCCTCATAACTCGAAAAGTACTCAATAAAAAAATATTTTATTATAGTGTTTTGGAAAGCTCTCGAGATAAGCTACAAGAATATGTAATGAAAAATAGTGGGTTCAATTTAAGAAATTGAAGGTGACTTTTATGTGACCTTCAAATGACTTTCCAAGGTCAAACCAATGGTACCATCTTATGTCCCCCTAGAAACCATACAACTTTTGTCTGAAACATTTTTCTCTTTCAAGCTTGGTTTTCGAGATATTCGATTGGATGGATTAAAATGGGACACCCTGTATATACAGGGTGTCCGGTAACTAACGGATCAACGCTTGTAAGAAGGTAGAGGGCGCTAAATTGAACAAAAAAAGTTTTCTACCATTTTGCGATTTTCGCAATACATATACAGGGTGAGGCATCTAAAACAGGCCACCTGAATAACTCCTGCAGTTTTGAAGATAGAAAGAAGTGTTTGAAATAAAAGTTGTTTGATTCAAAGAGGGAAATAAGATAGATATTTGAGTTTGACCTTGAGTGGAGGCGTTTCGGAGATTTGAAGGTCAACTTTGTTTTTTTAAATAGAATTACCTTAATTTTTTTATACAAATATATTCCTGTAATTATTCTGTACAAACTTATAAGAGTAATATAGCCAATAATTGAATGGTTTACGTAATATTTTATATTTTAATCTGATATAATTTTGACATAAGGGATATATTGCAAATTACGTACTTTTCTTTAAATGTTATTGCAAGTGTTCGAAATGATGACCTTGTGCATCGATGCATGTTCTAAAGCGATTAGTTATGGAAAATATTGCGTTCCGAATTTCATTTGTATCTATCATAGAACATGCTCTTCTTATACGTTCTTTCATATCTTCTTTAGATGTTGGCACTTCGTTGTATACTTGTTGTTTTAATTTGCCCCACAAATAAAAATCCAAGGGTGTTAAGTCTGGTGAACGCTTAGGCCATTTTTGTATTCCTGAACGGCCAATCCAACGATCTTCAAATTTTTCGACTGATACTATTCAGTGTAACGCGACTGAATGTTTGTTTACATGCTCATGATCATAACACATGAAGAATATTTGAAGATCATTGGAATATTTACAGTAGTGGCACAAGATCATCATTTCGAAACACTTGCAATAACATTTAAAGAAAAGTACGTAATTTGCAATATATCCCTTATGTCAAAATTATATCAGATTAAAATATAAAATATTACGTAAACCATTCAATTATTGGCTATATTACTCTTATAAGTTTGTACAAAATAATTACAGGAATATATTTGTATAAAAAAATTAAGGTAATTCTATTTAAAAAAACAAAGTTGATCTTCAAATCTCCGAAACGCCTCCACTCAAGGTCAAATTCAAATATCTATCTTATTTCCCTCTTTGAATCAAACAACTTTTATTTCAAACACTTCTTTCTATCTTCAAAACTGCAGGAGTTATTCAGGTGGCCTGTTTTAGATGCCTCACCCTGTATATATATATATATATATATATATATATATACATTCATACAAATTAGCATGTTTAAGCTTATTCTGATAAATGTGTGTAACTGTATAACCATAAGCATAAAGAAAATTATCAATTCGCATTTCTATCATAAGAATACATAAAATGCGATTGGATAATTTTTAATGCATAATAGTTATGCAGCTATGCAAGTTTGTCTGGATTAACATTAAAAAGTATATATATCATACGAAATGTCTCTTACCAGTACTATGTCCAACAACTAGAGAAGATTTATGTTGCAGTGTTGCTTTTACGGTAGCACAAGATGAAGTAGAAGCAATTGCTGAATTATCAATTTTATTTGCTCTCTCTTGCAAAAATATAAATTATAGATTATAATAATCTTCATGTAATTTAATTATAATTTTCTTTTATATTACATAATATACAAAAAAAGAATTTAAAAAAGTATTCATAAAAAAATTAATTTTCTGAATTATTTTCCTCTATACATTTTTCTATATTTTTTGTTATGAATTACCTTTATTGTAAATATCACCTTGATTAATAGATTCAAAGATTTCGTCCATATCTGTCTCCTCTGTGTAATAAAGCAATGTATCAATAAATATGTTATTCAATATAAATGTTAACAATATTATTGAATTTTTTGTAATGTAAATGTATAATGTTTTACAATAATCTTTTAATATCTTTAATAAACATGAGTAGTGATACTAGGAGAGTTCTAACTCAGGTCCTCTCAGGACCTATTCTTGTTGGCTGAGTCATTGTGCAAAACCGATCCAATTCATATTATTGATCTGTTAATTATTCACTCGTAGTGTTACTTTATTTTTCTAGTAATAAACTTGTTATCTTTTTTTTGTTCAAATCGCGTAATTTATTTAAGTGTTCGTCTCGCTTGGTTGTCGATTGTCGTTTTGTCTGTCGTCCGTTAATTCCGCGAAAACTCGCATAATCAATTAACTTTCTCTAACAACCGCTACCCTCTACCGTTAGGCGAGCTAGTCGGCCCGTGGCGAAGCAGGATATCGTTTTATTTTAACGTCTTTCGGCTTTTCGCGAAAACTGATGCGTGAAAGACCGCATCTGGCGCACAGCTTTTCGATATATCGATACGGTCTCCGCTCCGCCGCGGCTCGCGCGAGAACGTCCTCCACCCCTGTTCCTCCGAACGCGAGTATAATAATTTCGTTATTGTTTTTGATGGCGTTTTCGCTCCCCCGCGCACGCTCCCATCCAACATCTCGAGGAGTGTCGCGATTCATTTTGAATTTCAATTGAATAAACGTCACAAAAATTTGGCGGGGGGGTGAGGCGCGAGGGGAACCGCGGTGCGGGGGGAGTGATGTCACCCGCGGGGAAGGGGGATCCGCGGCGCGAGCGATGGACGAGGGGGTCCGCGCAGTGAAGGGGGATCCGTAGCGCGGCCGATGGACGAGGGGGTCCGCGCGGTGAAGGGGGATCCGCGGCGCGACCGATGGACGAGGGGGACCGCGAGGTGAAGGGGGATCCGCGGCGCGAGCGATGGGTGAGGGGGTCCGCGCAGTGAAGGGGGATCCGCGGCGCGACCGATGGGCGAGGGGATCCGCGCGGTGAAGGGGGATCAGCGGAAAGAAAACGGCGTGTGAGAAGGACAGCGCAACGTATGGGAAAAGAACAGTGCAAAGTGTGTGAGGAGGACAGTGCTACGAGTGCGACAAGGATGGCGTTAACGTGGGACAAGGACGACGTATAGGTGGGAGAAGGACGACGCAAAGGTAAGTGAACAACGAGTATATTCTAAGCGAAAGAGAGAGAACGATAATAGCGCGAAGACTTACAACTAGCGCGTGCGAGAGAGAACGATAGCGCGAAAACGACATGTACAAGAGAGACGCAAGGATGTGGATGCGAGGAGAGGCGCGTAAATAATTAGATTTTTTTTCTCAATTAAAATTAAATAAAATTTATTTAAATGTGTACTTTTGTGTCCTAGAGAGATTACTTATTCTAATCGCGAGAGAAAGAGATAGACTTACAACTAGCGCGAAGACTTACAACTAGCGCGTGCAAAAGAGAACGATATCGCGATAACTAGCGCAAGAGAGACGCAGGGATGGGGACGCATGGAGAGGCGCGTAAATAATTATATTTTTTGTTTTAAATCAAAATATAAAATATAAATTTATTAAAAATGTGTGTATTTACAATTGTGTGTGTGTGTATGTGTGTGTGTGTATGTACTTAAAATTAAGAATATAATAAGAATAATAAAATATAAGAAATAATAAAATTTAAAATATAATTAAGGGTGCGGGGGGGGGAGGGCAGGGGAGCCAGGTGAGGGGGTCGCTCCTGGAAGGCTAAGGGGTCGCTCCAGGAAGTTTAAGGGGTGATGCGCCAGGCTGAGGAGGCATTGCGCCAGGCTAAGGGGAGACCGCTTCTGTAACAGAAAAGATACATATTTTATTAGATTTTAATAATTTATTTTAGGATACTTTATGATATAATATAAATTGAAAGATACTTACAATGTTATTCATTTATTTAATATGTGCAAATGGGGCACATGTCACACGGCAATATTAGAAGTACAGATTTCCTGCACTCTTTGCATGACATATTATCTATGTTGCAATAAGCTATGATTCTATGTAGCCGAACAGATGTAGCTTCCAGAAACATTTCCGATAGACTCACAAAGCAATCGGCGCAATATCTCGATCCATTTTCCATGTAAAAATAGGAAATGCAACATATCTTTGTTGCCTCGCTCAATGTTAATATTTCGGGTAAGTCTAAATGTCGCTGTTTCTGTTGTACTAGTTCATCACCATCATCACTATTATCACTATCGTAAGCACTGTCTGTCAAGGGTTCTATTTCAATATCAGACCCATCTTCATCTGCTAGATTGCCAATGTCCATATGGTTATCATCATCATCAATATCCATTTTATTATCTTCATCATCAATGATAATAATTTCTTCAATGTTCTCATCGACGATAATAACATCCATATCTTCATCGTCGATGATGATTACGTCTTCTTCAGCCATTGCACTAACGTAACACACAAGACTAACGAAACGCAAAGAACAACGAAATAATATTCTAATGTTGCAGACTCCTCTTCATTATATATCTTTTTAATATCTCGCATCTCATTCCAATTAGAGCATCGCGTCTCATCTACCTCAGCATTTCTCTACATCTTTGGCGGAGCGTGTTGAGAAAAATTATCGACTATTCTTATTCGTATGGAAGGAAAGAAATAAAATCATAGATTGAATAAAAATAATTATTTATTGCACGCATCGTAAAGAATATCATTTACAGCACATGTTAATAATTCGCAATCGATCAATGATTCGCTGTCGAAGACTTCACTCTCACGTATCGTTTTTACAGCATCGCATACAGTAGTAATATTATTACGTTGTAATACAGTTTCAAATTGTTTAAATTTTTCATTTACAAGATACGTATTTTCGCATAACCAATTGTGCATATGATCGATATAATTTTCAAAATTAAATAAATGTAATAATGTTTCTGGTTTCATGTACAAAGAATTTTCGCATAATGCAAGTTTTACAATTTTCGATTGATACATTTCAATCGTTAAATCTCCAATCCTTAATGGGGGAGTAGTCGATTGTAGAAATTGTTCAACGTCTGCTTGCTTCCGCATCAACAAATTCCACGTTGAAAAGGGCAACACTATTTGATTGCCTCGATTATCGCCGAGAATCAGCTCCACGTACGATACAGTTCCAACGCTTATTCCAATGTCCAAATACTTGTACGACGTCGGGGTTACAGCGTACCTTCTTCCAAGTATGCGAGTCGCACGACGAGGCTGAATACTATAAAATATAAATAATTAGACAACAATATCAAAAATCAATAAGTAAAAAATTTTTTTAAACGATTTAAACTTACGTGTCGCATTTCTGCTTCTTACACGGTGGAGTTTCATCGTTTCGAATCGGAACGTAGAAATTCATATTTCTTCAGCGGTGAATCTTTCACACGCGCGATTGATGCAATACTGCAATCGTATTAGAATCAATATCAATTCAAATAGTATCCCAAATTGCGATGTAGAGAGGATTATTGCTGACGCAACATTTTAATTTCCTCCAAAATTTTGTCGCGCCGATGTACGGCTGCGATGACATCATCATCTTCGGAACAAAGATTTAGCTGAAATTGCTAAAATCGAGCGCCGATGTACGGCTGCTCCTGATACAATCATGTCAAAATTATTCAAATGTACGTGACAAAACGGGAAATTTTCAATGTTAAGATCTGCATCGAAACTAAGATTTAGCTGAATTTGCAAAAATTGAGCGCCGATGTACGACTGCGCCTGATGCAATCATGTTAAAATTATTCAAATGTATGTGACAAATAGTGAAAAAATAACCGCCAAGGTTAAAACATACATCATCCCCAGACAAAGATTTAGCTGAAAGCGCTAAAATCAAGGGCCGATGTATGGTTGCCCCTGATACAATCATGTTAGATTTTTCAAATGTACGTGACAAAACGTGAAATTATCAAGGCCAAATTGCACACGGCACTACGGGGAATTTTTTGTAATATGAAATCGTTCTAGAATATTCGATGATAAAACAATACATGAGACGGTATATAAATCATGATAGAGAGACGCACCCCACCAGTAGCTAAAGTGCATCAGACCTATCATTAGAAACGCTAAATTTTGCAAGTGTACGGTAGCAATATGGAGGAGCAAATTTTGCGAGAACAATCCGCTTTGCTTGATTCGCTGGAAAACTACATTGTGTGGGAGCAACGATGCGACGAATACATTGAGCCGCTGGAAGAGCAAAGTCGAACGGCCGCGATTATCGATCGGAAATCGACAATCACTGATTGCTCGGATCGCGCGCATCGAAGGTTTGAAAAATTCGGTACGTGGACGTTTCATACACGCGGGTGCCGGATGTAGTGCGCGTCAAAATGGACTTGTGTGGCGCGAAATTGATACGGCGTTCGAGAGTCGCGTATCGACTGGTGCGGTGATAAACTATAATCACATCGAACCGCGCCAATTTCTCGATGACGCCAAAGACATTGTGTTGGAACATGTGCAGAGCGCTTTAAAAAAACACAACAGTGTAAAAGTGAACACTATATTCAATGGTGAATTTGTGTCGGGTGATAAACACGCGAATAAAAGTGTGAATACGAAAAACTATGAACTCTTTCGCACATCCGATTTACGCGAGTGGTACGAACGGCGCGTTATCGAGTCCACCCTAGTGTCTCTGAAAGAGTTTCAGGAACGCGGTAGCGGGTGGGCATTGTTGCGAATACTGAACTTGACTGTAAATATAAACAAGTACAATCCCATGCGCGCGGGATGTCACATCAAATTACCGCGGGAGATTATGATAAAGAGAGCAGTGGTTAACGTGCAATCAAAGGACAATGCGTGTTTCGCGTGGGCTGTGGTCGCCGCTCTGTATCCCGCTGAAAGAAACGCGGAACGGGAATCATCATACCAGCATTACGCGACAGTGCTGAATCTCCGGGACATTTAGTTTCCAGTGACTGTGAATCAGATTAAAATATTTGAACATGCAAATGACATTTCAATCAATGTGTACGGCATCGAAGACAAAAACATTGTCCCGATACGTCTTTCGCAGCAGAAACGGAATAAGCATGTAAACCTGCTGTACATTGAAGATGACAACAGCGTGGGACATTTCGCTTGGATCAAGAATTTATCCCGGCTCGTGAGCTCGCAATTGAACAAACACAATGGCCAAAGATATATCTGCGATCGGTAAGTTTATTTTATATTATTTGGATAATTATAGGTTATACACTTTGTTACATAAATCTTAATTAAAATTTTTTTCTTTTACAGATGCCTTCATTATTTTGGTTCGGACAACAAGTTGCAGTCGCATACGGTCGATTGCGGAAAGCTAAACGACTACGCTGTCCGATTACCGAGCGACAAGGACAAGTGGCTCGAGTTCAGCAATCCTAATCGGAAGGAACGGCTTCCATTTGTGGTCTACGCCGACTTGGAATGTGTCTTGGCCAAGACGAAAGATGAAAAATTATATCAACGCCATCGGGTATTTAGTTTAGCTTATTATGTACATTGTTCGTACGACGACTCATTATCAGCGTATCATTCGCGTCGTAGCGTCGATTGTATAACATGGTTCGCCGAAGACCTTAAAAATTTAGCAATTCGCGTTAAGAATATTTTAAAAACAAATGTCCCCATGGTAAATTTAACATTCGAAGAGTGGGAGAAATTCCATAGCGCTACTCGTTGTCATATATGCGAAAAGCCGTTTGCGCAAGACGATACACGCGTCCGCGATCATTGCCATCTGACCGGGCGGTACAGAGGGCCTGCACACTCAAATTGTAATCTAAATTATAAAGATTCTTTTTGCATTCCGATAGTGTTTCACAATTTATCCGGTTACGATTCTCATTTTATTATCGAGGAAATAGCCACAGCGTTCGAAGGGAAAATCGAGTTATTACCGATAACCAAGGAAAAATATATTTCGTTTACCAAAAGTGTTGATTTTAAAGAAGAATCAAAAAATCAAATAAAATTACGTTTCATCGATTCATACAAATTTCTCGCATCGAGTCTCGATAAATTGGCATTTTTTTGGACAAAGATAAACTCAAAATTTTAAAATCGGAATTTCAAAATTTATCAACAGAAAATTTCAATTTGTTAACGCGAAAGGTGTATTTCCGTACGAATACATCGATTCCATCGATAGGTTGCATGATACGTGTTTACCATCGCGCGAATCGTTTTACAGTTCCTTGACTGGTGAAACTGTATCCGAGAGCGATTACGCGCACGCCGAGAACGTCTGGACGCGATTCTCCATTCGGACGCTAGGTGAATATAGCGACTTGTACCTCAAAATTGATGTCTTGTTATTAGCTGACATTTTCGAAAACTTTCGAGATAAATGTATCGAAAATTACGGACTCGACCCCGCGTATTACTATACTCTCCCCGGATACACGTGGGACGCTATGTTGAAGCATACAAAGATCACGTTCGAGTTGCTTACAGACATCGACATGGTTATGTTTATCGAACGTGGTATACGCGGCGGCCTGAGCCAATGTTCGGGTAGATACGCTTGCGCTAATAACAAGTACATGGAGTCGTACGATCCATCGAAACCATCATCGTACTTGATGTACTTTGATGTAAATAATTTGTACGGATGGACGATGTATCAACCGTTGCCCTATGCTGATTTTCGATGGGTCGACGATGTGTCAAATTTTGACGTATCATCCATCGCGCTAGATTCATCTACGGGCTATAAGATCCTCGAAGTGGATCTCGAGTACCCGCAATATCTTCACGATGCGCACACTGATCTACTGTTTTGCCCGACACGCGACAAACCACCTGGCAAGCGAGAATTCAAGCTGCTTGCAACGTTATATGATAAGAAGCGTTACGTGATACACTACCGCAACCTGCAGCAGTGTACGCGGCACGGCCTTCGTGTAACAAAAATACATCGAATTTTACAGTTTTCACAATCTCCCTGGCTTCAAAATTATATAGAATTAAATACACATAGAATTAAATACACATTTCAGAACATTGGCTAAAAATGATTTCGAAAAAAATTTATATAAATTAATGAATAATGCGGTGTTTGGTAAAACGATGGAAAATGTGCGCAATCGTGTCGATGTAAAATTATTAACAAAGTGGGACGGACGATACGGTGCAGAGGCAATGATCGCGAAACCAAATTTCCACAGCAGAAGCGTTTTTTCGGAAAATTTAATCGCTGTGGAATTGCGTAAACTCGAGATGAAATTCTACAAACCGATTTACGTGGGTATGTGCATCCTCGACATATCCAAGACATGTTTGTACGAATTACATCACGAGTATATGACGCCAATGTATCGCGACAAATGTCGAGTAATGTATACCGATACGGACAGTCTCATATATCACATCGAGTGCGCGGATGTGTATAAGAATATGAAGCGCGACATTGTTAGATTCGACACGAGCGATTATGCGGTAGATAATGTGTACGGTATACCGCTTGTAAATAAAAAGGTACCGGGCCTGATGAAGGACGAAAACAACGGTGCCATAATCGAATTCGTCGGGCTCAGAGCAAAGATGTACGCGTTACGAGTGAATGGGAAAAAGGATACGAAGAAAGTCAAAGGCGTCAAGAGCAACGTTGTCGCGAGAACGATAACGTTTGACGATTACACGCGGTGCTTGAACGAAGAGATTGAAATGACGCGTCAGCAGTCGTGTATACGATCTAAATTACACCAAGTATACATGATCCGCGAGACGAAAATTGCTCTGAGTCCGTACGACGATAAGCGATATATCGTACCCGATACCACCGATACGCTACCGTGGGGACATTATCAGATACCGTTGTAAATAAATGTATATTTTGTTTATTTTGTATATTTTGTACATAATCATGTATATATTTTGTACATTTTATATTATATATTTTTATATTTATATATATTTTATACGCATATTTTGTTTCAATAAATGTTTACAACACATTATTTTTATGAATCCAAGAGTTGTATGATTTATCCATTCCCAAAGATTTCACGTAAACCTCGTCACCCTTTTCCCGCAAAATTTTTTCCACGAGATATCCGTCGGGATTGGCGACGCGTTGTAACACGTATTCGTAGAATCCTCCAGCGACGGGATTTCCCCGCGAATCTTCGAGTATGAATGTCGCGGGATTAGTTTTCTGCACCTCGATAATCTTAAACACTTCGGTCGTCCAATTAGGTGTGAAACCTTTTTCAAAGATGGTCTTGTATTTGCTCACGCGTACCGAATCGCCTACATTAAATTTTGCCGGAGCCGCAATTTTTACGTTGCGGTAGACAGTATTTAAAAGTTTTTCGGCGATCGCCGGAGTGACGTCGACAGGTCTCATACCGATGGTGTGCGATGTTTTCGCGTATTGTACTCTGCAACGAGTCGAGATAGCTCATCGATCCATTTGTAATTTCCGTTCAACGGTCATTCATTACCGTTCGATGACCGTTCAACGAGCGTCCGTTTCCGTTCGACGATCGTTCAATTACCGTTCGATGACCGTTCGACGAGCGTTCATTTCCGTTCGATGATCGTTCAATTACCATTTGATGACCGTTCAACGAGCGTTCGTTTCCGTTCAATGACCGTTCAATTACCGTTCGATGACCGTTCGATGAGCGTTCATTTCTGTTCGATGACTGTTCAATTACCGTTCGATGACCGTTCGTTTCTGTTCAATGACCGTTCATTACCGTTCGATGACCGTTCGACGAGCGTTCGTTCCATTCGATGACCGTTCAATTATTGTTCGATGACCGTTCAATTACCGTTCAATAGCTGTTCGACGGACGTTCATTTCCGTTCGATAACCGTTCAATAATCGATCGATGTTCCGAGCGATAATCCAAATTTATTAATCGACATTTCGGTACCGAGAACATTAACCGAATGGTTCATTCTGATAAAGGATGAAAATAACGGTGCGATAATGACTGAATTCATTGGATCCGGCACTTTTTTATTTACAAGCGGTATATCGTACGCATTGTCCATCGCATAATCGCTCGTGTCAAATCTGGTGATATCGCGCTTCATGTTCTCATAGACATCCGCGCACTCAATGTGATATATGAGACTGTCTGTGTTGGTGTACATGATCTTACATTTGTCGTAATACAGAGGAAATATGTACTCGTGATGAAATTCGTACAGACACGTCTTGGAAATGGATGCTAGGGTGGGCATTGTCGCGAATACTTAATTTAACGACAATGAAATCTTGTCAATTATTGAAGAACTTCGCGAGGCCGACCTTATTATAAATTAAACTATGCGTCGACGCTACGTGCCATTCGGTTAATGTTCTCGGTACCGAAATGTCGATTAATAAATTTGGATTATCGCTCGGAACATCGATCGACTATTGAACGGTTATCGAACGGAAATGAACGTCCGTCGAACAGCTATTGAACGGTAATTGAACGGTCATCGAACAGTAATTGAACGGTCATCGAATGGAACGAACGCTCGTCGAATGGTCATCGAACGGCAATGAATGGTCATTGAACGGAAACGAACGGTCATCGAACGGAAATGAACGCTCGTCGAACGGTCATCGAACGGTAATTGAACGGTCATTGAACGGAAACGAACGCTCGTTGAACGGTCATCAAATGGTAATTGAACGGTCATCGAACGGAAATGAACGCTCGTCGAACGGTCATCGAACGGTAATTGAACGGTCATCGAACGGAAATGGACGCTCGTTGAACGGTCATCGAACGGTAATGAATGACCGTTGAACGGAAATTACAAATGGATCGATGAGCTATCTCGACTCGTTGCAGAGTACAATACGCGAAAACATCGCACACCATCGGTATGAGACCTGTCGACGTCACTCCGGCGATCGCCGAAAAACTTTTAAATACTGTGTACAGCAACGTAAAAATTGCGGCTCCGGCAAAATTTAATGTAGGCGATTCGGTACGCGTGAGCAAATACAAGACCATCTTTGAAAAAGGTTTCACACCTAATTGGACGACCGAAGTGTTTAAGATTATCGAGGTGCAGAAAACTAATCCCGCGACATTCATGCTCGAAGATTCGCGGGGAAATCCCGTCGCTGGAGGATTCTACGAATACGAGTTACAACGCGTCGCCAATCCCGACGTATATCTCGTGGAAAAAATTTTGCGGGAAAAGGGTGACGAGGTTTACGTGAAATGGTTGGGAATGGATAAATCATACAACTCTTGGATTCATAAAAATAATGTGTTGTAAACATTTATTGAAACAAAATATGCGTATAAAATATATATAAATATAAAAATATATAATATAAAATGTACAAAATATATACATGATTATGTACAAAATATACAAAATAAACAAAATATACATTTATTTACAACGCTATCTGATAATGTCCCCACAGTAGCGTATCGGTGGTATCGGGTACGATATATCGCTTATCGTCGTACGGACTCAGAGCAATTTTCGTCTCGCGGATCGTGTATACTTGGTGTAATTTAGATCGTATACACGACTGCTGACGCGTCATTTCAATCTCTTCGTTCAAGCACCGCGTGTAATCGTCAAACGTTATCGTTCTCGCGACAACGTTGCTCTTGACGCCTTTGACTTTCTTCGTATCCTTTTTCCCATTCACTCGTAACGCGTACATCTTTGCTCTGAGCCCGACGAATTCGATTATGGCACCGTTGTTTTCGTCCTTCATCAGGCCCGGTACCTTTTTATTTACAAGCGGTATACCGTACACATTATCTACCGCATAATCGCTCGTGTCGAATCTAACAATGTCGCGCTTCATATTCTTATACACATCCGCGCACTCGATGTGATATATGAGACTGTCCGTATCGGTATACATTACTCGACATTTGTCGCGATACATTGGCGTCATATACTCGTGATGAAATTCGTACAAACATGTCTTGGATATGTCGAGGATGCACATACCCACGTAAATCGGTTTGTAGAATTTCACCTCGAGTTTACGCAATTCCACAGCGATTAAATTTTCCGAAAAAACGCTTCTGCTGTGGAAATTTGGTTTCGCGATCATCGCCTCTGCACCGTATCGTCCGTCCCACTTTGTTAATAATTTTACATCGACACGATTGCGCACATTTTCCATCGTTTTACCAAACACCGCATTATTCATTAATTTATATAAATTTTTTTCGAAATCATTTTTAGCCAATGTTCTGAAATGTGTATTTAATTCTATATAATTTTGAAACCAGGGAGATTGTGAAAACTGTAAAATTCGATGTATTTTTGTTACACGAAGGCCGTGCCGCGTACACTGCTGCAGGTTGCGGTAGTGTATCACGTAACGCTTCTTATCATATAACGTTGCAAGCAGCTTGAATTGTCGCTTGCCAGGTTTGTCGCGTGTCGGGCAAACGGTAGATCAGTGTGCGCATCGTGAAGATATTGCGGGTACTCGAGATCCACTTCGAGGATATAGCCCGTAGATGAATCTAGCGCGATGGATGATACGTCAAAATTTGACACATCGTCGACCCATCGAAAATCAGCATAGGGCAACGGTTGACACATCGCCCATCCGTACAAATTATTTACATCAAAGTACATCCAAGTACGATGATGGTTTCGATGGATCGTACGACTCCATGTACTTGTTATTAGCGCGAGCGTATCTACCCGAACATTGGCTCAGGCCGCCGCGTATACCACGTTCGATAAACATAACCATGTCGATGTCTGTAAGCAACTCGAACGTGATCTTTGTATGCTTCAACATGGCGTCCCACGTGTATCCGGGGAGAGTATAGTAATACGCGGGGTCGAGTCCGTAACTTTCGATACATTTATCTCGAAAGTTTTCGAAAATGTCGGCTAATAACAAGACATCGATTTTGAGGTACAAGTGCTATAGCACCTAGCGTCCGAATGGAGAATCGCGTCCAGACGTTCTCGGCGCGTGGCGTAATCGCTCTCGGATACAGTTTCACCGGTCAAGGAACTGTAAAACGATTCGCCGATGGTAAACACGTATCATGCAACCTGTCGACGGAATCGATGTATTCGTACGGAAATACACCTTTTCGCGTTAACAAATTGAAATTTTCTGTTGATAAATTTTGAAATTCCGATTTTAAAATTTTGAGTTTATCTTTGTCTAAAAAATGCCAATTTATCGAGACTCGATGCGAGAAATTTGTATGAATCGATGAAACGTAATTTTATTTATTTTTTTGATTCTTCTTTAAAATCAACACTTTTGGTAAACGAAATATATTTTTCCTTGGTTATCGGTAATAACTCGATTTCCCTTCGAACGCTGTGGCTATTCCCTCGATAATAAAATGAGAATCGTAACGGATAAATTGTGAACCACTATCGGAATGCCAAAAAGAATCTTTTATATTTAGATTACAATTTGAGTGTGCAGGACTCTGTACCGCCCGGTT